>NC_139512.1:23933591-24401100 GCF_947247035.1 Vipera ursinii | reverse complement strand
AAATATTTTATTAATTTCTGTAGCCTTCTGACTTGGTAATGACCAAGGTGTTCATTTAATTTCATCTTACTGTATTAGAAATTCTTGTAAATAGGGATGATATTTTAAGGAATCTTGGATGTAGATATCTCTCTTGTACAGAATTTTAGCATACTCCTTCCAACTTTGTTTGATCTTCTTGAAATCAGTTGCTATTTGTCCATTGGTGTCTTTTTAGCAAATCAATGCAAAGTTGGAACTTCTTTCTAAATTTGGGGATCGTTTGGGTATTATTTGTCTGTGTCTGTTTTCATTTTTGATGTCTTTCCAGATTTCACTGCAATACTGTTTCTTGTCTTTTTAATAGCTCTCTGAAATTCTTTTCAATGTTCCTTCCTACAATTTTTGTCTTTCTTGGCTCTGGCTTCTCTTCTTGGCAATTTTCACTGTTTGTTCTGACATCCAGCTTGCTTTCGTCTGTTTCTTGGTCTTTGGCATTTTCTATTCACTTTTAACTTTAACAACATCTTTGATTTTATACCACAGTTTCTCTGATTCCCTGTAAATGGTTCAAGACTTTAAAGCAATTCTCAATGTTCTCTTTGAAAATTGTGTGTATATGCTCAAGATATATCCTGGAAACTGACTGACTTTCTGTTTTAGCTTGAACTGGAACTTGCATATGAGCAATTCATGATCTGGGTTAGAAATGATTCATGACTGGGTTAGAAATCAGGAAATAATTGGGTTGGCAGAAACCACTATATCATTTCTGTATCAACTATCTATTTTTTTCCTTTCTACTTCCAACTTTGGCACTGCACTCTTCAACCATAAGCACCACATCTTGTTTGCATGTTCAGTCCATTTCAGATTGAATGTTCCTATTATTAAAAAATTCTTGTTCCTAACAATCAACTGGAATCTGCCTTCTTGCAACTTATCATTATTGCATCTCTTGCATTTTGGAACAACAGATGACAAAACTTTGCCTTCTTCTACTATTTCTTCTGTAATTTCAGTTACGTGAAGTATGCTATCATCTCTCTTAACCAATCTTTCCTTCTGGAGGCTAAACATCTCCTGCCCTTCCAATCTTTCTTCATAGGACTTAAAATTAATTATTTTGATTATCTTTGTTGAACTTGTTTACTTTTGAATCTTTTTTTAAGTTTAATTAAGAAATTGTGGTTAAATAAATCATAGCTTTGTTTGCTTTCCTCACTAGGGCCAAGAAAGGGCCAGGTGGAATAAATATTATTACACTATCATAAAAAGAGTCCCAAAGGTGCTTTTTCACAAGGCAACTGGACTTCTCTTTGAAGACATTTCATTTCTCATCCAAGAAGATTCTTCTGCTCTGACTGGATGGTGGGGAATGGAAGGATTTATACTCCTTGCAGACAGCTGGTCATTTGCATTCTTTTAGAGAGTCACTGATGCCACCTGGAGGCTTAACTGTGTCATCAGGATCACTTGAGTAGTGCAAACAGGTGTGGAGCCTTCTTGGAACTGTTGAAAGGACTGTGTTGTAGACTGGAGATAGATGATGTCCTATCCCTCCCTCTATGTTGAGAGAGGGCTGTTCAGTTTTGACATAAATTCACCACCATCCAGTCAAAGCTGAAGAAGCTTCTTGGAAGTGAAGTGAAACATCTTCAAAGAGAAAAAAGAAAGTTCAGTTGCCTCGTGAAAAAAGCACCTTTGGGACAACCATGATCTGGATGGCTAAGAATATCCATAGACATATCGTAAAATGACAGATTTGGTCAGACTGCACCAGACTGGCAAACATTTGTGGGGAGTATGAAAGTAGCACTTCAAAAGAGATTGGACTGAAACAAATCAGTTCCCTTAATTGTCAGCTCCATCTATATTTAAACTGTAAGCCTGGGCAAAGATGAGAGCAAAAACCCCAATACAATCCATTTGCTTTGAGGTGAGGTGATGATAGGGAGCTAAAGTTGACCAGTTAAGTGATCATTTGGTTTATAGTACTCCAGATGTTATGAAATCTCTCTTCAATGCCAGATGCCATTGAATAGCTGGCTATAAATGCTAACTGTTACTTTGAAGTTTTCTGGAAGCTAGAAAGCAATGTGTAGTTCAGGAATGCCAAAATTGGAGAAGAGAAATTGCAGCATAGAGGGAGGTCCAAGTGTGACCACAGACAAAGAACAGGGCAACAACATTTGACTTATGCAAGATCATTATTAACTGAGAGGAAGGGAATAATCTCCAGAGTATTTAGAACCATATAAGGAAAATGTTTGTTTGCCAATTGTAATTGCAAATTAATAGCAATTATACTCAGAGGTGTTTCTTTCATTAGTCTGTTTATTGTAAAGCAAAAGCTTTCTAACATCATTTTATTAACAGAGAAGCAAAGAACCAGAAAGGATCCTTAGAAATCATATACTCCATTTCCCCACTTAATTATGACTGCCATTTAATACTGTATTTATAATAATTGGCAATGGGTTTTCATTGATTTGTATTAAGACTCTTCCCAATATTACCTGGCTGGGCACGACTTTAGAGCAGAGAAACTATCACTAAGCCACACCCATGCCAATATTAATCCTCAAATGGTCATATTTGCATATCTAGGAAATCCAGCAAATCTCTTTAAGAAATGGAAAGAGAACAAGAGCTTGCAAATCTCCCTCCGTTTCCATGGCCCCCTAAAATTACTCACCTCATGAATTAGGCATTTATCTATGAGTTGTAGATAGGAGCTTATATTCTCCTCGTCAGGCCTGGAGACAAGGAGCTGAGTACAAACTGCAAAATAACAACAACATCATCAACAACATAACTTTGAATTTAATGAGAAGAATGGACTCAAACCACCCTTAATGGGACACTGATGCCTTTTTCAATTTTGTTCCATCCTTTGCTTTCTGTTACTGTGGTGTCAACCTGGTAGATCTAGTTATAAAAAGGAAGCTGCTGGGCCTCCTGCTTCTCCAGCTCCAGTATGGAAAATACAATCAAATGCATTTTTATAATATTTTATTGTTATTATCATTTTACATTAGTATTACAATAAAATAGTATAAGTAAAATAAAAAATATAATAAAAATTTGCTGCTTCATACTGAATCACATTGGATTCAGAGAGCAAACTTCGATATCTGGATTAGTCCGCCATAATACAGTACCCTTGAGATGACATATTTATTTATTTATATCCTGCCTTTATTATTTTTATAAGCAACTGAAGGTGGTGAACATAACTAAAGCTCCTTAGTTTATTTTTCCAGAACAACAACCCTGTGAGGTGGGCTGGGCTGAGAGAAAGTGACTGGCTCATGGTCACCCAGTCAGCTTTTATGCCTAAGGCGAGACTAGAACTCAGTGACTCCTGGTTTCTAGCCTGGTACTTTAACCACTAGACTATACAGCTACAAGTTCAAACATTCCCAGTCAGCAAAGCAATTGAGCAAACTGACCAGGAATGAAAGAAGATGTAATTCAGCACATCTTGACGGCTCAGTTGCTCCAAGGTCTTAAAAGTCCAATATTTGTCAACAATAGGTATTAAAGTCTGATTGTCAAAGACTTTGCACTTAAGTGTCTCTACTACAGTCCTGGCATTCCTAAGGATGATGCAGTTCATGGTCTCAATTAGATCAGCTTTCTTCCTCCAGACTCCACCCAGCATTTGTTATGTCAGTAGCCAGAACATATGTAGCCAGAACAATTTTTCTGGAGATTTCAGTTTATTCAGCACTTTTTAATCTTTTGAGTGTATTGACTTATTATTTCTAATGGAACATCATGGCTATCTGAAATTTATATTTGGGAATAGCTATCCAAATGCACTGGTTGGACCATATTTGGAATTTCATGCTTGGTTTTGGGCAATACACTTAAAAGAGTAACAAAAGCCAGAAAAAAAAAATTCAGTTATCAGGATGACAGAATCCAAACCCTGTGAGGAATTATCAAAGAAGCTGGGTAATTTAGCTTACAAAGCTTTACAAATATCTAAAAAGCTGTCATGTGCAAGAAAGGGCAGATTTGTTCTTTGTTGAAACCAAGGAAGCGAACAAACCAAGGATGGTGAGTTAAATCAAAAGAAATAAGATTCAGGCTGAGCAGTAAGAGGTAAATTCCTCACCATGAGCTGTAAAGCAGCAGAGAACAGTCTGCCGAGAGCAGTGCTTCCGAACCTCAGCAACTTTAAGGTACATGGACTTCAATTCCCAGAATTCCACCGTCAGCATGGATTGAGAAAATCTGGAAGTTGAAGCCCGTATATCTTAAAGTTATTAAGGTTCATAAACACTAGTGGACTCCCCCTCGCTGCACATGTTCAAAAGTGTGACTGAATGGCTGAATGGCCACCTGTCACGGATGGTTTAGTAGATCCATACAATGTAGTGAATAGCACAGAATGACCTTAAGTTGAAAGACTGTTCCAACTCAGTGTATTCTATAATTCCATGGAAAATTCTGCTATTTGAGAAACTGATTCAGGATCTGTTTATATGCAAAACATATGTTCTACAAGCCACTTATACTTTGAATTCAAACAACTCCAAACACAGCTGAATTTGGAGTCAATTTTAGTTGCAAATGTCCTGGACCGATGGTTTGTGCCTCTATTAGATGCTGCTGTTGCTGCAACTCTGGAAGGAGGCAAGATCAATGTGTGAGAATGCAGTTTGATTGGTAGGGAATATAAATCACAGCAAATGTATATAGCAATTGCATTTTGGATAAATGGGGACAGAAGGAGAAACAGAACCAGGAGGAAAAGGAGAAGAGAAAGTGAAAGAATGTTCATATACAGGTAGCCCTTGACTTATGATCACAATTAAGACCAGGATTTATGTTGCTAAGTGAGAAATTTGTTAAGTGAGTTTTACGATTTTTCTTGCCGCATTTTGTTAAGTGAATCACTGCAGTTGTTAAATTAGTAACATGGCTGTTGGGTGAATCTGGTTTCCCCATTGACTTTGCTTGTCAGAAGGTCATAAAAAATGATCACATGACCCTGGGAAACTGCAACTATCATAAATATGAACCGGTTGTCAAACATCCTAATGTAAATCACATGACCATGGGGATGGTGCAACCATCATAAGTGTGAAGAATAGTCAAAAGTCACTATTTTCAGTGCCGTTGTAACTTCAGTCACTAAATGAACAGTTGTAAGTCAAGGACTTCCTGTACAGCAGATAAAGCAGAGTGAAGGTACAATAATATGCAAAACAAAATACAAAAATGAAAACTGGAGCCTATATTTAAACTTATGATATTAAAGTTATTACATGGATCTGAGAAGGAGAATTTCCTAATACCTAATTCTATTAGATCATGTTTTTCCAAGTGAAGGATTATTGTTATTTTGGTATGTAAGGTGCTGCATTCCAAATAATAATTGACAGAAGAAGCCCTCACAAAAACTGTAATCAATTTACAATAAACTTAAATCAACTTGAATGGGTCACAACAGATGGCAGCTGATCTTGAATGATACTGCAAAAGATGAGCAATATGAACTCCTATATTCTTAGACAGGAGCACACCAGGAAATAGAGAAAATAGAGTAAATAGACAATTTTAAAAAAAAAAATCTCAGAAAAGGCAGTAGAAAACCAGTTCTGGGTTACATGTGAAGAGGTTCTCAAACATTATGGTAAAATCAGGCATATAGGGGATCAGAAGGGAGCCAAATGCTGGCTGTACCCCCACTTTTGATCTTGTAGGTCAGACCTAGGCATTTCAAAGCCTGCGGGCCCGTGGGTGGTTCCAGTCCAGCCTGTGGCATTGGTAGTGGGAGTCAGGTGGAGGGGGCGGGATGTCAGAGCAGCGTCAGTGTGTGTGTGTGTGTGTGTGTGTTGGGAGAAGAATCGAGAGGCTCAAAGCACCCCTGCAGAACAGCCCCATGCGGCCTCTTGGGAAAATGAATCACCCACCCTTGTTCTAGGCCTTGCCATAATGGATGGTTCTGGGCTGTCTGGTTGCACAGGATTCCGGAAAAGCAGGTTGAGCCCTTCTGCATTAGTTCCTCATTGCCCAGTTCTCTGTAGCAGTGCTAAGGCCAGTATGATTGTGGAGCCACCTTTTTGGTTTCGCTTTGCTCCAATTCTTCACACTTTGCTCTTCCACTCAACTGGAATTTTCTTTTAATAAGTTGTTTATTAGAGGTAAGCCATCCAGAGTCCTTTGGATCAGGCAGCCTATACATTAATTAGTTAACTAAATAAGGAGTCCCTGGGCTCCTCCTGGCTAATGAATGATAACTTGTATCAGGCACAACTGGACCATGAATAAAAAGCAAACATGCTGCTCACCTTTTCCCATCACTTTAGTAAACTGTCCTGGGATGTCCCCTTCTGGCAAAGGGACACCTCCAGATTCCCCCTCACAACCGGGTAAGGTGTGATGCTGCATTCCTCCTGAGGCAGAGTCCTTGCAATCCAACCTTGGGTTGTCTGAGCCAATCAGAGAAGTTGGTCGACGGAGCTGAGGATCCCGACTGTGCTCATCCACTGACAGGTTCCGAGAAGCGTATGCTTTGATTGGGGTAAGGATCATTTGGTGAAGCTCCTGCAATGGGAGGCGTAGATTGCCTCCTTCTAGGATATCCTGCAGATAGCAATACAGACCCACCCATGAGCATCTCAAATCCTGAAGTGTATCATCATGTCATAGTTTTGAGCCAGCATGAGTAGCAATGAAATATCAATAGAATTTGCGTAAGATGAATCAGAACGACGACCCAAAGAAAAAACTTAATGAATGTTTAGCACCTGGCAAGTCAGCATGATATAAGACACTAAAAATGTTGATTTAGCTTTGGTTCATTGCAACCAACCATGACTTGCTTAATCACGGTTCGTAAAATAAATCAAAACTGGTTGGATTCAATGCTAAACCCTAAATAACTGTTTATAAATAACCATCACTGAGTTTACACACCCATCTAAGCCAAAACTGTAACAAACATATGGTCTTAATTCTGGGAAATCTAGGTTCAAATCCTTGATCCTCCATATTGTTTACTATTATTTAGCCAAATAAATGGCTGTCTAGCTTCTGAAAGATTGAGAGCAATAGAAGAAGGGGACGACAGAGAATGAGGTGGCTGGATGGAGTCACTGAAGCAGTAGGCGTGAGCTTTAAATGGACTCCAGAAGATGGTAGAGGACAGGAAGGCCTGGAGGAACGTTGTCCATGGGGTTGCGATGGGTCGGACACGACTTCGCAGGTAACAACAACAAGAAGTCTAGCTTCTACTTGAGCACATCTAGTGTCTCCATCAATAATTTGTATGTGGCTCTTACTCTTACTTAGAAGATTTTCCCAAGGTTCAATTACAAATAATTTTGACATATTTATATACTGAGTTGCAATCTAGAAATTAGCAGTGATTTTTGTTAGGAAGGTTGAAGATAATAGAACTTATCAACTTTGTACAATTATAGTTCCCAGCCGCTACTGGAAGAAACCATGACACTGGACCTCCAGTAAGAGTATAAGATCAAAGGTCCATCTGCATTAACATCCTGTTTCCAACACAGACAGCTTCCATGTAAACAGGTGATAATTTTTTCCTGTTTTCTGTTTCTGTATTCAAAGCTTACTGCTTGGATATGAAAATTCATTTTAGTATCAAAGTTAACAAAATAAAATTATTTAATTTAATAATATTAAGCCTATCTCCCAGCTTAAATATTTTGTCTTGAAAGAAACAAAAATACTTACAAAAAGCCATTGTTATAGCTACCTTTCTTTTTATACAATTTACCGGTAGTAAGCAAACCTCTGTTTCTTACCAACAGCTCTAAACACTTCTGTAACGTCCAATATTGCACCATTCACACAGTTCCATTTATTCTTCACTGTTTTTCATGGGTCACGAGATGTGAATATTCATCTGGAGCCACAATGCTTACTTATAAAGTGACTAAACAGTGTGACATCTACTGGGGTTTATATCAGAAGTAGGAACATGATTTCAATGGTGCAAAGTGGTACCCCTGCTGCATCCACACAGTATGTCAAAAGCCTGGAAGATCTGTGTGAAAAAGCTGACACTACATGAGATCTGATGCAAAACTGCTTAAAAAAAATCTCTTTGAGATCTTGCAGAAACACTAGCAAGATTGTGAACATGTCACACAATGTTGTATGTTTCTGATAAACCCATACAAGATATGATGAGGTTTTTATGATTCTCTATGAGAATTCATGCGAGTGCCACTGTTAGCTTTTAGATGAAAATACACATTTTGAGAATAAGATTATGGAATTTCAAAAGAAGAGAGCCATTAAATGAATTGTCATAAATTAAGTTTTACCTGTAGTACTTATTAACCACTCCTAAGTTAACACCGAGGAGCATTCTTTCAGTGATGCCTATTCAGCATTAAACTCCACCTCTACTTAGATTTTTCTGAAAATTAATTTTTAAAAAATTGACCATGCTATTAACTTCATACAACATGCTTAACCTGGTAAAGATCTAACAACTGCAATCATACAGGCCAGTAATCTTGCTTCATAACCCTGGTTGACTGGTCTGTGGCTTGGGTATTGCATGGACCCCCACAAATGGATCACTCTGGAATTATATCTCCTTCATGAGTTGTGCAGCTTCAACGCTAGTGAATCTCATAGACCTTGCTCTTGCTGGGTTGTTTGCTGTTAATCATTGTGAACTTTCCCTCCTGGTATGGCCATTTTTTCTTTTAATTGAATATACTGATGTAAGCCATGCTGAGTCATGTGTGAATAGTCACAGAAATACTGAATGAATGGACCAATGAATGAATCAATGAAGAAAAAATGTATGGTAGGTAGGAGGTAAGTAGGTACTGGGTGGATGGGTGGAAGGGAAGGAAGAAGGGAAGGAGGGAAGGAAGGAAGATTAGAACTCCTAAACCAAAAGTCAGTTGTGGGAAAGGAAGTGATTATGCTATACATAGCAATTGATCTGCACAGAGGTAGACATATGGGCAAAGAGGTTCAGAGCATTAATTATCAATACATTTAGCTGAAATAATAGTCAAACTCTTATCTGTTTTCAAAGAAAAAATGGAGACCACTCACTCTTTCCAAGGATTTGAGGAGATTCTGCCTCTCTTTTAGCTTTTGGATACTGATCACAATCTTATGCCTTGCACCTTTGGTAACGTTCTGCAACAGAGACGTGAAACGACAATATTAGGACACATATACAAGGTATCACACATGAGGAAGCACAGTTGATCACTCCAGACTAAAGCAACCAATATGGTGAGGTTCCAATAGGTCTTAGCCAATTAATTATTTAGATTAACATGGAGCCAGCATTATAACATTGGTGGATGCTAAATGTATAGATGTGTCAAAGCTGATAAAATTACTAAATTTTAAGAAAGTTTGCTAGATTCCAATTCTTATGAGAATGCTAACTCCTGCATTTGAGCAAATGATTTTACTGTTCATAGGTCAGAGTTTAGGTTGCAATCATTGCAATTTTGTTATAATTTAGATATCATAATTACCTACCAGATTTCAGACATTTGAGGCAGAGCCCTCTGGTATAGTATATTGTACCATGACTCCCAAGGGCTGAAAAAATTGCTGAATCTTTTAGATCAAGTCAAAATGCACCTAATCTAGATCTAATTGGTTCAAATCTTAATTCTTTAATTCTTTAAAGAGAGATGGAAGCTTTTCATTCATCACACAAGATTTCTGTTCCAGAAGAAGAAAGAAAGATCAAAGAATTCCCTATTTTCCCCCCAAAATTATTGCAGGTTCGCATCCCACCAGGCTCAAGGTTGACTCAGCCTTCCATCCTTCCGAGGTAGGTAAAATGAGGACCCAGATTGTTGGGGGCAATTAAGCTGACTTTGTAATAATGCCGCTTGGGAGGGGTGTGAAAGCCCTAATAAGCAGGCATCTACATAGAATGAAGGCTACTGCTAAGCTTGTAAGCCGCCCTGAGTCTTCGGAGAAGGGCGGGATATAAATGGAATTAAAAAAAAATACAATCTCGAATGAATGGTGGTCAGGGAGGAAAAAACAGAAGTGGTGGTTTTGTGGGATGAAAAAGGAACAGGTATCATCTGATCTATATTTCTATCAGCAAGAGCATTCGGAGTGGATGTTTATTCAGAGAACGCTCCCTCTGGTCAAAAGAAAAGACATTTTGCTCTAACCTAAATAAAAACATTCCCTTATAGCCATAGGAGGAAATGAACCACATAAAGCAGTACCAGTCATCAGCGAGGATAATGGTTCAGACTAAGAACATGTCTTGCCCCTTCAAATCTGGTATTTAATTATATAAGTATTTAGGCAGAATTAGTGCTAATAAGAAAGAGTGTTTAATCTGCTCTTAAATTGGATGATCATTAGATGATTAGGCAACAAATGGCCAAAACAACTCAGAAGCTAATTTTTTAACTAGATAATCTAACATACTTGAGCCTCAAGCTGACATTCAGTCAAGGACATCATTTCATCATAAGTCATCTGGGAAAAAAGGGCAGCATACTTATGGAGACGCAGACTTTTGAGCCAGGCAGGAACATCTATATGTGGAATAGATAAATACGACAATTACACCTTAAAAGTAGCAGAGCAATAATTACGATAATCTGCTCCATAACCAGTTGCTTGGGCCAATGGCAAAAATTATTTTAAAAATAATAAATAAGTATACGAACAATTAACAAGTAAAATTATACAAATAAACTGTAGTGAAAAGCTGATATATATATATATACACATACACACATATGTTAAGTGTTTGTTAAGTATTTAGAATACCTTGCTAGGCCCCAAACACGGGGCAAATCTTATTTCCTGTTTCAGCCTAACCCAAGGCCATCAACAGGCTGTAGTCAAACAGTGACAGCTCATATTTGTGTAATATTTTTTTTTGGATTGCTAACAAAGAATTAAAGGGAGACTGATATAGCTATTTCAAAGTTTGAAATAGCTATCAGTCTCCCTTTAATTCTTTGTTAGCAATCCAAAACATATATATATATATACAAAGTGTGTGGCAAAACATAGAGTGCTGTTACCTTCCCATTGAAGTGGTACCTATTTATCTACTTCCATTTACATGCCTTTGAATTGTTAGACTGGCAGGAGCTGAGGAAAGTGAGGCACTCCATCACGCAAGAGTAGGATTCGAACCACCAGAGTATAAACCTTCTCTGGTGTCTATTAAGCCACTGCGCCACTTTGCCTGTAGGAACTGCCAGCAATCCATTTGAGGAAGCTCTGAGAATACATGCAAATAGTCAAAGTTTGTGGGGTAGTAGGTTTTGGTGTGAGGGGGCTTTTCCAGGGTACCCTTCTGTTTTTCAAAAAATTGCCAGGGGAAGAACGTGTTGAATGGCTTGGGAAAGGCAGAAAGGATGGCACTTAACAATATTTCATGTAATACTATGTTGTATTAGTCTGTTACTGCATCTTACTTTCTATTTATGTTTTTCAAACTTAGAAATGTAGCAAAACCAGAAATAACCAGGGATAATTTAATCTTTTTTAATTCTTTTTTAACTTTTGTATTTTGTACTGTTTGATTTTAAATACCCTGTAAACCGCCCTGAGTCCTTCGGGAAAGGGCAGTATATAAATTTAATAAAATTAAATTAAAATTAAATTAAATAATAACAACACAACCAGATACTTGTAATTGCAATAAGAATGACAGAAAACCAGTCTCTCCATGGACTTTTATATAGTACACATTTTTCATATCCAATATATGTATTTACTTACCTACCATTGTATGCTGCCTAGTCTAGTGACTGTACAATATACAAGTACTGGAAGGCAACATAAGAGAAACATTCAGTGTTGTTCATTCTGTATGATCTAAACTGGACAGCCAGAGACCTTATACCCTCTTCCAGTTGTTTGTAAAAATCTTTGTGAGCTGCCTCTGAACCCAGAATCGACTTACACTTAAAACTTTATAACTGTTTTCTCCAAAGTAGCAACCTTCAGAGTGTCAAATTATAACACAGGATGGCGGACACATTGCATCAACACATCACTGGATTTGTAGTCTAAATGATCCCTAGTTGGGAAAAAGTGCTTTTTGGGGGGAAGTTATTAACATGGTTTCTATATTGCCGCAAACACACACAAATTAAACCTTAAAAACCCCATGCAAAACCAAAATGAAATATTCTGGATAATGCTGAGCCTCCTCCGGACCATATCATTCCAGGACACCTGGATAAGTAACCCTTGGTTTCCAAACCAGGAGTTTTTTGCACATCTTTAGAATTGAGCCCTAAAAGAACTTAAGAGAGAAGGCAATAAAGAATGAAAGGATAAGCAATCAAGTTGAATAGCATCTGACAACTCAGAAGATTTTCAGGATCACAGTGAAGAAGAGATTCTTCTCATCTCCGAGAAACTTTTTAGAAAGCGGTTTAGCCCGCTTCTACTCTTTTATATTAGGACATTTTTAAAAGAAAGATGTGGTAGAAGGGGCTGTTTTAATCTCTTCACACCGAATGGTTTGTATTAACAGACAATCCAAGATCTGGTAATCCTGCTCCTTCCATGTTCATCTTGATAAAATATTCCCCAAGATGGTATCACCTCAAGTCCTCTGGGGACAAAGGTCTAATACAGGGGTCCCCAACCTTGGCCACTTTATGACTTGTGGACTTCAACTCCTAGAATTCCTCAGCCAACATGGCTGGCTGAGGAATTCTGGGAGCTGAAGTCCACAAGTCATAAAGTGGCCAAGGTTGGGGACCTCTGATCTAATACAACTCAGCCCATGGTCTCAAGAAGCTTTGGCCCTTCCCCAATCCTACCTGGAAACACTTGTGCTCTAATGGTGAACTCTGAACTTGAGTATTTCAGAAAGGCCTGTGAAGGTTACATCCACTTAGTGGCTTAAGCCCACAATGTTACCAGCCTTGCAAATAATTATTGACTCTTTCTTTATCTCTTTTTGGAGAGAAGTATAAGGATCTCAGGTGTCACAGTTGACCTTCTAGAACTAGATAGGATTGGCCTGGGAATCAGAAGAAATGTCAGGGCAAATGACCAGGAGCATTCGTTGAGTTCAAAGCACAGAAGAGTTTTTTTATTGCTACCTCTAATACAAGAATCTAGTCAACCAATGGTTAAAGCTAAACTGGCACTAGATAAGGGTCAACAGAATTCACAGGAGTCTGGACTTAGATCTTTTGTGACAATGCACTGACTCTAAACTGATGACACATTTAGCCCTGCCTTCCAGTTCAGCCTCTTCTGCTATTGACTCTCCTGGAAGATGAAGGGAACAGAGGTTGGACAGGTGAAGGATGAATAAAACAGGTTACAACAGGCACAAGAATCTTGCATGGCTTCTAAAAATACATTGTATAAAAACAATGGTCTGATATCAAAGAATTTATACAAATTTTATGCTGGGGAGGGTATCATTCAAGAACACCACCACTGGTATTCTACAAAATCGTGTTTTATTGTGAAGGAGCAGTGGGCTTATGTACAGGGCCTGTTTGCTCCCACCTCCTTCCTTCCATTACTCTACCTAGCTAAACAAAGGTTTTACTTGTTTACCATGTTACACAAGCTGATCCTTGTTTGCTGTTTCCAAACAGGCTAAGATTCCAAAAAAGCAAGAAGAAAACCTACTTTATGATCCTGACTATAAAGGAAATAGGAGACTAAGATCTATAATTAGGATACTATGCTTTAAAAACCATTCCTGCTTTTTTAGCCATTTATAGTAGAGGGAAGAAACAGCAGGCAGAGAATTCATGATAAGGCTGAACTGTCCAGATTTCAAGCACATTATAATGCTTGTAGCATCAAAATAACCTGCTGATTTAAGCATTTGCACTTGTGAAGGTTTGCAATAGGGATACCAACCGAGTAAACCAATCAATGATCAATTAATTAAGCCATGTGAATGTTCCTTTCCATTTAAAAAAATACCTACACACGTGATAAATTTGTAGCAAAATAGTAAAATGGTGCATGAAAATTAGACATTTTTCTCTCTGCTGTGCTGAATTGTTGGTGTGAAGTCTGATGTTTTACTTTTATTCTCCATAAGTTTTTTTATAAGATTCAGAATCATGGTGGGTATATTGTTGCACACTTATACAATTCCTAAGCAATAATTGCATGGCATGAATTCATGCTAATTATAAAATGGAAATTTTATACTGTCTACTAACGGTATCAGCTGTCTACTAACAGGTTTGCAATTTAGTCCTTTTTACTGAGCTGCCATTCTGACATTGCTCATATAATTGTGTTTCCTCTTTGCATTCTTTAATTTAAAGCAGTTCTGCCTGGGGAATTCTGGAAGTTGAAGTCCACACATTTTAAAAGTTCCCAAGTTTGAAAAACACTGATTTCATCCAAGGCAGGGAAGCCATATGCAAGTCTTCTAAGTGTCACCTGTGGCAATGTGAAGCAAAATGAAGCAAAAGCACAACTCCCATAAAGCTCCCCTCTTCAGAAGCTGAATGAGCTGCAGCACTGGGACTGGAAAAGGACCATTTCCTCATTACGCTATTGAGGAGAAGCAACAGATGAGAACAGCTAACTCCTGGATAACATGCCATGGAGATAAGCACAGATAGAAAAACACGTGGAAGGTGATTAAAAAAAAATTCCCTCTTATGCTGATGGTTGAGATGCAGATGCCAGAAATATTCTGCACACAGGAGTATTTTCAACTTGGGGCCGTCCAGATGGGTTGCATGTCAACTCATAACCCTCAACCAGCAACGACTTGCGTATATTCATCTGGAAGTATCCGGCCCAGGAAAACTATTATATTTATTATTCAATGAAATTGCATAAGAATAGGAGAGCCTTGCACTATCAAATTAAATACAGGTAGTCCTCGACTTACAAGAGTTCATTTAGTGATCATCCAATGTTACAACAGCATTGAAAAAGTGATCATTTTTCACACTTAAGACTGTTGTAGCATAACTTCCAATCATGCTTATGACCACAACTGAGCCCAAAATTTCTGTTGCTAAGTGAGGTAGTTGCTAAGTGAATGTTGTCCCATTTTAGGACCATTCTTGCCACACTTGTTAAACAAATCACTGAAATTCTTATGTTAGTATCATGGTTGTTAAGTGAATCTGGCTTCCCCATTGACTTTGCTTGTCAGAAGGTCGCAAAAGGTGATCACATGACCCTGGGACACAGTAAGTATGGGTCAGATGCTCCAATGGTCGTAAGTGTGAAAAATGTTCGTAAGTCACTTTTTTTCAGTGCTGTTGTATTTTTGAACAGTCTCTAAATAAACTGCTGTAAATCGAATACTACCTGTACCGTTTTTGAGGTTCCATTTAACAATTTGAATTGATATTAATCTGGGAAGCGGTAACCGGTCACACACTCAATGTAATTTCCATCATGTATTATTCAAGCCTGGTGGTTTGCAATCTAGAATATCCGAACATCCCCAATTTGCCTTTTATCTGCTTTAAAAATGGATCTTCTGCCACATGAACCTCCCTGCCCAATCAGGTCAGACTTTCTGGCTTGGACAATGAGCAGTCAGGACTAATTGGTACCTGAAGGGGAGACCACCAGGAAGTCTTATGGTTGCAGACTAAGGAAATGAAAAAAAACAGCCTGGAGTGAGGATAATTCAGGGGTAGGCAACCTTGGCTCTTTTATGACTCGTGGACTTCAACTCCCAGAATTCCTGAGTCAGGAATTCTGGGAGTTGAAGTCCATGAGTCATAAAAGAGCCAAGGTTGCCTACCCCTGGGATAATTGATCAGTGGAACAGCTTGCCTTTAGAAATTGTGTGTGCTCCGTCACTGGAGGTTTTAAAGAAGAGATTGGACAACCGTTTGTCTGAAGTGGTACAGGATCTCCTGCCTGAGCAGGGCACTGGACTATAAGACCTCCAAGGTCCCTCCCAACTCTCTTATTCTGTTAAGAAGGCAGGGGCCAAGAATGCCTTCTTTGTTCAACTACTATACTGTTTGCTAATGGCTGCAGAGCTCCAAAACACACATCTCCTCCTTACACCTGTGTCAAGGTTGTAGATTTATTGGCTGTCCTGGGGAGCCGGCTCAAATGGGAGGGAAAGAAGCCAGCACAGGTGCCTATAATGCCCAGATGATTCATTAGTTCTCTCCATTTGCGTTCTTGTGATATGCATAAACCAGAACCCCAACTCTTTTTTTTTTCTCAGCCGGCTATTCCAAATCTTTTGTTTTTACTGAGTGGGCTCAAATACTCTGCTAAACTCTGGTTTATTAATCACTGTTTATCATATATACAGCAACTGCCTGGGTTTGCACAACATAAGCTAAAACAAAATAAACCAAGTTATGATTCAATGCAATGGACGAACCCAGTGTAATGGACTGTAATGAATGATATTGGGGAAAGAGAGGAAGAGATGCTGCCTAGGAAACAGACGAGAGAGGCAGGGCCCCACAGACACTTAATGGCCAGAGAAAAAAAAACTTAAGAAAGATCTGTCCTAATGGATCTAGCTGGTAAAAGTGAAAGTGGGAAGTTTGTGCCTTTAGACTTGCAGGTTTCTGTTAAATAAGCCTCACAAGAAAGTAGAATTAGTTCATTTTGTTGTGTTTTCTGTCTGGTTTGGCTGGAAGGGCTGACACCCAGGTAATGTGCTTCATACTTTCTATATTGAAATTCGGATTGCAGAATGTAGTATTTCTTCACCTAGCTCGACAGCTGTCTTAGGGGAGGTGTCTCATCTCAGCTAATAAATAAACAGGAATAACTCTTGCAAATCGAACCGTTTAATAGAAGAATTGCAATCTGCAGTATGAGGTCAGAACGGAATTAAAATGCCTCCATATTCTGTTTCTGAAGAATGTGTTTCAAACAACTTCAGGACTTTGTGTGAATGTAGGCATGCACGTCGTTAAGCAATCAGGACAGGAAGGGAAAAGGTTCATTTCTTTCCACTCACCTTTCATACCACTCCCTTCTTCCTGGAATGTGTTACGATTAGAAGTCTGATCTTCTAAATGTTCGCTCCCACCACTGCCTGAAGAGGCTACACTGCTTTGCGGAGACAAGGGGGCATGATCAGAAGGGATGCCCTGGGGTCCTCTATCCCGCAAGTCCTCATGAGACATCCATCCGTGTCCGAGGGGCTGGCTAGGCACAGTCATGGGTGGGGTGAGGGACACAGACCGTTTCAGAGGGCTGTGATGGGTCTGACTTGAGAGAACTGAAACAAACAAGGTGGGGGGGAAAAAATTAAAGCAAGCTATTTCTCCCCCAATGGTTAGCAGATCAAAGCAAATGTCTCCCTTGAATGCAAGTCACCATTTAAACCGGTGGTTCTTAAATGGTTTGACCCAATTACTCCTTTTTCTGGTCTGACATAATGGCATTACCCTCACCAAAAAACCAACCAACCAGACGGTTCTTTTATACAAGCGTCTTGACGACGGCAGTCTGAAACTGGATCCTGAACTCACAAACAAGCAACTATAAATTGCTCCACTAGTCCCAGGATATGAGGGGTCCTTGGTGCTTGCTGAGCTTGCTTGCTTTCTTGCAGACGTTTCATTACCCTAAGTAGGTAACATCACCAGTGCTAGTAAGGAGTGCTGTTTGCTGTCAGTTTATATTCTGGTGTCTTGCCTGTCTGTATGGATGGGGGCGATCTTAGGGATTCTTTGGTTGGGCTGTTTACTAATGGCTCAGTGGCAGTTTCCTGATTGGGGTATGGCTCGATTGTTGGTCTGGGAGTGACCTTGGAGTTAATCTCTGCTGATCTGAGTGCTGATTACTGGTGGAGAGGTGCTGGAGTCTTTTTCTCTTTTGGGCTGGTTGATTGTCTCTTTTGCATAATCTATAGATGTTGTTATGTATGTGTCTATTGATGGCTGATTTGTCTGTATGTATGTATCTATTGATGGCTACCGTATGTGTCTATTGATGGCTGATTTGTCAAAGTGCCAGGCTTCTCTAGAAATTCCCCGGCATTTTTGGATTTGGCCTGGTCTAGGATTGTCACATTTTCTCAATGGAAACTATGGTTAAATCTGTCTATATGTTGTGAAATCTGTCTATATGTTGTGAAATTAAAGAATTTTCATCATGCCTTTTGATTGCCAGTTGGTGTTCATGGATGTATTCTGCCAGTCTTCTGTTTGTTCTACATAGCGGTTGTTGCAATTCTTACACTGTATGCTGTAAATGTCTCCTGTTTTTTCTTCTGGGGTTGCTGGGTCTTTGGGTTTACTTAGGATAGGGGTGTCGAACTCCCGGCCCATGGGCCGGATGCGTCATCCGGAAGCCACGCCCACCCCATTGCCGGCAATGGCGAAAAAGCTCTGATACGTTGTGCGACATCACATGACGTCGTGAGTTTGACATATCTGTCTTAGAATGTTTTGAAAGGCTTTTGTTGGCTTGTGTGCTATGCTGATTCCATGTGGTTGTAGTAGTCTATTTGCAGTTTCTGAGATACTCTTGATGTATGGCAGTGTAATTCTTTTTAGGGTTTGTGTTGATTGTGCTGTATTGGGTTGAGTGGTCAGGGACTTTTTGATGAAGTTGCAAGGGTATCCATTTTGTTGGAATGTGTTGTATGGATGCTCTATTTCCTTTTTCTGCTGTTTTGGCTTGCTGCGGTGTGTTTGGGCTCATTTAAAGTCCTTACACAGCTTTTCTTGTGGGAGGTTGGGTTGTTGCTTTGGTAGTAAAGCACCTGATTAGTGTGGGTGGTTTTTCTGTAGACTTGCATTTCTAGTTTGCCACTATGGACTCTGCTGATCAGGATGTCTAGGAAAGCGGTAATCCCATAGGTGTCCCTTTAATTTGTTGGTAAAATTTGGCCATCAAATTGGAAGTATGTAGTTAAGCAGAGGTTTATGAGATCCATAATCCTGGGTGTTTTGATCTTTGTGTATTCAGTTAAGTCAGATGTGCTGTGAAGGAGTGCAGTTATGGATTCTTTGGCTAATTCTAGATCTATAGATGTGAACAGGGCTGTGAAATCAAATGAGACCATGATTTCGTCCTCATCTATAGTCACATCCATGATTGTTTGAAGTCACTGTAAGTGGAGAGTTAATGGAGTGTTGGCTTCCTCTTGCGAGATGCCCAAGCTTTCTTGTTAGTTCTTTTGCAATGTTTTATGTAGGGGTCCCTGGTAGAGATACGAGTGGCAAAAAAAGTCATAAAATGGGGGTGTGACTCACGTAACAACTGCTCTGCTTAACAATGGAAGTTCTGGTCCCAATTGTGGTTGTGAGTTAAGGATTACCTTTAAAACATCACTGAAACACAAACAATTAAAGAAGGAAATTTGACCTATAAGAGATGGATGATTGCCAGCTCCATTTTCCCTCTGTAGTTCACTCTGCTTCATTTTTCCTTCCTTGCCTGAGCTTTTGGGACAGAGGCTTCGGGTTACATCTTCACATGCATCCTTATCTCTATCACCTCTAAAACCCTTTCTGCATGTCTATCAAACCAAACCAAAATACAGTGAATAATTTATTTTCCTCCAAACGGCTATGATGTTATTCAGTCGTGTTCCTCAACAACAGACGGCTAGTTTCCTAATCAAGTAAACAGATCTGAGGTGTACCGGAAGACAAATTACACAACTGCTGTTATTATAAGAACCTAACGTTTCTCTTCATGAAAAGAAAGCAGTGAAATGAATTTATTTTCAGAAAAGAGCATTTGGGGAGGGGGGATGTGGATGTACTTCCGAGTCAGTTTTTGACTATGGTTGAGACTTTTTTTAGTCGTAGAACTACTTTATTTTATATAGACCTATTTCTTGGAAGTACAGATCTCACTTGACACACTTAAAAAAAATCAATGAAAGCAGCAAGCATATAAAATGGAGATCTGCTCAAAATAAAAGTTACAGGTAGTCCTTGACCTATGACCACAACTGAGCCCCAAATTTCTTTTGCTAAGTAAGGCAATTGTTCAGTGATTTTTGCTCCATTTTATGACCTTTTCTGGCGCAGTTGCTAAACGAAACACTGCAGTTAAGAAGTGAATCATGCGGTGATTAAACAAATCTGGTTTCCCACATTGACTTTGCCTGTCAGAACCTGGCCAGGAAGACTACAAATGCTGATCACATGACCCCTAACACATGCCAGTTGCCAAGCGCCTGAATTGTGATCACGTGACTCTGGGGAGGCTGCAACAGTCGTAAGTGTTAAAACCGGTTATAAGTTACTTTTTTCAGTGTTGTTGAAACTTCAACTTGAAACAAATGGTTTTAAGTTGAGGACTACCTGTAACTATTTAATCATCAAGAATCACTCTTGTTTTTATTGTTTGACTTGTCACACTGACTTGGATTTTGGTAGGTAGGGAGTGCAACTCGGGGTCAAATTCAACTACTTTCAATTTTTCATTTTTGTGAATACATCCAGTTTGGTTCATTAAACTGTTTTAAAAATATTTATGGTAATCTATTGATATGACTGTATTCTGTCAAATTGGTGCTGACTCTTAACCAACCAGATAGATCTTCCGGGGAATGTCTTTTTTGCGACCTGTCTCTTCAGGTTTTCTAGTGACTCAGCCATCACCACACTCTACTTCAGTCCTTCAACCATGCTGCTGGTTGTCCTCTCTTTCTTTCCATTGTTTCCAGCATTACAGATTTGTCTAGAGAGCCGGTCTTTGCATAATGTAATCCAAATACAATAATTTTGCCATGAGTGAGAACTATGGATTGATTTGTTTTATCATTCATTACTTTACTTTCTTGGCTATCCATGGTAATCTCAAGAGTCTTCTCCAACATCAGAGGCATCAATATTCTATCCTCCTCCTTCAAACATCAACTTTTTGCTTCCGTAAAATATTACAAGGAAAACCATTCCCTGCATGATTCCGACATACCCAAGCCTCTGAATATTTTTTTCCTGAAGGACTTCATTGCTACCCAACTACTGGTAAGTCCTAGCCTTCAGCATATTTCTGGATGCTTCCTTAATGGATCCTAAAGGACAGAAGCTATCCACCACTTCACTATCTTCACTGTCAGAGCTAAAGCTGGTTGCTGTACCTGTTGCCATTTGTTTTGCTTAAAACTCAGGCTTAATTTTTCCCCCTGCCCCTTTTGATTTTCATTACCTGATTCCAAATCGTGTGCGTTTTCAGTTAACAGAGCAGTATCGATCGCATAGTGCAGGTCACTGATGTGTCTTTATCCAAAATCATTTTCCAGTCCACCTCCCTCGATATATATTCAGCATAAAGATTGAATGATTTAAGGAAAGCCTATTGAGTCTTGTCTTACTCCTTTGCCAACCTGGAACTGGTCTGTTTTGCCACATTTTGTCTGGTCAGTGGTTTCCTGTCTTGTGTACAGTTTTCTTATAAGAACACTCTGGGATTCCCATTTTTCTAAGGACATTCCATAATTTAACATGGTTGACAGAACTGAAGGTCTTTCAATAATCAAAGAAAGCACAGGCTGACTTCTTGTTGGTATTTGTGGCTTTCTCAATTATCCAGCATGCTTTAGTGATAATGTCTCTTGTTCTTTGGCTTTTTCTATAATGAGAACTCCTGGCATAAATATTTCCATGTTGAGCTCTAATTTGCATCAAATGATTCTAAGCATTATTTTGCTACTTATTTTTTTCAACTGTACGTGTTTGAGGCTACAATTTTGTCTGATAAAAGTTTTCCAAATAATTTCTTAACATACTTAGTAAGGATAAAGGATAGCTGCCTGAATTCATTTTTGACTGATTTCCTACTCATTATTATTGATTGTTGTATATATGGAGATTGCTCATCCTGAAATCTTTTAGTGATTGGACACTTTACTGTATTTTTGTACAGACTACTACATTCTATCTCTCCATTGCTGGTAAACTACAATGTATAATTTGACAAATCATTAATTGGAAATGAAAACCAATAGCCCCTCTATGCACACTCTTTGTAATATTCGGGAATTGGCTTTGGACTTGAGGAAAGGATCAGTATTTTTCTGGCTAAATGTCTATTTATCAGAAACAAGAGCAATGGCTGTAGTGAGTACTATATAAAGGATGGCCTTGAAGGACAAAGTCTAATGCCAAGGCAATGATTAAATAAATAAGGGTTGAGCCCTGGCCAAAAAAGTAATTTGAGAAAACATTTCAGGCAGTCTTCCTGAAGACAACAGGGAGGAAAGGAAGCACATCAGACCTGCAAGATTCTCTTACTATAGCTGTTCTAATAAAAGTAGTTTTAGGTCTAAAGAGTCTCTTTCCTAATCTAGTCTACCTCATAGGGCAGGTATCAATCTCTGTTAGTTTGATGAAGTAGATTAAAGAGGAAACATGACCAGTTGAACTAATTTTTTATTTAATTCTAAGGTTACATTAACAGAATCTTGCAAATCTGAAAGTTCTTTTCTCTCTCCATCCCCTTTATAATTCCCAAAATAGGGAAGGTGACTTCTGAGTCTCTTGCCCTGCTCCCCCCCCCCCCCCGCAATTCCTGTCATGGGCTAAGCAGCTTTTTAATTTGATTGCTCCTCCCTTGGTTGTGCCTCATTGTCCTGTCTCTCAAGGTCATTCCCACATAGGCATGCAAGTGCTGAATGGAATGAACTAGCAGTTTAGGCTGCCAGGACTGTGTTGTGTCTAGCATTTGTAGATTTCCCTGGCACTGTATGCTATATACTAAATAAATAAATAAATTCCCACATATCATTATCATTTATTGCACGTCTGAATGTCTTTACCTTCCTCCCTCTTTTATCTTCACATGAATTAAGGGCGGGGCATGCATTGCGGAGATGGTTTTCATAAATCACTTTCTTGGCCTGGCTTCAAGCCTCTTTTGTTTGATCATTGCTCTGGTAATGGATCTTTGCTCGTCCTTCAAGTCCATCCTCTATATCAGGGGTCCTCTATACTTACTAGTATGGTAGACATTCCATTCCCCCCCCCCAAATATTGGTGCTTATTGGCAGTTTGTGTTTTTAATTAACTTTGTTCTTGGCTGTCCATCCTCCCAGCTACTAAATTTTCTTGGTATCTGCTGCTTCTCCAAGCCACGTTGGGGAAGGAGTACAGACAACCTTAAAATACTTTTAGTCAGGTAATCTCTGTTAAAAGAACTGCTGGGTTTGATTTTCTTCTGCTTAAATAACCAATGTGTACCAAATTTTGGCCCACTGGCCACCTTTGAGCCTCTGGATTAAACAAGCCATTACTCTCACACAAAATCTCCATATCACAATCTATGACTACTGAAAAAGGCCACCATGATATGTTTTTGGTATTAGAGCCAATAAAGACTTTTCAACAGAAAGAGAAGGAATGGCGCCTTCACTGCAGGGTGGCTTCCCCCTTAACAATTGCTTTTCATTATTATTATTTTAGTTTTGCAACTGGCCAAATAAATTCACACATGTATTGCAAATATGGATGGGAAGGGTACTGGAAATTTGTTTTCTTTTTTGTAGGAAAAAGGAGAGCTTTTGTAACTCCAGGGATCACGGAGAGGGACACTTTTGCATGCTCTTTTAACTTTTCAAAAACTCTTGAATTCTTCTGGAAGAGAACTTTATTAATTAATGGCCTATTTTCATCATTCTGAGATTGTAGTGTTAAAGAGATATGAAGGCTTGCTTCAAAGTGATGTTTGAGGGACTGGAGGTGAAAATTGAAAATAGTCATGCTGAATTGCCCCATTCCAGGTTGTGTGAGTTTGAAAATGCCAAACTGTATTCATATTCATTTATATGCAAACAAGTGGCTGAGCACCTGATGGCAGCAAAGAGGTACAGAAAATGCATGGCCCTTAGCTGTCACTTAGATTTTGCTGCTCAGATATGGTAATCCACCAAACTCTAATCCCCAAAATCCAGACAGCACCAGATTGGGGAAGACTGATTTAGGCTTCCACCAGTGTCGTGGTCAGTAAAAACCATAGAGATACTTTAGAGCTTATGCAGAACATCTCTCTCTAATGAAAATCTGATCAGCAAAATCATTTCACAAAATTACAATTAGCTGAGTAGCCAAGACATTTAGTGTAATACTGGCTCTTTCCATGTATACATCTTTTCATTGCAGATATTAGCACATTCTCTGTGCAAACAGATGGTTGCTGCCACCACAAAGCTAAAATAAAATAAAATAACAGAAGGAGCGATTAAATGGTAGAAAAGGCACTGTTTACAAGCTTATCTTGTAATAAATTCAGTGATACTAACAATAAAGAATAGTTGGGGATTCTCTCAGCAATTATTTTAAGGAAATAATTTCAGTTGCATTTTCACAAATTTTGCATTACAACTCTCAAAACAGAAAGCATATATGAAAACCTGAACCTATGTTTAAGTGTTACCAAATATATTTTGAAGGTCTGTAAGGTAAAGGTAAGGTAAAGGTAAAGGTTCCCCCGCACATGCGTGCTAGTCGTTTCCAACTCTAGGGGCCGGTGCTCATCTCCGTTTCAAAGCCGAAGAGCCAGCGCTTGTCTGAAGATGTCTCCGTGGTCATGTGGCCAGCATGACTAGACGCCAAAGGCGCACGGAACGCTGTTACCTTCCCACCGTAGTGGTCCCTATTTTTCTACTTGCATTTTTACGTGCTTTCGAACTGCTAGGTTGGCAGAAGCTGGGACGAGTAACAGGTGCTCACTCTGTTACGCGGCACTCGGGATTCGACCCGCCAAACTGCCAACCTTCTGATCGACAAGCTCAGCGTCCTAACCCACTGAGCCACCGCGTCCCTTTGAAGGTCTGTACTTTCTTTTAAAAAAAATAGTATCTTTCTCCTTGTATAAAGTAATTGCAAACTCATTCTTGGGGCTCCTCATCATGTGCCTCTAACTTTACTTAGAAGACCCCTTATTAAGAGTCTTTACGTCCTCATGATAAATCATCACCAGCCTTTTGCAGAGGCAGTTCAAATCTCTCTTTAATTGCGCTATTGTTAAAGTGGGGTTTCTTCAGGCAGGTTGATTCTTTAGTTTAGGATGACCTTCCTTTAGAGGAGGAGGAGAAGGAAGAAGAAGAGGAAGAGGAGGAAGAGGAAGAAGAAAAAAGAAATAAGAGGATTATAGCTAATAAGTCCATTGAACACGGAAGAGGCACTGATAAAGTAGGAAAGAATAGTATTGAGGTACTAGCAAACTTGCTTCCTCTCCACACCAGAATAACAGAACAACAGAGTCGGAAGGGACCTTGGAGGTCTTCTAGTCTAACCTCCCGCTAAGGCAGGGGTGTCAAACTCAAATTCATTGAGGGCCGCATCAGCATTGCAGTTGCCCTCAAGGGGCCGGGTGGGTATGGCCAGGGTGGGCGTGGCCTACTGGGTGGGCATGGCTAGAGTGCGTATGGCCTACTGGGTGGGCGTGGCCAGCTCTACATCCTTCGCATCAAGGGTGCCTGTGTGGGCCTGGGCAGGAGTGGGACAGATCTGAGGGTCTCTGGCAGAAGGAGGGTCTCTGGGCCAGGGCCAAGGCAGTGGGGGCCGTTCCCTCACTGTTTCCAGGATGGCTTTGCGGGCCACATGAAACGACTTTGCGGGCCAGATCCGGGCCCCGGGCCTTGTGTTTGACATGTCTGCGCTAAGGCAAGAAACCCTATTCCATTTCAGACAAATGGTTATTCTATCTATCTCACCTTAAAAACATCCAGTGTTGGAACACCCACAACTTCTGGAGGTAAGCTGTTAAACTGACTAATTGTTCTAAATGTCAGGAAATTCTTAATTCTAGGTTGCTTCTTGCCTTCATTACTTTGCATCCATTGCTTCTTGACCACCGAGCCATCACCTAAGATATTTGGTGAAGTATGTACAAAAGGCTTAAGGCTTACGATTGTGACAATGTCCCTACCACCTTAGCTGTTATGACTATCACACATGCACACGTGCCACTGTCTGAACTGAACCAGAATGCAAACGGTTTCAAGGTAAGACTGAACCTTGAAAATTCAAGGCCAACAAAAATGGTTCTTATTCATGCTGCCAACCTTGCCTAGACCTCCAGCTCATCAGCCATTTACTCCAATAGAATTAATTTAATTTAATTTAATTTATTAATATTTCTATACCGCCCTACTCCCGAAGGACTCAGGGCGGTGTACAGGGCAAGAATAAAACATAAAGTTACAAAAATTAAAAAGTTATTAAATACATGCCCATAAAAAACAATAAATACATTAATAAAACCCCCAATAAAATGATAATAAAAACCCCAACAATCCCACCCTTAGGCCAGGCCGGCTTGTTCGAACAGGTATGTTTTCAGATCGCGGCGAAAGGAGCGAAGATCCGGCGCCGTCCGGAGCTCAACCGGTAACTGGTTCCATAGCTCCGGGGCGCCCACAGAGAAAGATCTCCCCCTGGGGGCCACCAATCTAGAGTTTTAAATCAAGTGTTATATTTTCTACCTGATTAGTCAAGGTTACTGACACATTTTCTGATCTTAACAACATTTTGGAATTTGGTCTATCGTTCTTATGGAAACATCAGAAATATAGTTCATTGCATAAGTCATATAGACACCAACCTGTAATTTAATTATATTTTTATTTTTTATTATTATTAAATTTATTTGCTGCCCATCTCAACCACAAGGTGATTCTTATGACAGTTGAGCCCAAAATTTCCATTGCTGAGACAGTTGTTAATTTTGCCCCACTTTATACAAGCTTTCTTGCCACACTTAAGTGAATAATTGCAGTAGTTAATAACAAATTTGTTAAGTGCATCTGGCTTCCCCATTCACTTTGCTTGTCAGGTCACAAAATGTGATCACATGATTCCAGGAAAATGCAACCATCATAAATGGGTTTTTATATTGTTACTGTTTTATCTGGGCGATTATTTAATTCTCTTTTAATTTTTGTATTTTCTATTTATATGTGCCCTGTTCACCGCCCTGAGTCCTTCGGGAGAAGGGCGGTATACAAATTTAATAAATGAAATGAAATGAAATAAATATAAACCAGTTGCCAAGCAGCTGAATTTTGATCATGTGAGCATGGAGATGATGATGATGATGATGATGATGATGATGATGATAATAATAATAATAATAATAATAATAATAAGAAGAAGAAGAAGAAGAAGAAGAAGAAGAAGGAGGAGGAGGAGGAGGAGGAGGAGGAGGAGCAGGGGGAGGAGGAGGAGGAAGAGGAGGAGGAGAAGAAGAAGAAGAAGAAGAAGAAGAAGAAGAAGAAGAAGAAGAAGAAGAAGAAGAAGAAGAAGAAGAAGAAGAAGTTGGAAGGGACCTTGGAGGTCATCTAGTCCAACCCCCTGCTCAGGCAGGAAACCCTATATCATTTCAGACAAATGGCTGTCCAGTGTCTTCTTAAAAATTTCCAGTGTTGGAGCATTCACCACTTCTGGAGGCAGGTTGTTCCACTGGTTAATTGTTCTAACTGTCAGGAAGTTTCTCCTTAGTTCTAGGTTGCTTCTCTCCTTGACTAGTTTCCATCCGTTGCTTCTTGTCCTGCTTTCAGGTGCTTTGGAGAATAGCTTGGCTCCCTCTTCTTTGTGGCAGCCCCTGAGATATTGGAACACTGCTATCATGTCACCCCTCACCCTTCTCTCCGTTAAACTACACATACCCAGTTCCAGCAACTGTTCCCTATATGTTTTAGCCTCCAGTCCCCCAATCATCTTTGTTGCTCTTCTCTGTATTCTTTCTAGAGTTTCAACATCTTTTTTACATCGTGGTGACCAAAACTGGATGCAGTATTCCAGGTGTGGCCTTACCAAGGCATTGTAAAGTGGTATTAGTACTTCACGTGATCTTGATTCTATCAAGCGTCCTGTTAAAAACAGTTGTCTTTTTTTCCCCAGTGGCATTGTAACTTTGAACAGTCACAAAATGAACAGTTGTAAGTTGAGGACTATCTGTATGTGCTTATGAAATTATGTAGTCAAGCTTACCAGCACTTTTGACAAGAGAGATTAGTGAATGCAGAAGCATATGCATTGGTGAGCATGTACATACATGTACCCAGAGACGTTCAACAGTGCACACTGCAAATATATGGGGAATATTCCATAGTTTTCATCAGTCCAACGATAGCTCATAGAAAATGGTTGATTAGGATAAAATGTGATTGGATAGTTGTTAGTTGTGAAAACCAAACTATTACCTTGATATGTTATATAAACAAAATAGTACATGACATTAAATTATAATATACTTAATCTGGGCACAGCAGATTACTTGAACACAGTAGCGGCGTTTTCTTAACCTAGGTTTGTTATGCTGTATGTACCTAGCTCACAAGGTCACTGCATCCCTGGATTGATAGCCTTGAAATAATTACACTGATAAATATTCACTCACCCTGTTCCTCTTGTTTGCCTGTTCTTTAAACTCTGTTTTGGCTGATTTATTATTTTTGCGCTATGGAATAAAGCAAATTCCACCCTTTTCAAGTTATATGTGCCAACGCTGGAGACGTATATAGGGAAGGGAGAGTTACTCAGCTGGAATTATCATATTTCAACTGTGTGTGCTAAAAAAGGAAAGTGAGAAATATCAAAGGACAAAATTGCTTTAGAACTAAGTAATCAAGGAGGAAATACCGATTGCTGAGAAAATCTGACAGACAAATTTAAAATTTGACACATGAAAGTCCCAACAATTTAGTGCACAGGCGGATATAATCAGCCGTGAGTTTTGGCAGAGAGAGAACAGTAATTGTTAACATTGTAAAAGACTACTTTTCTGTGGCCACAAACTTCAAATTATTACCAGGGCAGTTCTGCTATTTCAGAAATGCAGAATCAGTTGTCAAAAAACAGCCATTCTAATATGTGGGTTTCCTCAGAGCTTTATTCCTTCCCTGCTCTTCTTTAACATCTATATGAGTCACTGGGTAAGGTCATCTGCTTGGTCAGATGTCATCAGCATGGTGCCCATTTATACAAGTCTGCTCGAGGCTAGCCAGGTGATGTGTCAAGCTGTTTTTTCACTGTCTGGAGGCTCTAGGAAGCTGGATGGGGGGAACAAGACAAGACTGAATAGCTATGGGGTTTGGGGTCTGCTGAAGACTTGCCCTTTTGGGATCTGAAAAGGGTAGCGCTTTGCAGACAGAGCACAATTTTGGGGTCCATGTAGATTCTCAGCTCCTACCTGAGGAGCAGGTGGCAGTTGCAGCTAGGAGGGTCTTTGCACAACTCCATCTTGTGAATCAATTGTATACATTCCTAGATCAGAAGGCCCTGATCATTCTCACTCACACTTTAGTCATCTTCCATAGGACTACTACAATCTGTTCTATATCGGGCTGCTCCTGAAGACACTTGGATGATGCATCTGGTCCAGAATGTGATGGGGTGGGTGGTTATGGGCTTCCCACATTCGATTGCCACCATATAGGCGGCATTGGCTCTCAGTAACCTCCTTTGTGCAATTCAAGGTGCTAGTTACCACCTATAAGTCTTCCTGTTATAGGGCCGGGTAACTGTCTCCAATTATCTCTCCTTGTCCCATGAGATCTGACAAGATAGTTATATAGGTCTCTTCTATTAAATGTAATCCAATAGGACCCAGGAAGTGTGACTTGGCTCTATAGACCAGAGGTCCCCAACCTTTTGGGCACCAGGGACTGGTTCCGTGGAGAGAGGTTTTTCCATGAACTGGAGGGTGCGTGGTTTTGTGTGCTGCCTGCATCTCGTGGATGGGGCTTTGCTTGTTTGTGCAGACCGGTTGCTGGCATGCCATGGACCGATACTGGTCCACAGACAGGGGGTTGGAGACCCCTGCTATAGACCCCACAGAGATTCAGGTGGCCCTGTTTTTGCCAGCCTTTCCTAAAGCATTAAAGATCTGTCGTTGCTTTGTGACTGGGCCCAGCTAATAGGTTAGCTTTGTTTTGTTGTCATGCCCTTGTGCATTAGGTCTTGCTCCAAATGGATAAAGTTTACTTGTTTTTACTTGTCTTTAATCATTACATTGTTATATTCACTGTTAGTCATCCAGAGTTGAATGTTGATCAGGTAGAATATAAATAAATGTAATCAGTAACTAGAGAAAAAGATTTGGAAGATTGTTGAAATTACATTTTTCTCCTTAACAAATTGTAGATTGCCTTTTGACTGTGCCAGATGGCGCCAACCTCTATGTTAAAGAGATATATATATATATATATATATATATATATATATATATATATATATATATATATATATATATATATATATATTTGACACATACTTTTCAGTGCTTAAAAAAAAATAACGATCCACCAGATATGCTCCAAATGCTGGCAAACAGTTAGCCATTTGCAAATATTCGGCAAAGCTAAGCATCAGACAAAATTAGGCAAAGAGGGAAAAAATATGGAGAGCCTGCAAAACTGCAGAGAATTTAGATATTTTCCAATCAGAGACAATATAGGAATAGCCGGTTTGGCACAGTGTTTAAGGCACCAGGCTAGAAACCAGGAGAGTGTGAGTTCTACTCCTGCCTTAAGCATGAAAGCGATTTGGAGGACTTTGGGCCACTCATTCAACCCAACCCAACCCAACCCAACCTACCTCACAGGTTTGTTGTTGTGTGGAAAGTAGGAGAAGGAAGGAGTATTAGATATGTTTGCTGCCTTGAGTTATTTATAAAAATAATAAAGGTAGGATACAAATCTAATAAACAAGCAAACAAAATAGCAGCTATTTAAGAGTAGCTTGGAAGAAAAATCCACCAGTTTTCATGGCAATCTCTTCAGCAACTTTCAGAGGATAAAGGAGAACTAAAGTGCCAAATGTGCCATCTTTTCTTTGTGTAGAAGTTAATACTCAGCAGGAGGTGCGTGCTTTGAAAATGACTTGAAAGAGGTATTTCAAAATGTGTGGAAGCCTGAATACAGCACCTCTTTAAAGCAGCTTTTTTTTTTTAGATTTCTGTGATTTCTAAAAAAATTTAAGCACGTCTGGAAAGTGACAAAGTACCTGTTTTGTCCCAGGTTTGATCTTTAGCATTTCTGGGTAGAAAAGCAACTGGTGCAGCTCACCATACACTGTACAGTTCCTAAAATCCAGCCTGATTCAGTTTTTATTTTGACTCTCCAGTTGTTGGTGGACTCCAACTTCCATCAGCCCCAGCCAGAAGGACCAATGGTCAGGAAAGACAGGATTGAAATCCAACAATACCACAAGTGCCTCAAGTGTTCTGCTCTTACATCACACTGCATCACTAAAGAGCCACGCTATCATTTCTCTTTGATGAAACAACCCCAAACTGAACAACAACAAAAACCAAAAATTAATACATGAAACTAGAGCTCTGATCTTCTCTTGTTCCCATCTCCACATATGTTTACTGCAGGCTCTTCCCACTCTGCTCTTTGAGTAAAATGATTTGCAGACCAGAGTACACTGATTATTTTATGGTTATAGAAGCTACCCTACAGCTACTCTAAACCCATGGTGATGTCTATGAGTCTCTGAGTACCACATCTACAAAAAGTGCCAGTAATAATGGAAATGCTATCAGCCTTTAATATTTGCTTTGCAGTCTGATCAATCCTGGAAATCAAGATTCCTGGAATCTGTTCTGCAGCAACTGAATCTGACATTTAATTGCTTATGCTTGTGTAAGGGGATTAAGTACAGTTATATTGTCAGCCTCTAAATGTGATGACCAACCATTACAAGATGATATCAGTAGAAAAACTCACAATTTCTAGCCTTTGTGTTCTTTAACTGTGGTATTAATTGGTCAACAACCATGCATTTAAGGGATGGGATAAATACATAAGATAGAAACTATTATTATTTCTATTACAAAATAAAATTGTGTACTTGGTTCCAAAAATAAATCTTAAGAGATCTAGTTTTTTAAAAAGGTAGCTGCTGCAAGATTGCAATTATTCACTCTGCTTTACTATATATTATCATTGTAAAACATGTTTACAATGTTTGTAAAGCTTCCTGAATCTATCATTGCCCTATGTGACCTAAAACATACCTTCTAAAGCTCAACCATCACTCCTTTGTGGCTCTGCTCTGAAAAGTCTGGTTAAACAAACTGTCTTTCAACATTTGTTTTCAACTAGTGTTTCCTCCCAGAAAAATCATTGATAAATTTGGAAAAAATCCCAAGGCAAAATAAACATAGCTTACTTACTATGCCCTTATTTAAAACATTTGAGTACCTTCCCCCTTTACCTGATGGATTCCAGAGGGATCCACAGGAAATAATGGGAGCTATAGTCTTAAGGATGACCTGTGGAAAGACCACGTTTAGAGGATTATAACTTTCTTGGTCCTCCTTGATCTCCTAGTAGTTTTACATTCTAGCTACCATGGTATTCTTCTGGATCACCTTCAAGGGATTAGAATAGAGGCACTGTTTTTCAGTGGTTCTCCTTCCTCAAGGAGTGGTTCCAGTTGGGAAGAGAGGAAAGAACTGCCCAGAAATCTCTACTTGGTAGATTCCCTTGGAACTCTTTACCCTTTCCACTACTTTTTAATATTTACATAAAATTACTAGGTGAGGTTATGCATTTGCATGGGTCTGACATTTGTTCTATCATCTATCTATCTATCTATCTATCTATCTATCTATCTATCTATCTATCTATCTATCTATCTATCTATCTATCTATCTATCTGAGTTCTGACAATGTTCTGACAAAACGTGATCCACTGGAGAAGGAAATGGCAACCCACTCCAGGATCTTTGCCATGAAAACCCTATGGACAGTACCAAAAGGCAAAACGATATGACGCTGGAAGATGAGCCCCTCAGGTCGGAAGGCGTCCAATATGCTACTGGGGAAGAGCAGAGGGCTAGTACTAGTAGCGCCAGAAAGAATGAAGCGACTGGGCCAAAGCCGAAAGGACGCTCAGCTGTGGATGTGTCTGGTGGTGAAAGGAAAGTCCGATGCTGTAAAGATTTTTTCTCCATAGGAGCCTGGAATGTAAGATCCATGAATCAAGGAAAGCTGGACGTGGTCTCTTAGTCTTAGTCAAGAGATGACAAGACTAAACATCGACATCTTAGGTATCAGCGAACTAAAATGGACAGGAATGGGTGAATTTAATTCAGATGACCATCAGGTATACTACTGTGGGCAAGAATCCTTCAGAAGAAATGGAGTAGCCTTCATAGTCAATAAAAGAGTAGGAAAAGCAATACTGGGATACAATCCTCAAAATGACAGAATGATCTCAGTTCAAATCCAAGACAAACCATTCAATATCACAGTAGTCCAAGTCTATGCCCCAACCACCGGTGCTGAAGAGGATGAAATTGACCAGTTCTATGAAGCACTACAGCACCTTATAGAACTAACACCCAGAAATGATGTCCTTATCATCATGGGGGATTGGAATGCTAAAGTAGGAAGCCAAAAGATAACTGGAATAACAGGCAAGTTTGGCCTTGGAGTACAAAATGAAGCAGGGCACAGGCTGATAGAATTCTGTTAAGAGAATACGATGGTCATAGCAAACACTCTTTTCCAACAACCCAAGAGACGGCTCTACACATGGACATCACCAGATGGTCAACACAGAAATCAGATTGACTATATGCTCTGCAGCCAAAGATGGAGAAGCTCTATACAGTCAGTAAAAACAAGACCAGGAGCTGACTGTGGCTCAGACCATGAACTTCTCCTTGCAAAGTTTAGGCTTAAACTGAAGAAAGTAGGGAAAAGCACTAGGCCACTCAGGTATGAATTAAATCATATCCCTGTTGAATATACAGTAGAGGTGACAAATAGATTTAAGGAATTAGATCTGATAGACAGAGTGCCTGAAGAAATATGGACAGAGGTTCGCGACATTGTACAACAGGTAGCAACCAAAACCATCCCAAAGAAAAAGAAATGCAAGAAAGCAAAATGGCTGTCTGAGGAAGCTTTGCAAATAGCTGAGGAAAGGATGGAAGCGAAAGGCAAGGGAGAAAAAGAAAGATACGCCCAATTGAATGCAGAATTCCAGAGAATAGCTAGAAGAGATAAGAATGCCTTCTTAAATGAACAGTGCAAAGAAATAGAAGAAAACAATAGAATAGGGAGGACCAGAGATCTTTTCAAGAAAATTGGAGAAATGAAGGGAACGTTTAATGCAAAAATGGGCATGATAAAGGACCAAAATGGCAGGGACCTAACAGAGGCAGAAGAGATTAAGAAGAGGTGGCAAAATTACACAGAAGAACTATACAAGAATGAGCTTAACGTCCCTGATAATCACAATGAGGTGGTCACTGACCTCAAGCCAGACATCCTAGAATGTGAAGTGAAGTGGGCCTTAGAAAAGCTGAGCAACAACAAAGCTAGTGGAAGTGACAGTATTCCAGCTGAGCTATTCAAAATCTTAAAAGACGATGCAGTAAAAGTGCTACACTCAATTTGCCAGCAAATTTGGAAAACTCAACAGTGGCAACAGGATTGGAAAAGATCAGTTTACATTCCAATTCCAAAGAAAGGCAGTGCCAAAGAATGTTCAAACTATCGCACCATTGCACTCATTTCTCATGCTAGTAAAGTCATGCTTAAAATCCTACAAGCTAGACTTCAGCAGTATGTGGATCGAGAACTACCAGAAGTACAGGCAGGATTTTGAAGAGGCAGAGGAACTAGAGATCAAATTGCGAACATACGCTGGATCATGGAGAAAGCTAGGGAGTTCCAGAAAAACATCTACTTCTGCTTCATTGACTATGCTAAAGCCTTTGATTGTGTGGATCATAACAAACTGTGGCAAGTTCTTAAAGAGATGGGAGTACCAGACCATCTTATTTGTCTCTTGAGAAACCTATATGCGGGTCAAGAAGCAACAGTGAGAACTGGACACGGAACCACTGATTGGTTCAAAATTGGGAAAGGAGTCCAGCAAGGCTGTATACTGTCGCCCTGCCTATTTAACTTATATGCAGAGCACATCATGAGAAAGGCAGGGCTAGATGAATCAAAAGTTGGAATTAAGATTGCCGGAAGAAATATCAACAACCTAAGATACGCAGATGATACCACTCTAATGGCAGAAAGTGAAGAAGAACTAAAGAGCCTCTTGTTGCAGGTGAAGAAGGAGAGTGCAAAACTTGGGTTGAAACTTAACATTAAGAAAACCAAGATCATGGCATCTGGCCCTCTCAATTCCTGGCAAATAGATGGGGAAGAAATGGAGGTAGTGACAGATTTTATTTTCCTGGGCTCCAAGATCACTGCAGATGGGGACTGTAGACAAGAAATTAAAAGACGCTTGCTCCTGGGGAGGAAAGCCATGGCAAATCTAGACAGCACACTAAAAAGCAGAGACATCACCCTGTCAACAAAAGTGCGTATAGTCAAGGCTATGGTCTTCCCACTTGCAATGTATGGCTGTGAAAGCTGGACCATAAGAAAGGCTGAGTGCCAAAGAATTGAGGCCTTTGAACTGTGGTGCTGGAGAAGACTCCTGCGAGTCCCTTGGACTGCAAGGCGATCAAACCGGTCAGTCCTAGAGGAGATCAATCCTGACTGCTCTTTAGAAGGCCAGATCCTGAAGCTAAAACTCAAGTACTTTGGCCACCTAATGAGAAGGAAGGACTCACTGGAGAAGAGCCTAATGCTGGGAAAGATTGAGGGCAAGAGAAGAAGGGGACGACAGAGAATGAGGTGGCTGGATGGAGTCACTGAAGCAGTAGGTGTGAGCTTAAATGGACTCAAGAAGATGGTAGAGGACAGGAAGGCCTGGAGGAATGTTGTTCATAGGGTCGCGATGGGTCGGACACGACTTCGCAACTAACAACAACATCTATCTATCTATCTATCTCCCAATCTCCCAGACATGGACTAAAAGAGGACATAGTGCTAATATTACAATGCTGAATTGGTGCCTGGAAATTGCCAGGACTGGGATGGGAAGGAAGACACTTGAAATGAATCTTCCCAAGATGGAAGGCATTTAGGTTTGTGGGCCAGCTAATTTCAAAAAAAAATCTCACATTTGATCTGGAACTAAATTGTAGTCTCCTATTCAGATGATTCCCAATGTGAGGGTCCTCCTAAATACACAGCTCCTGTTTGCTGAACAAATACCAAGTATGAGTATTTGCACAGGGAGATCCTGCGTGCCACTATGGGCAATTCCTGAACTGGGAATCCTGCTCACAGACATTCATGACTTAGTTACTTCCTGCTTGAGTACCATAATGCATTCTGTACGAGGAAGGAACTTATCATTTTGTGAGATTTATTATTATTTTTATAGTTAATTATATAGAGCTTTAGAGATGGGATATATATAGAATGACTGGATGGATGAATATTAGACTACTGTTTGGGGAATTGTTTTTTAATATCTGGATATTTTAACATGTAATTCTGTCTCAGAGTTTCATACCTGATTGTTTTACTATGCTGATATTACTGGTTTTTTAACTGTTAGTTCATCTGATAGTATTTAGACTCAGGGCTTTTTTTTCTTATAGAACGCTCAGAATGGAGTTCCGGCACCTTTTTTGGAGGGAACCTTGTAGGGTAGGCAAGGCGGGTTGTATGACATCTGTGAGTTCCGGCACCTTTTTCTTTTACAAAAAAGCACTATTTAGACTCAAGAACAGGATGGAAAGTTTACTTACAGATAAATATTAGACTTTTTGATTTTAGCCTGACCTAAAACCAGAGCAGTTCATAGGATACTACATCTCCCAGGAGCCTCAGACATCATGGCTAATGGTGAAGGAAATACTGTTCTGTAAGACCTGTAGGTTATACATTAGATGAAATTTGACTCCCTCTAAATAGACGTTATTTATACAGCAGGAGCCATACCTTTTCTGGCTTCTTTCGGACCAGGGCATTGGGGGGGGGGAGGGAAGAAATTTTGGGGTTTCTTCAGAAAAAAAAAAGATGCGTTGAGTTTATTGCAGCTTCACTCGCTGTTTTACTGCTGATTTTAAAGAAGAAAATTGAACTCAGGCAGGTAGGCGGTTGGCATAGAATTTTAGCATCATAATCTTGAGAACTTTCTGGGGATTGCAAAACACAAACAAGTAAGGCAGATCTCTATCTGTATGTTTTCATTTTATATGTGCAAGTGAAAGACTGTTAACACTTCTTTAAGTAAAAATGTTAAATTTAGACTGTTAACTTCTAAAAAAAAAATCCCTGCCTTTCAAAAGCATGCATCTATACGCCATGTGGATACGCAATCTGCAGAGTCTAAATGTATGTGTTGTATCTGAAATCCCACTTTATAAATTTTCCAGCAGGGGAGACATTCCACAAACCCCTTGTTGAACAAGAGCGACGTGTTAGGCAGACCAAGCTGTGCTCCTGGTGAGAGCAGAACGCCCTCATTGTAGCAAGTCAGGAAGTATCTTGGCCTGGGACAAGGGCTATTTGTGCAGGAACGACATGGAGAGAACATTCAGGCCAAAGGAAAAAAAGTATTACATAGCAGCTCTTTCGGTGGGAAAGGGTGGTTCATGCCAGAAGTGGAGCTGAATGGAACATTGTGCACCAAGCGGAGACTGACTGAGAAAGGAGCACCCAATGAGAAGCAGACGATGCTCGAAGGAAGCCACATCTGCCTTTGGTGGGTCAGGCTCACCTGGTTGAGAACCTGCCCATTGAAAAGGCTTCACGGCACTTCCAAAAGCACGTGCAATAGATATGGGCAGCCTTCCTCTAGTAGGGTTTATAAGGCTGCCCAGTTCAACACTGACTCTGAATGGCGTAGAGACTAATAAAAACAGCTGCAGCCCTGAAAAAGCAAGCAAAAGAGAATGGTAGTGGATGGATGGAATGAAATGGAAGAAATATAGGTGGTATTGCGTATGGGTGAAACGATGAGAGACAAGTGATGAGTGCAAGAGATCTGAACGAAGTGTCTGGTCTTAAGCAACGGCTGAATGTATGGAGGCAAGTGAAGGTGTAGATTGAATTACGAATGTTAGAATATTGGTAGTCCTCGATTTACAACAGTTTGTTTAATAACTGTTCAGAGTTACAATGGCACTGAAGAAAGGGCCTTATGACCATTTTTTACACTTCATGACTGTTGAAGTATCCCCATGGTCATGTGATCAAAATTCAGATGCTTGGCAACTGGTTCATGTGACAGTTGTGGCGTCCCAGGGTCACGTGATCTTCTTTTGCAAACTTTGGACAAGCAAGGACAATGGGAAAGCCCAATTGACTTAACAACTGGGTAACTAATTTAACAACTGCAATGGTTCACTTAACAACAGTGGCAAGAAAAGTCGTAAAATGGGGCAAAACCCATTTAGCAAATGTCTCACTTAAACAACAGAAATCTTGGGCTCAATTGTGGTTGTAAGTCAAGGACCACCTATATATGATTTTATTTATTTACAGCTGATGACTCTACAAGATTTTCTAGAGGTTTGCAAAACACTGAACATGCAATGCTAAGAACAATAACATGTTTCACCCTAAGCCAGCATTCATATTTTTGTAACCAATTCCATTCTTAAAAAGTTCTGCAGACAAGCTATATTTTAACCATATTATAAAGCACCATCAAGAATGGTACCATCTTCATCTCCATGGGTAAAATGTCTATTCTTTACTGTTGGATTTCATATTTTTAATTTTTATTATTTTTGTTTTTCATGTTGTAAGCTACCGAAATCTGCAGACAACTGTAGTGCAATATAAATGGAATATAGAATTAAATAAACTGTTCCACAGAGGTGGAACATAAACTGAAAGGAATTATACTCTTTTCCTATGACCTCAACATCTCAAGTACTTTTAACATCCCATTTCTGGATAAACCACTTAAACAGATTGGTTTTACCTGTAGCATCCCACAAATGACCAGTCACTGGATGACCGCTCCTTTTCCCATCACCAAACTGAACTAGCCATTCAGACAGACTCCTGAACTCTGCTCGAAGTCCAGGAAGATTCCTGTTAAAGAGTACCCCCAAATCACAAAGAAATCTTGCAGGATAAAAAGGGGCATACCCCAATCAGGTCACAAGATCAGGGCAACCAATTTGGTTCTCATTTGCTAACTCTTCGAGGTAAGAGGGTCAAGACCACAGCAGGAATTTCAGGAATGCTATTTTATTATTGCCGTAGACTATAGGAACAAAATCTCGAAAGCCTATTCTCTCTGTCACATTTCATAATAAACAAAATCAAAGGCAGGATTACTTTGAGATTCTCTCTCATACTTGCTTCAATCTCTGAACTGTATATACTTTTCTAAATTATTCTCTGATGGTTTTTTTCATACCTTCCCCAAGGTTATGTCAAAATACAATATCTGAATCCTGACTGAATCCAGATAACCCACTTCAACTACAAGAAGTTTGTAGTTGCTGTCCCATCACTACTCACTTCTGCAGACACTATTACACAAAACTGGCTTGTTCAGTAAGAAGCATCTGTTCTACAAGTAAATAGTAAAACAAATTGATTAGAAATGCAGGACTGAAGTAACAAAATATGTAAAATATTCCTCAAGGAAGAACAAAAAAGGGAAGCAAGGGATGTGAAAGAACAAAAAAAGAGCTATGAATTATTTCCTTTGCTTAATTGTGGGTTTCCAAAATAGGTCAAACTGATTGTTCTCATAAGAATTTCTATGTAGCCATTTGCTTTAATGTGTTGATAGTTGTTGTAACAGTTGCATGTTTTGTCTGTCTGCTTTTGCACATGCAAATCTGAACTGGCTTCCTGCCATCCTCACGTCTACACTGTTTCATAATCAGTTATAAAGATACAGAGGGTTAAGAGACAGTGCTAATTATTGGAAATGAGCAGCCAGGTCCTGACATGCATGATGATGCTCTAGCATCATCGGGTGTTGAGGGATGTTCTGAGTTCTGTTTCAGCTGCATCTGGAAGACCATCAGTTCTGTACATTAAACTTGTATGAAAATCTTTTAACACTCCATGGAGAAAACTGAAGCTATAATAAATCAACTGGCTATTATACACAATTAACCAGTGGAACAGCCTGCCTCCAGAAGTGGTGAATGCTCCAACACTGGAAGTTTTTAAGAAGAGACTGGACAGCCATTGGCCTGAAATGGTATAGGGTTTCCTGCCTGAGCAGGGGGTTGGACTAGATGACCTCCAAGGTCCCTTCCAACTTATTATTATTATTATTATTATTATTATTATTATTATTATTATTATTATTATTATTATTAAATTCTTTCATGTTATCTCAGTCAACTACTGCATTGTCCTCTTCTTAGAACTTATTCACTGTAGAGGAAATACCTGCATGACAACGGAGAAGATATAACATAGTGTATCTGACTGAATATGTGTGTGTGCATGGATGGATATTTATAGAGGTACAGAGACATTTTATTACAGGTAGTCCTTGAATTAGGACCACAGTTGGAAACAGAATCACTTAGCAAGGCAATTGTTAAGTGAGTTGCACCTAATTTACAACCATTCTTTCCTCAGATAAGTGAATCATTCTAGTTGTTAAGCGAAATATGTGGTCATTACGTGAATCTGGTTTTCCCCATTCACTTTGCTCGTTGGAAACTGGCTGGGGAGATCACAAATGGCAATTATATAACTCTGGGATGTGCAACTATTATACATGCTGGTTGCCAAGCATCTGAATTTAGATCATGTGACCAAACAGTTGCTAAATGAATGATTTTAAATTGAGGACTATCTACACTGATTTTCTTTTGCATCGTATGTTTGTTCTAATAAAGAACTGAGAAGACAGTTTTGCCAGACAACTGCTGTTTGTCTTTTTCTACTACATCTTATTTACAGCAGGTATGGATATGCAAAACCCCATCAAAGTTACCACTGAAGTTATTAAATATTTCTGCCTCTCCACTTTCTTGCTTTTATCTCTTTTGCTTCTATAATTTCTTATTCAGTGTTGTAGTGGAGTGGATTAGAAATGAAGTATCCAGTACTGAATTCTGGAGGCAGACATACCTGGTGACCTGGTGCAAAGCATCAACCTTTAAAAAATATTACCAACTTACTTGTGCCTGTGCCAGTCCCAATCGTGTTGATGGTTGCAGGAACAGAGGAGGAGGAATAGAGAGGGAGGTGACCATTCTCACACCCCAGGTTTTTATCTTGCCAGCTGGAAGCATTCACACATATGCCAGAATCCCGAGAGCTCTGCCAGCCATTGAGTTTATCATCCGAGTTCTGTCTTTGGTGATAGTAATGTGAGTGCCCATAATCCACCGAGTCAGACCGGCCCCTGTTTTGGCTGCCAAAAATACCTGACGTGCGGTCCTCCAGGTGGTTCAACCACATGGCAAGAGCACTCCTGTCCTCCAGGGATGTAGCAGGATGGATCAAAGCATAGGACAGGAGTTGCCTGCTCTCCTCTATGTGTTGGTTGTGTTCAATTGAATGAGCCAGGATTTTGGGAAGTAGTTTCATGTACTCCACTTTTCCTTCAATATTCCCTGGCTTCAGCAAAGGCAGGTGGGTGAGCAACAGAGAAATCACTTTGTCCTTCGATTCCTGCTGCCACTGGTTAATGATTCCTATTGTGGTGGGGGGGAGGGAGGGATGGAGACGAAAGAGAAAGAGAGAGCTGTGAAATCAGGGAACAAACCCAAGAAGCAAATTGAGAGATCTTAAAACATTATGAATAGCTTTTTGACACTTATACCATCAATAATCAAATATTTTCTTTTCTTCTACTGCAGTGAAAATAAAGATGCAAAATAAAAACAACAATAAAGCAGGACAATACTTAGGCTGCATGCAAACTTCTGAATCACACAGAACCTCCAAGCAAATTCAAGGGTGGTTGGGGAAGACATTATGTTTACTCTTGCAAATGAAGAAGTGTCCACCCTTGTTTCAGAAAGGCTAGCATGAACACATATCATTTCGCACCAATTTGTAACTAGAATCATACCCTCCTTAGAATTCAACTTCTCTGAGTAGCGTCCTGTTATAAACATATCCTAAAATGGATTCAGTCACCAAAATGTTGTCTTATTTGATCCAGAGATCAATTATTTCGTGAAATTGATCACTTGTGGCTGTTTTTCCAATCATGTAATTTAGGGACCATGGAAATTGCAACCCAACCTATACAGTACAGAGGAAATGTTGTGGTATGTTTCTGGTCACACGCAAAATCCAGCTGCAAAAGCCGGTACTATGCAATAAGTCTTGCTGAAAGGCAAATATCTCAAGAGCAGGGGACGAAAACATGTAACTTCATATCATATTACAAGTTAAGTCTTCCCCCATCCTGTTGCCTGGGAAATCTAGATGTGCTAGCACTAGATGAATTGCAGACACCATATCTGGATTACATACATTGTTAGCGCAGAGAACAGAGTGGTATCTCTTTGGGCAGCTACCAGGTTGGCAAAAATGGCTATGCATGCTGTTATCCATTAACCCTAGTAAGGATCATAGTTCTATGGGGGAAAAGATCAGGCTCAATTGGGCACTGTATAACCTTCATAATGAAGCTTACAGTGGTTTCTGAGTTCAGGTGCCAGGAATGCAGGACAGTTAAAATTTGTAATTTATCAAGAGGAGAGAGAAAAGGAGAAGAAAACAGATTAATTTAAAATACAAAAATATGTTTAATGGAAAAGTAAAATATTATACGATATTCATTACCTTATAAAAATGTTTTTAATTTTTTATTAAATTTCTTTATTACCGTACATTTCTACAAAAGATAAGATATAAAAAACAAGAAAAATGAATTAAGCAGGAAAAATAGGGAAGGGGAGCTGCAAAAGGATAAGGGAAAAAAAAGAAAAGAAATAGGAGTAACTTCCAATTTTCTTCAATTCTTAGAAACTTAAGATATATTAAATTTTAGATGCAAAATTCAATATTACACAGTAGTTCTATAATCACAAACAATTCAAAACTCAAAATTTATATAGCAGTTCTTTCAGCTGCTCGCAAAAAAGTCCAAAAGTGGTTTCTACAAAGAAACGAAGTTACACAAAGTTTTTTCTTTAATCAGAGTAGTTAACTTCACCATCTCAGCGAGTTTCACTAACTTTTCATCATTCATTCTTCCATTGTGGGAATTTGTAAATCTTTCCATCTGTATTTACGCAAAGATTGCTTGAAAACAATCATATTATATTATCAGACTCAAACACCTTGAGGCCCCTTTTCTTTTTAATGATAGCCCTGTGGGGAATTCCACTCAGTACAGAAAGGAAATCATATCTGGAAATAAGTTTGATTTTTTAAAAACGTGTAATTAATTGCTGGTTGCTAGCCTTATATATCGTGCCACTAATATTGAACTTTCAGGAAGTTATTTATTAGATAAGCAAGATATCATAGTAGCAAAATATGTTTAATTATTATAAAATGCATCCTTCTAAAACAGGGGTGTCAAACTCGCAATGCCATGTGATGTGTTGCAATGTATCATAACTTTTTTTCCATTGCCGGCAATGGGATGGGCACGGTTTCGGCATGACGCATCCGGCCTACGGGCCAGCAGTTTGACACCCCTGTTCTAAAACATAAAAAAATTCACTTATGAATCAAGGTATTTTGACAGTGAGGGAAGCAGCCCAAACTGGAATGACTTACTTTTTGGAATTCCGCTGAATAATATTTACTTTTATGTCTTAAAAAACCTGAAGAAGGTAAAAGATTGACTCAACCATCCTTTCCTTTAATGATTTAAATTAACCTGGTAAATATGTTGAGAATCCAAGCAAATTTCCATTTCTGCTTTCTGAGGGCCATTCATAATTCTAGTTCCTATGTTCAGTCGTGTCTGTCTATTCATTCTCCACTGCAAATAAGAAATATTGGATTGACGAGGATGATTATCCATCCCTGTTTTGAAATCAGATGGTGGAAGTGTGGCTCGGAGACAGACAACCTTACTGCCTTTGTAAGCGATTATATATTAAGTGGAGGTTTACTGAAAGATAAATCGCTATTAAAGAAAACAAAATAGAGAAGTATGACATGAATTCCATTTCTTTGGCACATATGTGCCTGAAGTGACTCTACCCCACAACCCTTTTCTCTGTCATCTGCCACCTCCAAGATGGCTCAAACCCACCAAGGCAGCTTATGTTTCAAAGATGGGCATTTATACACATCACAACTGAGAAGGAAAGAAAAACATTTTGTGGCTAATCAGGAATATATATATTCCTGATATATAATATATAATCGCTTACAAAGGCAGTAAGGTTGTCTGTCTCCGAGCCACACTTCCACCATCTGATTTCAAAACAGGGATGGATAATCATCCTTGTCAATACAATGTTTCAAAGATGGGCATTTATACAAATCACAACTAACTGAGAGAGAAAGAAAAACATTTTGTGGCTAATTAGGAACTTCATTAAAAGGTAACCTTTAGATAATTATTGTTTATATGGAGAAGGGGAATATTTTTGTATTACTGGTTACAGCTCTTAGTATGAGAGCCTGATACTTTTCTTGATTAAATTGAAGGCAATTCCATCTAATATTTAGAAGAGTGGCTAGATACAAGTTTATAATGCTTTCCATCTCCCAGTCTTCATAAGGCAGCTGTAAAGTAGTCAGACATTCAAGCTAGTCAAAAAACGGAACATTGTGAATGGGTTTTCCATCACTGCTGCATACATTGTGTTATAAAATTTGCTGCTTTTTATGATTATTCTGATTAGGTGAGTGTTACTTTGAAACTGCCTACCCTTAAATAGTCTGTCCCATGTTTTCAAGTCATTTTTCCAGTCTCCTGTTACATTCAATAACAGCAGCAAATTTGATTTTTTTCATAAAGAGTTTATAATATTGTATCTTTGAAGTTGAAGCTATAGTTTGCTCCTTCTGTTGTTGGATTTTGTAATTTTAATTGGTGACTGAATTTTATTATTGGTAATTATTAATTTTTGTAAGATATCTAAAATCATTTTCCCTGGGCAGAGAAACTATACATAAATTTATAAATAAATGCCAAGGACTAGTCAACCCTAACAGGAACCCTACTATACCTTGACTACCAAACACAGTGAGGGATCATTATTAAGTAGAGCCAAAAAATGATAAAGATGTACATTATAACTTCAGCCAATCAGTGGTATCTTTATATGTCCTAATCTAAAATTATGGTATTCATCATATTAAAAGGCATAAGATGTAGAGCTTGGTATATCATAGAATTATGGAATGAAAAGGGTGGAAGTCACCTAGACTTTGGCCACAGCAGAAATCTACTGCTATAGCATCTCTGGCAGATAATCATCCAACCTCCTTTTAAACCACTCTGAAGACAAGCTCACCATCCCCCAAGGCACTCCTGTTTCATTGTTGAATAGCTCTTACAGTTAGGACATTTTTCAGTATAAACCAAAATAATTTCTTTGTAAATTAAATCTGCTCTTTCTTATCCTGTTTTCTGCCCTGTCTTCTACATGAAAGCCATAAACTGTTTATAATGCTTATCATGTCTCTCTACTATAGTCTTCTTTTTTGACACTAAACATAACCAATGATTCCATTTATTCCTCAAAGGTTTTCCCTTCCAGGCCCATTATCATCTTGGTCCCTCTAAATCATGGGTGTCAAACTTAGCACCTCACATGACGTGTTGCGACGTATCGTGACTTTTTTTGCATTGTTGGACCCGGGGTGGGTATATGATGCAACCGGCCGGCAGTTTGATACCCCTACTAAACAATTCCAAATTTTGCTTTTTTCTGCCATTGCTGTAATATTGAATCAGCTTTTTTTTTCAATCTAGGTTCACAGATCACATTTTGTAATATGTTTAGTTTGGACTCATCCTATTGAATTCAACCATTTCAGTTTATTCCATGACTTATAATTATATGCAGGGCTTTTTTTGTCATAGAACACTCAGAACGGAATTCCAGCACCTTTTTTGGATGGAACCTTGTAGGGTAGGCAAGGCGGGTTGTATGACATGTGTGAGTTCCGGCACCTTTTTCTTTTACAAAAAAAAGCACTGATTATATGTAAAGCAAAAGTTATGCATGCAGTGAAAAACAAAATTGTTTTTCTCTTTAAATTAGAAATAAACTGAGAAAAAAAACTATCTTAAGATTTGTGTAATTTCTCTTTTCTACAGTATAGTATTGCCTATTTGTTATAAATGCATTCCTAATTTTTCTTCTGAGAAATGTGTTTATGGCTGCTTGATACCCATATCCGGAATTAAAAGAGCCCTTGAAGTGGCTAATAAAAACCAGACAGAAATTTTTAAGTAACAAACTCCTGAAGAAAACCAGGAAACAGAAATATTCCATAAAAAGAGGAGTTTAGACAAAGTTCTTTAAACCCATAAAATGTGAGTTTTGCTAGATACGGGTTGCATTCACACATATTTAAGCTCTTTATGAAATTCATCCATTTCTGGGTTTGTACAACCTTGTGCGATACAGACAAGCAAGATTTCTATGACACAATAATACCCTTGTCTAATGGTACCAAGTTTATCATGGGGTGCATATATGGCCCCAACAGCATTAACTGACCTTGTTAAGTGTGCCTTGTGAATACAGCTTTCTTGTAATAATGAATTCCTTGATTCAGAAAAGGTTTATTCCCATATCTGTCCTTCACAGCTTCCAAACTGGAAAGGCACATGGAAGGAATTCCCATAATTCCACTAGAGTACAGGCTGTTCATATGTAAAAATATGTTTCTTTGGACAGCTTGTCCAAGAGGACACTTCAAAGCTGCTACTTGAATTGCCAAGGTATGGCCAGTTCAAGATCCTCAAGTACGCAGAGCATACACATCTAAGAGGACTGGGGCCAATGAAGTGACTTTTTGTTCACATGGGCACATGCTCACATGATTAGGAGAAAAGAGCTTCAGAGCAGCTGTACTGTTCAGAGACACTTCATTTTGATACTCTACTCCGTGCCCAAGTGATTTGCACAACTTGCTGCTTCTTATATATTTTTCATTTTTTTATCCTACTGCAATCCAAAGTCTCTGGAAGGCTACAGAAAAGGAAACTTCCAGACAGCCTTATGGGTAGTGTTATAGTAGTACAACTTTGTAAGGGCTGTCTAATTTTTGGCCAATTCACTACTTCTCAGCTGAGAGTCACAACAATCTTTTCCCAGAGCTGGTCTAAGGTTTAAGGTTCAAACATCCTTAAAAATAAACCCCAAAACCCCCAAAAGATAATAAAAACTGTTTACCTGCACATCTGAATATCAAATAAATTTGATCAGTTATCAGAAAAAGTAATAAATAAAGATAAAACAATACAAACCCACACAGAATGTAACTGACCTATCTTTCCTTCCTCTAGAAATCCCAGACACATGAATTCACTTACTTTTAAAGTTGACAAGGCATCAATAAGTTATTCTATATGCCCTTATCCCCACCACACTGGTCACCTTCCCCTCCTGCTGATATTGCAGCTTTAACATGGAACAAACAAATATATATTTTTTAAATCCCATTTATATCCCGCCCTTTTCCGAAGACTCAGGGCGGCTTACAATCTAAGAAGCACAAATCAATGTGCTTAGCAATAGCCTTCATTCAATATATATACCTGCTTATTAGGGCTTTCGCCCCCCCCCACAAGCGGCATTTTTACAAAGTCAGCTTATTGCCCCCAACAATCTGGGTCTTCTGTTTTCCTACCTCGGAAGGATGGAAGGATGAGTCAACCTTGAGCCTGGTGGGACTTGAACCTGCACTAATTGCAGGCAGCTGGTGTTACTTAAGGAGGCATTAGCCCACTGCTCCACCAAGGTTTCCCCGCACATGCGTGCTAGTCGTTTCCAACTCTAGGGGCCGGTGCTCATCTCCGTTTCAAAGCCGAAGAGCCAGCGCTTGTCCGAGGACGTCTCTGTGGTCATGTGGCTGGCATGACTAGACACCAAAGGCGCACGGAACACTGTTACCTTCCCACCGGAGTGGTCCCTATTTTTCTACTTGCATTTTTACATGCTTTCGAACTGCTAGGTTAGCAGAAGCTGGGACGAGTAACAGGCGCTCACTCTGTTACGCAGCACTCGGGATTTGACCCGCCAAACTGCCGACCTTCTGATCGACAAGCTCAGCGTCCTAACCCACTGAGCCACCGCGTCCCTATGTATCTCTTGGGAGAGGCTATTAGGTAAGCAAGTGTCCAGCCTTCTGGAACTAAGCCAATCTAACAAAGACTTTTCCTGTGTAGGAATAATGAGAATCCAAAAATACTGCGTAGAAAGAAAATCAGCTAAGAAATATAGAAACCTACAAGCTATTCTTATAGATCCCATTATGAGTAAATCTGCTCATTTTCAAGCATAAAGAATTGGATGTTTCCCATAAGGAAGGATGGTAGCTTCAGTAGATGGGTACAATTTAGCCAAAATGTATATGAGTAATAAATATAAAGATGTCAGCCACGAGTTTCAATGTAGATATGAACACAAAATTCCATAGCGATTTTGCAATTTATAAACAAGTTTGTAATAAGCAGCAATTATAGACCAAAATAATATTTTATATATAAAAATTCTATACAAATTCAACAATGACACAGCAGCAAATATTTACTAAATCTTTCTGCCAGTCACTTTCCTTATATGTCAAAGAAACAAGAAGTACAATGTCATGAAAATGCATTTAAGAGCTTCAGTTGTTAGGAAATAAATTGCTAATCTATTACACCCTGGTTTTCTATTTGACAACATAATTTTGAAATGCTGTCTTTCTTTTTTTACATCTTAACTACATTTAAAAAACTTTTTCAACCAAGAAGGATGCAAAGAACCAGATGTATGCCTAGAAGGGTTCAGAACATATGTGGAATAGCACAATTATGTCACAACAGTACTGATATGGGACTCCATTTAAAGTAGAACTCGACAAATTCAACACCCCGCACCCAAAAGAAAAGAACCCCAATAAATTGGATGTTAGGTGTTCTTCAATAAAAGCAAGCAACAAAATAGTGAGTTAGTCCATTGGCCTAACTAGAAGAACATCAAGATTTCCTCTCTGAAATGCTTCTTCCAGTCACACTACCTGAGTATAAACACTAATACACAATTCAAGGAAGGTAGAGGGGATCTGATAGCACAGTCACTGTTTTCCAATATACATACAGCTTTTGTCACAGGGCCAAGAAAAATTACTATGTAGATTTACACTGGAGCTGAGAGGACTGATAAGAGCTGCCCATGAAGGATGCCAACTGGACTGTGTCTTTAAAGACAATCTTATCTCTCGGTGCATCCCATCCCATCAGAGAGCTGGCAATGGCAGTGAACAGCAAGCACCAAGAAGGCAGAAGATTTTGTGTGCTATCTACGATACAATCTTTTACTGAAGACAACTGTAGCAGTTTTTGTGGTGCATCCGATGGGATGCCATCATTTCTGTTGTACCAACTACTGTGGAGGATGTAGTTAAATGGGATAGCCAATCCCCAAGGTGCATAGCACTTTTTCTGACTGTTTTCAGATTTGGAGAAGGCAGTTTAACAAGAAATGTACCACTTAAAATGAAAAGAATGATGGCTCCTCTGAAATTCTACATTTGTTTGACAAGGGAAAGCAGACATCAATCTAATTTCACCCTACGCATGTCTTGCACATTGGGAAAAGTGGTATCCTTAAGGGAGGCAGACAGGCATGATCGTGAGGCTAATGAAGTAGTTACAATGTGCAATTTACCCTACTGGAAAGAGAGTCGTTTGTTGTAATACAGAACTTACAAAGTCCAGGTTCAGTCTGGCATTGTAGGTCTTTAAAAGAAGCAGGTATTAAAATCTCCTCTTGATATTTTGAGAAGCCATTGCTTCTACTCAAACGAAAGAACACTGTTGGGAGAAATATTCTGCAGAGCTGCTTTTGCAAATATGACCAGTCCTGACTAAATACATCATCTTAGTCCATAGTCAAATAGAAGACATTAAAGGGGGTTAAAAGCAATTGAAATGCAACATTAGTTGTCAATAAGAATAAAATGATTTACCTGAGGCTCTCAAATGAGCTGGCCAAGCCTACATTTTTGGGTAAAGGGTGTAATCTATATTCTTGAGGAAAAGGCTCTAGTCTCCTGTCATTTGAGGGACCAGAAACTCACCATTAGAGAAGGGTACGATTATCTCTCTGTGCTGGAGAGCAAGGCTGATTTTCTCTCCCAGGGACTGCCAGAGAATAATGCAAGAACCCCTGTGGTGAGCAAAACTGGGGATACTCAGTAATCTATATTTATTTCAGGTTTCATTTATTTAGATTTATAGAGCTGCCTGTTTCCCAAGGCAACCTTAGGTGGTAAACATAATTTAAAAACCAATATAAATAACAGAACTGATAAAAACCAGATAATAAAAAGCAAAACATGGATGCTTAAGATAATTCCTTAACAACAATTGTAAAATCTCACAGGCTTCGCTACCTTCCTAATCCCCATGCCCGGGAAAATAGCCAGAGCATTTTTCCAGCATTATTGTTGGAAAGCCAGCAGTAATCTCAGGTGGTAGAGATTCCACAGAGCAGCACCATGGCAGAAGAGACATACTTTGCAGGTGTCAGTAATCAGTATTCTTTAATTGGTAGGATTCAGAGAGTAAGAGTAATTGAATATGCTGCTCCCATCCCATGAAGGACTTTGTAGTTAGCACCAGGACCGTGTATTGCGCTCAGATGCTTCTTGGGAGTCCAGACAACTCATGAAGTAAGGGCACCCCCATAATTGCCTGTGTCACTGTAGTCTGGACCAACTGCAGCTTCTGGATATTCTTTAAGGGGAATCCCATGTAAAGCACACTGCACTAATCCATTTGGGAGGAGACCAAAAGCATAGTGCCTGTGTAGTTCCTCCCAGTCCAGTTAAGGATGCAATTGGCATATTACAGGTAATTTTACAAAAACCTCCTTGACTATAGGTGTGCCTACTCCTCAAATAGGAACTGCAAATCCAGAGGGATTCCCAAACTGTACCTTAATTCTCTCTGGGGAAGTGTACTGCACCCAGAACTAATGATGGGGAAATCACTACCGCAGGAAGCCCTAAAAGCCAAAGTCCTCAGATTAGTTGAGCTGAACCTGCTGTTCCCCATCCAGTCCCCCAAAGCTTCCTGACATCAGGACAGAACTTCAATGGCATTCTTGATGCACAGCTAAGCATTATCCGCATATTTCTGATATCTCAACCCATGCTATAAAATAAACTTACCAAGTATCTTCATATGGATGTTAAATAGGAGTTGGTGTACATCAAGCCTGGAGACACACCACAAGTCACCAAGAAGTCAAACAGAGCAAGGATGGAGCATGCCTTCATCCCACTCCATCTGAGGTCATACATAGCATCTCATATACATTACATTGGCCACTCATTTTGCAGGAATTAAAGCAGTTGGAGGACTCGGCATGAACTGCCAGAGGAGTAGAAAACACTCGTCTAGAAGGATCAACAACCTAACTCTGTAAAAAGAAGGAATGCATAACTTGAGACCTAGTCTCATTAAGTGATCCTCCAGCCGATGGAGCTATTTGGCAGGTTGGCACCAAACAGTAATTTTAATGTCAAAGAAAAGGAAATTATTAAACATCTGGAGGCGCATATTTATATTAGTTAATGAATGCAATATAATTTAAATTCAGCTTCTGTCCATATTTAGATACAGGCACTGGCACAGCATACAAAGAATGAAGTCTAGCCCTTGTCTGAAAATATGGTGCACTTCTGCAATAAGACAACTATCTTCATAAATGTATAAATAGTTCAGGTTTCTAGACATCAGTATTCTGCCTTTAGGACCCCAAGCACCCAGGATTTTGCCTGTATCCTCCACAGCCACAGTTTAGACAACTATAGTTAGCAGTCTTTGGCACACTGTAAATGAAAACAGAAGCAGCCGGGGAGCAGGGAAATTGTAGGAAATAAAAGATAGATGGGGAGTGTGTGGTCTAATTCCCCCCCCCCCCCGGACATAAGCTGCTAACTGCTGATGAGATTTTTTCCATACAGAAATAATACAAGTGAAACTATGAAGAACAGCGTTGCTCACCCTATACTGCAACACATCGGTCCAGATAACTGGGCAATGCCACAGGGTGGGGGTGGTGTTACAGGAAAGGGAAAGCTAGAATCATTGCTTTGTTTCGTTTTGTAAGGAAGACACAAAGTAATATAGGGCTCCTGGCCAAATTAAAAAATAAATCGACACTCGCATCCTGACCGCACTGTGCCGCCATGTGACCTCTTCTTTTGGAATTTCTGCTTGTGACCGGCCAGTGAAATGACTCTGTGACCTGTAATAACACCACTCCAAAATTAGATTACAGCTTCACTTGGCCTTTCTCCACCCCACCAGGCAGAACATAAGCTTCAAGGGTTTTCTTTCCATTTAGGGGTTCTTTTTTATTTTTTGGGATGCTCATAATACACTTCTTTCACATTGCCAGCTCCAACCCAAATATGTTGTGAGAGGTTTCTATACTCTCTCCTTTGAGGAAGAAAAGCCACAATGGCTGACCACAGAATGTTGTTTTGCTAAAGTCCAGGAGGCATCCAACAACACTCACTTACGCAAACCAATTGGTCTAAGTACCATTAAATGCACACTTTCACACGCCCCTTTTCTTTCTTAGTTAGATCTGCAATCTCTGACGCCGCAACAAACTTAGAAGAAAGCCTCTGTCCTCGTGACATCATGAAACTTCTTTCCACCTACTCCTTGAGATGCTCTCCTCCCAAACTTTTAAAACAAACTAAGTAACAAGCTTAATTCCAACTAGATAAACCTGAAAGATGGTTAAAACAGCAGCAGTTTGAAAAGTGTGAGACAATTACTTACAATGTGGAGGAGATGAAGAAAAAGTCACTTATACTTTCATAAGGAAGACTATATCATTTGAGGAGTCACAACAGAAGGAAACTGAGCTCCTTCTATGGAACAAATCTCACCATCACATTCAATTCTTATTCTCTGTTCATACAAGACAAGCCTGAATACTTCCTAGCCTGGAAAGCTGGTGTACATCAATCCTAGTGCTTTCAAACATAACTTTCAAATAGGGCCATATACCGTATATGGGAAAACTATGATACAAAAAGATATATGGTGCTGGGCAAACTATCTCCCAAGAAACTAATTTTCATAGCTAGTATTTCCATCAAGATGTCACATCTTACCAGAACAGAAAGTGGAAGCAACAGATTCTGGATGGCATGCAATGTTAGGGTTATGCATAGTAGAGAACTTCTGAACAGAATTCCAGGAATAGGATAAAAGTCCCAAATCAATTTCCCCAGAGAAAGTAATTGAGTAGTAACCATTATCTGCCACCACAAACTTCTATGGCAGGGGTGTCAAAGTGCCGGCCCACGAGCCAGACATGCCATCTGGAAGCCGTACCCACCCCATTGCCGGCAATGGCAAAACTGTCCTGATATGTTGCGTGACATCACGTGATGTCGCGAGTTTGACATGTCTGCTCTGTGGAGTAAAATTATGTCTTCTGGGACTGCCATCCTTCTTTTCACATTATGAGAATGCTACCACATTCTATCATCAAAACTTCAGGAAAAGGCAAGTAAGCAAAAGACTCCTTCTAGTTGACTTCTGGTGAATCCAAGTACAAGGTCCATACAGTCTTCTCTGCAACAATAAACCAGTGGCTTTCCACTGCATTCCAGTCCAGCTTTTTCTGGGATTTCTTGGTCAACTTCTGTATAAGGTCTAACCAGGACTGCTCCAATGAGAATAGAATAGAATAACAGAAATATAGAAATAGCAATAGAATTCTTTATTGGCCAAGTATGATTGGACATACAATGAAGCTCTCAATGTACATAAAACAAAGTGATAGGCCGTAGGTAATAAATCATATTTACAATAATTAATCATAAGATACAAGATTTTTGAGATATCCATGTTTGGGCTGTTGGTTTGATCTCCGAACTTGGCGATTTGGCTGCAAACGTTTCGTCTCCATTCGGGGGGACATCTTCAATGCGCTTTGAATTGTGCTTGTCTGTCAGACCACTGGCCTTAAATTGGTGTGGTTGTTATTTGTCCAGATGTTGCTGAGCCATGGTCTGATTTCGGGCTGTTTGGTTAGCTGGTTGTTGTTGCTGGGCCATAGTCTTTGGTGTTTAAATATCGTCTGTGTGATGCAAATGATGTTTGTTTGTTTGTTTGCCTCTGAGTCATGGTCTGGTTTCAGGTTGTTTGGCTGGCTGGCTGGCTGTTGTTGCTGAGATGTGGTCTGGTTTCTTGTGGGGGGTTGTGATTTTTGTTGCTGTGTGGTGGGGTGCCTGTTTGTTCATTTTAAATGATGCCTTCGGGATTGTGGTTGAAGTAGTTCTTTCGTTCTCAGTGGTTGGTAGATTGGGTCCATGTCAATGTGTCTGCTTATTGACTTATTGGTGGAGAACTAGGCTTCAAGGATTTTTCTTTCTCCCCTTAATTTTGTTTGGGTTACAACTGTGATCCCAGTTAGATCAAACTTGTGACCTTCTGAGCCTTTGTGGATGGAGACGAGGGATAGTGGGTTGTGTCTTTTGATAGCCAGGAAGTGTTTGGGCAGTCTAGTAGACACCTTTCTTCCTGTTTGGTCCACATAGTTCTTTTCACAGTAGCTGCACTGCATTCGGTATATGATGCCTGATCTTTGGTTTGCTTCTGTCTGCTCCTTAGGTTTTGACAAGAGTCCGTCTGAGAGTTGAGGCCGGTTTGTGGGCTGCAGTGAGATCATGTTGGCATAGTAGTCTTGCTGTCATCTCTGAAATATTCTGTAGGTAGAGAACTGTGATTTGTCTGGTCATTGTTGTTCCTGTTGTAGTTGTTGCGTTGCTTTGGGTGTTTGTATTGTCTGTAGCGATCTCTGGATGACGTTTCGTGGCTTCCGTGGTATTGCAAAGGGATTCCGCTCTCATGAACAGTGTTCTGACGCAGCTTTGTTTGTGACATTTGGGGTGATTGCTGTGGAAGTTGAGGATTTGATCTGTATGTGTTGCCTTCCTGTACACCAGGGGTCTTCAAACTTGGGCCTTTTATGACTTGTGGACTTCAACTCCTAGAATTCCTCAGCCAGGCATGCTGGCTGAAGAATTCTGGGAGGTGAAGTCCACAAGTCACAAAAGGGCCAGGCCTGAAGACCCCTGCTGCACATGGAAGTTAGAAGTTGGCCGCTGGTGGTTCTGGTTACAAGGACTTCCAGGAATGGCAGTTCGTTGTTATTCTCGGTTTCTATTGTAAATCAGATGTCTGCAAAGATGTTGTTGATTCTTTGCTAGGTTTGGTTGACCTGGTTGTGCTCAATTATTATGAAGGTGTCATCCACGTAACATACTCATAGCTTGGGGCTTATTTGTGGAAGTACAACTTCTTTGATGACTCAGCAACATCTGGACAAATAGCACCCACACCAATTTAAGGCCTGTGTCAAGCACAATTCAAAGCACACTGAAGATGTTCCCCCAAATGGAGATGAAACATTTGCAGCCAAATCGCCAAGCTTGGAGATCAAACCAACATCCCAACTACCAATCTGAACTACTAATATTCAAACACATTTCATATCCAAGTTTAGCTAGAAGCTGCCCTCTTCTTGGGCAGCAAATGACAAGTGTTAAATATAGCCAGGGCAAGGACAGTCCTAAATTTGCTCTCTTCCAGAAAAATGGGCAGAAATAATTCCACCATTTCAATTTGGCAGCTTTTAAGCAATGTGAGCATTAAGGATATGCCTGCTAAGAGATGCTCTAGAACAGAGGTCCCCAACCTTTTCGACACCAGGGACTGGTTCTGTGGAAAAAGGTTTTCCCGTGGACTGGAGAGAGCGTAGTTTTGTGTGCTGCCTGCATCTCATGGACTGGGTTTTGCTTTTTTGTATGGACTGGTTCCTGGCATGCCACAGCCCGGTATTGGTCCACGGACCGGGGGTTGGGGACCCCTGCTGTAGGATATACATAGAATATAAGCTCATTTTGCATTTTTACAAAGGCAGAGACCAGCCTTCCCCAACCTGGTGTCCCCCCCTGATATGTTAGACCACCATGCTCAGTCAGCCTAAGTGAACCACATGGGGACTCAAATCAGACTATTTTAAAGAGTTAAACATACTAAGTCCTTTGCAACAATGTTGGTTTTGCTTTCTCCTGTTCAAAAACTAATCTTTCAGTCCTCCAGATATCTTCTTTCTACTTACCTGTTTCTAAAGAAAACTTCAAATTCAGTGAAGGACTACATAAGGGGTGCTCTTATGTGTTGATGAACCAACATCTGATATGTTTTTTTTAAAATAGTAAAGAACTGGAGAAGAGTAAAATAATTGTGAACATTAAAATCTGGATTTTATCCCCTGTATCATGAGGACAGGGAGGCTGAAAAAAAATCTGTGAAAAGAGGGCCAGGAAGACCATATTAAGCGACAAACACTGAAGCAGAGAGCCCTGCCAAAAAATGTAGAGTAAATGAAGTGTGGAGAAAGTTTCAAATACAAATTCCAAGCTAATGACACGGATGCTGGAAAAGTAATGATGACTCAAAAGGCCATAAAATGTGCCTGAGTTCACTGCCATATGACGTAAAGCCATGATGACTTCCACATTAGCAGAGAGAGAAAAGGAAGGAGGGGAGAAGATCAGGATGAAACTGCTGCTTGTTTCAGCCAAAGCAGAAAGAAACTCTGCCAGCTGGAATGCTATTGGCTCCAAAAACCATGGCCAAGTGGAAATTTTAGAAAGGAGAAAAAAGAAACAGACAGCTAACTTCTTGGAAGGGACATTCACAAAGAATATCCCAAATTCCATCCAGTCTCCTTTCCCAGCTGTATTTCCATCCCAAGCATGTTGAAGAGCCAACTTTTTTTTTTATTAAAAAATTGAGAGCCTACAGCCCTAGGCAGGCAAGCAGGCATTTCAGTTCACTTGAATCTTGTTATGGCTATGCTCAGACTTCTGGGGATTAATACAAGAATTAAATCAGTGTAGAGGTCCAAACAATGTTTTAGGCCAGGGAAGGAACTTTCTCAGTAAAATAAAAAAAACGTGCAGAATAAATAATATCATTCAAAATTTCCCCCCAAGAGAGAGCACAAAATTGTTTTATTGGTCATAGCTACATATGACATCTTTAAACTGCCTTCTTTCTAGTACCCTCTAGAAAGGTTGGCTATAACTTCCTTCACTTTGGCTTTGGGATCATGTTGATTGAGTACTGTACCATGGGAACAGTACCCCAATGTATCCTAGTGAAGCTGAAATTCTGAATTTTTTGGGGTGGCGGGGGCTGGTAAACTGCAAGACATTAACCTGTAGCTTGCTCTCTGGCAAAGCACAACATCTTGGAAAAAAAATGCTGAATTGGACTTCCAGGGATGTAATGGCAGACTGAAGATGACTCTGTGAGAGCCAAGCCAATAGTCACAGCAAAAACAGTTAGGACAGTTCAAACAGGCCAATCCACAGGTGTGAAAGTGCCATGGGAACAGATTGATAAGGCGGCGGCCGCTTGCAAGGCTGTTAGGTGTCTGTGCCATTTATTCCATGGCCGGAGATAAGGCAGATGGCCGGAAGTATATTCTATTCTCACCCCGTTAGAGAAAGATCAGAGGATGGAGCAGGAAATAAAGCAAAAGAAATACACATCAGCACCCAAGCTTCCCCCTCCCTCCCCAGAATATGGCAGAACCCGAAAAGGATAAGAAAACCCATGCCCATAGAAAGATAGGGTTCTGATAGAAACATTCTTTGACAGGATTAAAGATCAAGCTTTTTAAAAGGAAACAGAAGGAATACAAAAGTGGACTTATTTGACCAGGGTTAAAATATATGTGTTGTGATTTCTGGTAGCTATTGATAGAATTTCTTTCTAGCCAGGACTGAATGATGAGGCCTTAAAATTTGGGTTTATTTCTCAGATAAAGTGATACATTGGAATATAAAGTGGTTTTATTTGATTAAGATTAAAATTCATTTGCTACTATTTCTACTAACTCTTAATAGACTGTTGCTGACTAGGACTGAATGATGATCAATAATCCATTTGATTATTAATAAGGGATGAGATATGGAAAGATTTTTTTTAAAAAATTGAACTACTAGAGAAGATGTTAAGTTCCTGAAGTTGTTTGGAGGAAGGGGAGTCAGTTTTATATATTGTTTCTTATTTTTATTTTATTTTCTCTCACTTTGCATTTTTCTTTCTTCCTTTTTTATATTTTTCTTGCTTTATATTAGTTTTTTTCTCTTTGTAAATCTGAATAAAAGTATTAGAAAAAAAAGCTTAATTAGCCCTATTACTTTTATTGCTGTGTCATTCCTGTTCAAAGAGACTCAATCGCAAGTGAGAATATATACCTTATTACCTTGGAAAACCAGCGCGAATCATTAGCTAATACCAGGACAAGAGGTATATTCAATTTCTACTTTCTCCCTGCTGCTCCATCAATTCAGTTAAATACAGAATTTGAAATTTCAAAAAAGAAGAAAACAATCAGAAGTTACATACAGCTTGTTCACAAGCATAATAGTAAAGTCAGGATGCATCGAAAGTGGGGGAAACTTTGTACAGCAAAGAAAATCTCAAAATATGCCCCCCCTCCAGTGGTGAGGGGTATAGTGTTAGAAGACCAGATCGCTATAGAGAAAAATCTATGCGGTTGCAAAAAGTGAATATTGATTTAATAGCACGCAATGACTCAACCAACTCCTCTCCCTCCCAATACCATAGCTAGATTCACACTTTTAAAAGAGAGTCTTACAAAGCATCAAAATCTATTAAGAACAAACACATTTAGTATGTTAGAACATACGTGATGCAGACATGTAGACAATCTGAGAAAATAAGCTGTATATAGAATGCGCCGGAATTAGCGTAACCTCAATAATATCTACTGGGATTTTCTCTTAAAAATCAATACTATCAATAGATCTTGGTAAAATTCTGTTTCCTTAGCAGATTATTGCAGTTATTTTTATGTATAATGGTTTTATTTTCTGTTGCTTGTGAAGAGCAGAGCACAAACCAGCTGACACCCTAGTACACCCCATGAGTCCCAATTAGTGTCGACAATTATAACAACAAATCTCAAGAGTCTGTTTGATACTTGAATCACTAGTTGTAAGAGATGGTTTTAGGAAACAAAGCAAAGGTACCACGTTTTAAATGCAGTGAGGCCAAGTTTGATTATCTGAACCTAAAATAATTTTTCATTGTTAAATCTGAACTTTGACACACAATTTTTTTTGCAAATTGGATGCAAACCTTATGTGGGGATATTCATCACTGGCTAATATAAATGTCTTGAGCAGATTTATAACTTCTAATATCTGGAAAAACTGTAACACTGAAAAGTAAAGGAAAGACCTGCACCAGACACAGAACACCAAAACTATGGACGAGCAAAGCTATCTTACTTCCAGGGAACTGTGTTAGAGAGAAACCTGAATAACATCCTTAGTCACGGATACTGAAAAAAAGTCAGGGCTTCAATAACTGGCTTATTCGCTAAATAATATAACAATTGACTAAACAAATAATAATTGGCTAAAAGGATTACAAATTAATTAAATAAAAATGTTCAGGGCCACTTTGTAAAATTGTGTTAAGGGCAGCCTCCCTATTACAAGTAGTCCTTGACTTATGGCCACAATTGGGACCATGGCTAAGCAAGGCAGTTGTTAAGTGAGACATGCCAGTTTTTTTTACCATTTCTGCCAGGGTTGTTAAGTAAATCACTGTGGTTGTTAAATGAATCACATGGTCGTTAAGCGAATCCAGTCTCTCCCATTGACTTTGCTTGTTGGAAGCTGGCTGGGAAGGTTGCAAGTGGCAATCACATGGCCCGGGACACTGCAATTCTTCTAAATACATGGTAGTTGCCAAACACCCAAATTCTGGTCATGCGATGGTGGGGATGTTACAACAGTTGTAACTGTCGGGACCAGTTGTCATTTTTTTCAGAACTGCTGTAACTTCAAACGGTTGCCTAATGAATGGTTGCAAGTCAAGGACTAGGAACGGAAAGGAGTCCCTGCAGATTTTACTCTGCTAGTTGTTGCTGACTAGAGGGGCGGTGCTCCTCTCCATTTTGAGGCCATGAGCCAGCGCTGCCAAAGACATTTCCATGGACTTTTGGCCAGTATGATGCAATGGAACACTGTTTCCTCCCCACCAAAGTGGAAGCTATTTATCTACTCACATTTGCATGCTTTTGAATGGCTAGGTGGGCAGGAGCTAGGAGAAGCCAAGGACTACCTGTATTTTTAACATGATAATGATTAAAAGAAAAAAAAAGAAGGCCTTTTATTCCATCAGTAACCATTAGCTCTCTATTACTTAGTGATGATACCTAAACTTAATAGTTAAATCTGCTCCTGGCTGAAACAGTAGGCTCACAATTATCAAAAGAATACCAGAGACTGGATGCACTCAAATCAATATTAACGTGTTTCTAATTTAGGTAGTAATAGCCGGGCATGTATTTATTTATACAATTTGTCTGGCGCTGTACAACTTTCAATTAAAAAGTTAAGAAAAATGCATCCATCCAATAGGGCTAAACTACCACCCTGCTCTAAGGCTTGGGAGAATAACCAGATCTTCAGTAGCTTCAGGGAATCATCAGGATGGGAGGGATCTTTGAGGGAATAATATTCCAGAGGGAAGACACCAGGACAGAGAAGGCACATTTCCTGGATTCCACTAAATAACACTGCTTAATGGAGAGACATTACATCACATATGTCAAACTCACGACGTCATGTGAGGTCGCGCAACGTATTGGGAGAGTTTTGCCATTGCCGGCAATGGGGTGGGTGCGGCTTCCAGATGACACATCTGGCCCGCGGGCTGGCAGTTTGACACCCCTACATTAAATCATATTATACAGACAGGTGTTCTGTGGAAGTAAGATGTATAGTTTAACCTGCAACCATAGCAAAAATGGCCAGAGACAACAACGAGCCCTGGTGAAGCAATGATTAGAATGCAACATTGCAGACTAATTTTGCCGAATGCCAGCAGTTCAATCCTGACTGGTTCAAGGTTGCTTCAGTCTTCCATCTTTTCGAGGTCAGTAAAATGAGGACCCAGATTGTGGGGGAAAATATATTGACTCTGTAAACCACCTAGAGAGGGCTGTAAAGCACTATATAAGTCTAAGTGCTATTGCTATGATGGGAAAGGAGGGGCATGCCCACAGCAACCTCAATTCATCAAAAGGAGCTTGTCAGATGCCAGCTTTTGACTGCTTCATTACCAAAATCATGGATCTACCAAGGTGTGGTATATAGTTCATTCAGAACAATGTGGAACACACTGCTTTTACAACTTAATTGAAATGATTAGGGATGAATTTAGTGAGATAAAACTGTACTGTAAAAACTGGAAGATTATAAAAATTGTAAGCTCAATAAAAAACAACAACCCTTCCTTTCTTTATCAACAAACCAAGCCTACCTCAAGTCACTGGGAAAAAAGGAGAAAACTCTCTTCCTTCTAAGAATAAAGCAATCATGTGTAGGGATACTGGAAAGGAGAGAAGATCCTTCCATATTCTTCTAACTATCCTACAGTGAGGTATCTGTGGGGGCAGAATGGGGCAGCATGTATGTGGCTTGATTGCATGTAAAAATGAATGGGATGTGAAAACTATGTGTAGGTAGGTAAGTGAAAATGAGCTGCAAGAGTATGTACTTGGGATGAGAAGTGACTTTGTGTGTATAAGCACAAATGTTTACAGAACTGCAGCCCCAAACTACTGGTATGGCCTTTGGAGCCATAAACTGCCCCACCCAAGTTTTAGGCAGAAGATTATTTACAGCTAAAGTTAATATTAATATTAGTAGGAAAACATTGTTTAATATTATTAATTAATATTAAATATTAATACTAGTATTAAGTATTAAAGACTGGTATTAACTACTTATTAATACTCTAATTAATACTGTAATATATCGATACTTCAATATTAGCATTAAAAATCAGAAGAAGGTCTACACATAAATTTCTGAAATAATTACGCATCATTTAATAGAGAACATTGGTATACTAAAAGTCCATCTTTTTCCAAGTCTAAAAACCTGTTATTTTTTGCTGAATCAACTGTAGGGTAATTTATTTTCAGAGGACAAGTCCTTCCTTGCTCTTATATTAATAGGGTCAATAGAAATGAAATTTAGAAAAACTGTTAAGAGTTTGCAACAAGAATTGTATTATGTTTCTTGTACTTGAGCATCTGACCAGCTACGTTATGTAGAAATTCCTTTTAAAGGCAGCTGTTCTGGGAATGAATTCCCAGGTAATTAAGAATTGATTTTCCATCAATGAGTATGCAGATATTTGTTTTATAGCTACTCTTATTGACATATTCTCTACAAGTGCTTACTATTTCTTTACAACCATTCAGATTTCTGAAGAGAATGGGATTAATGGATAAATAGCTAGGGGGGGAAAGGCATGGAGCTTTATTTCAATATATGATTGCAGTGAGATTGCTAAATGAAGAGATGAAAAGATTTGACATTACCCACTATGGAGGAATCACTCATGAAGTTGGCAGATTTTGTTCAGATGGTTAAATTGATTTATCTGATTAGAGAAAAAACATTATTTGCATTTCTCAGTAATTTGAACCTTCTTTTTTGTATAAAAAAATGAAATTGTGATTTATGGTTTTGATAATTAGATAGGACAGATTCTAAATAACGTTCTACATTTAGGCAAGAAAAAACCAAATGTACAGGTATAGTATAGGGGGTACCTTGCTCAATAGTAGTAACTGTGAGAGGTATCTCAGAGTCCTAGTGGACAATCACTTAAATATGAGCCAGCAGTGTGCTGCAGCTGCCAAAAAAGCCAACACAGTGCTAGGCTGCATTAACAGAGGGATAGAATCAAAATCACGTGAAGTACTAATACCACTTTACAATGCCTTGGTAAGGCCACACCTAGAATACTGCATCCAGTTTTGGTCACCACGATGTAAAAAGGATGTTGAGACTCTGGAGAGGGTACAGAGAAGAGCAACAAAGATGATTAGGGGACTGGAGGTTAAAACATATAAGGATTGGCTGCTGGAATTGGGTATGTGTAGTTTAATGAAGAGAAGGACAAGGGGGGACATGATAGCAGTGTTCCAAAATCTCAAGGGCTGCCACAAAGAAGAGGGAGCCAAGCTATTCTCCAAAGCACCTGAAAGCAGGACAAGAAGCAACAGATGGAAACTAGTCAAGGAGAGAAGCAACCTAGAACTAAGGAAAAACTTCCTGACAGTTAGAACAACTAACCAGTGGAACAACCTGCCTCCAGAATATAGGAAGAAAAGTAATATGATGTAACTATAGAGAAGTTGAAATATTCTCATATTGCTGTGAAAAATATCAGAAGCCACTTTGGATTTTTTCTTTTCTATTTTTCACCTTTTTTTTCTGGCAACTTTTGCCTGCTTTTCGCTTGCCTTTTTCTTTCTTTTTAGTTTGCATTTGTTTTTATCTTGTTTTAAAGTTTTAATGAAAATTAAAACTCAGATTTTTAAAGAGAACACAGCACTTTAGATTTAAAATGGTTATCACCCACTCCTTCAGTAATATGACGGGAAAGTACAAAAGAGATTTCTCTCTTGTATAAAGTAATCTTATTCTGTTATGGACATTTATTTTGGCTATGAAATAAAAAGCAGCCAAACCAAGTATTCTGCATTAAGTATCTCATTTTTCATCCTTAGGAAATCTCAGGACATAATGAGTTAAAGTATATTAGAAAAGTTTTACTGTTGCAAAATATAATAAAAGTGTTTCTCCACACACATAGACTGGCTTTCTCTTTAAATTAAGCAAATGACAATCTGCCTCTCTTATATATACTGACTAACAGCAGATATGTTACGCTAAAGTTCTTTATGGGTATTATTGTAATAATTATAATTAATTATAATTAACAAGTCCATACATATCTAGGGTCACATGACCACATTTCAGGTGCTCGGAACAGGTTCACTTTTACGACCAGCTGCAGCATTCCAGTGTCATGTGACTGCAATTATCAGCAAAAAATGCCCATAGGAACACATTGATTCACTTAACGACTGCTTAATTCGCTTAATGACTGCTGCATTCATTTAGCTGCAACATTCATTTAATGGCCATAGTGTTTGCTTAACAACCACTGCAAAAAAAATGTAAAATTTGGTCTGGTCACATGGGTGCCTCAATTTATGACTGTCATAATTTAAGTTGGAAATCCCAGTGTCTACTAAGGTCATAAGTCAAGATTTACCTGTATTCCTCTAAAAGGGAGGTCAAACTTTCCCCAAAGTAAAAAACAATTTCTTTCCCCAAACCTATTTATTTTTATGCAACTTAATTTAGTAGCTCTAAATACACCCTCTCCCACTGAGCAATCTTGTTGGCAAAAATGAAAAACATCATAGTAGTAGAATATATGAGCAAGTATTCTTAAGAAATATGCCAAAGAAATGAGCTGCACATTGCAACTAATAATTGTTTTAGAACAACAACAAACGAAATCAGAAAAGGAGAGAATCTCAATTTGTGTATCTTTATATCTAGAAGAAAAGGCGGAGGTGCCCTAGATCAGAGGTCCCCAACCTTTGGGCACCAGGGACTGGTTATGTGATGAGAGGTTTTTCCATGGACCGGAGGGGGTGTGGCTTTGTGTGCTGCCTGCATCCTGCGGATGGGGCTTTGCTTGTTTGTTGGGCCCGGTTGCTGACATGCCGCAGCCTGGTACTGGCCAACGGACAGGGGGTTGGGGACACCTGCCCTAGATAGTAGAATCTAATTAATATCATTCAGTTGTTGGAAGAATTTGGGAAAACACACAAAAAAGCCATGTGTGTAAATGTATGATGCTTCCATATATTTTATTACTACAAGTAGCACTGTTTTATAAGATTATTTTCAAAAAGATACCTTAATAAAATGTCTTTTTTGTATTTCGTAAAAGAAGCAGGGTCCAACTCTGATGATTTAAAGATACGTAAATAATAGTCTAAGTAAAGAAGACCACAGCCCTGTTGAAGAGATGGAGGGAAAAAGTACAGACACATGCTAGATATAGCAAACATATGACTCTATTTCTAAAAATACATTTGCGGTCTCACCAGCAGCCAGGAATAAACCAGGGGCAGACCAACTTCTTTGTCACAGGGCCGCTCTGTTTTTATCCTTTCGTACTTAATAGGTGCAGATGAACCTCAGACAGAAGCAGTTCTACTTTTAACTTGTATTGCTTTGCAGCACTATAACTTCTAAAACTGATGGGTGTACTTACAGGGTTGCACAGAAAATTCACCAACGTGCTAATTAGAAACACAGCTATGAAGATATTTGTAAACCATCTTCCATGTAAAAAAAAGAATATATATTCGATGTAATGTTTAGGTCTCAAAAGTCATATTTCTGGAGGTTCTTGTGTATAACTCAATGTGTTGCTTCAGAGGGTGAATCACTAGTCAATTTCTTTGTTTGCTGTAGGTATGAAGTTATTATATAAACCACTTTAACCGTGAAACAGCAAAATGTTTTTTTTAAATATAAATTTGAGTTTCTATTTTGTATTTCATGAGCTTGAACCGTCTTATAAAATTTGATCCACCTGAAATAACTTTATATAAAGGTAAAGGTTCCCCCGCACATGCGTGCTAGTCGTTTCCGACTCTAGGGGCCGGTGCTCATCTCCGTTTCAAAGCCGAAGAGCCAGCACTTGTCCGAGGACGTCTCCGTGGTCATGTGGCCGGCATGACTAGACGCCAAAGGCACATGGAATGCTGTTACCTTCCCACCGTAGTGGTCCCTATTTTTCTACTTGCATTTTTTACGTGCTTTCAAACTGCTAGGTTGGCAGAAGCTGGGACGAGTAACAGGCGCTCACTCTGTTACATGGCACTCGGGATTCGACCCGCCAAACTGCTGACCTTCTGATCGACAAGCTCAGCATCCTAACCCACTGAGCCACCGCATCCCGAAATAACTTTATACTGGTATGTTAATATTAAATATTGTGATTTAATTCTGGGGTGGGACGCACATGCCACAGTATCAGTAGACACCATCTTGCTGATCCTTACTTTCCATGGTGGTACTCAAAAGCTTTCAATCATATACTTTAAGGGAAAGATTGGGGACTGCTGTTCCACTATAAGACGTATTTTGCTTGTTTTCAACTAAAGAAGCTTCTGTGAACCTAATAATGTATGGAAAGCTAAGATATAATAAATATTACACACACTATTAATTTATATTACTAATGAAATTTCTCCTTAGTTTTAATTTGTATCTCTTCTCCTTAATGAACTTCCAGCAATTGCTTCTTGTCTTGCCCTCAGGTGCTTTCGAGAGAACCCCACTTCTCTGTGACAGCCCCTCAAGAACTGGAAGACAGCTATCATGTCCACCCCAATCCCTCCCCCAAAAAGCCAAAAGCCAAATGATTAAATCAAGATGCTCGGGGGGGGGGGCCGAGGGGCAGAATCTTTCAGTTGAGCTTTTAATGAAGAAAGTTGCTTCAACAGGAAATGGTGTGTATAGGACAAGTTTCCTATACACTTGGCACTCCTTTTCAACTCCCACAATGGGCATATTCTGGGGAATTCTGCAATCGGTACACACATCTAGAGTGTGGCCAGACTGAGAAAGGTTAGTATAGATCAGGGGTCAGCAACCTAAAAAAGCAAAAGAGCCACTGGGAACCGGTTCCATCATACACTCAAAAAAGTGGGAGCCGCGCGCGTGCATCCACGCACGTGCATGCGCAAAAAACACAAAATGTTTTGCGCATGCGCAAAATGGGAGGCACCTGCATGGCGGCAACGACGGGTCTCCCTGCTGACGAGCGCTGGGTTGCGGCGTCACCTTCAGCCCAGGCACCACCGGAGCCACCCCCGGGACCTCCAAATTGCTGCCCGTTCAGAGAGGTACACGCGCAGCTCTCCAAACCTTCCCACTCTCCGAATGGGCGGCGGCACCACCCAAAGGCGGCAGGTCTGCAAACTGGCCGTGGCAGCTTTCCAAATGAGCGGTGGCGTGCACGCAGCTGACCAAACCTTTGGAGAGGTGTGCGCGCACCTCCGCCCGAATGGATGGCTGCACCACCCATTTTGCAGACCTGCCGCCGCCGGTTTGGAAAGCTGCCATGGCCAGTTTGCAGACCTGCCGCCTTCAGAGGAAGGTGGTAGCTCTGCAAATGGGCCACAGCAGATTTCCAAAAGGGCGGCGCCACCGCCCGTTCCGAGAGGTGTGCGCGCACCTCTGCCCAAACGGGCGGAAGTGCCTCCCATTTGCAGACCTGCCGCCGCCGGTTTGGAAAGCTGCCATGGCCAGTTTGCAGAAGGCGGCAGCTCTGCAAATGGGCCACAGCAGCTTTCCAAGCGGGCAGCGCCACCGCCCATTCCGAGAGGTGCGTGCGCACCTCTGCCTGAATGGGTGGCGGGGCTGCCTGTTTGTAAACCTGCCGCCGCCGGTCTGTAAAGCTGCCACGGCCAGTTTGCAGACCTGCCGCCTGCAAATGGGCCACAGCAGCTTTGCAAATGGGTGGTGCCACCACCCGTTCCGAGACGTGTGCGCGCAGCTTTCCAAACCTTTGGAGAGGTGCACGCACACCTCCGTCCGTCCGAGCGGGCGGCGCCACCCATTTGCAGACCTGCTGCTGCCAGTTTGGAAAGCTGCCGCAGCCCGTTTCAGAAAAAGGCAGCAGCTCTGCAAATGTGCTGCAGCAGCTTTCCAAACGGGTGGCGCCACTGCCCGTTCTGAGAGGTGTGCGCGCACCTCTGCCCGTTTGGAGAGGTGCGCGTGCACCGGGCGACTGGGAGCTGCAGGAGATGGCTTAAAGAGCCGCATGAGGTTTCGGAGCCGCGGGTTGCTGACCCGTGGTATAGATGATTAATTCTCATCAGGCACTGATTAAAAGTGTTCCACTAAACTGTTAGGTAGGTAATTCAGCCATCTGAAGATCCTCCAATTGCAATCCAAAGCACTTCCCTAACTTATAGCTTGTGACAAAATAATAATTATATTTCTTGATAGTTTACAGTAAAAAAAAACCTAAGAGATTAACAATTACATCCAAAGCAGGGTAACAAAAAGAGAAACTATTCAGGCTGTGGGTATGTTCCTAAAATCTCTTTTCTTTTTTTCCTTGCATAAGTCTAAAAATAAGACCATTATGACAGCAAGTTTTTTTTTACAAAAATAAGCCAACAAGATCATAACCCAATTTAAAGATGTAAAAAGGACAGAGAAATTTCTACATTTATAAAGAGCTAAAAATGTTTCCAAAGCTCCCTTGTTGAGAAAGAATATAATTAGGAGTATTTTTAAAAATTACGATCCTCTTCTCCACCCCAGTTCATGGCAGTGCTCGCAACCACTTATTCGCTTCCACCTCAGTCCATTGGAATGTGCTGGCACACCACAAGCAAGCTAAAAGAATGCAGAGTTTCCGTAGGGTAGCACTTCAGAGGATCCCAAATGACAGCGGTTAGCTGCATTCTTTTGCTTCGAGATCACTGACCCCCCATTTAGGAAAGTACAACAATGGAAAGCAGGGATGTAAGGAAAGGAAAGGAAAGGAAAGGAAAGGAAAGGAAAGGAAAGGAAAGGAAAGGAAAGGAAAGGAAAGGAAAGGAAAGGAAAGGAAAGGAAAGGAAAGGAAAGGAAAGGAAAGAATACAAGATATTTGCATTTGAAAGCACTGGAAATATCCTACAGGAAAGTAAGAGCAGGTGTACCTGAATGGGAAGAAATGAACAAGGATTAGAGAAATAAATTCTTTTCCAAAGAGAAACACACTGACCAAACTTCATCAGCCGTTCCAGACCACCGATATCTAGCCAAATTTATTCCTTACAAGCAACAATTCCAACAACCACAAATCTAAACTTTTTTTCTTCCTTTATATACTGATTTTAAAAACTTTACAGGTTTTGGACATCCCCATGATTTCATTTAACTGTCAGTAAACATCAAAAGGAAGGAAAAGTAATGTTTTGCATGTATTGTATTTTTCTTCTTCTTCATGGAGCTCAACAATACATGAGGAATTTGTAGATAGCCACATTCAGTCATTAACCAGACCCAGAACTGCTTGTTACAAGAAACTGACTGGATCAAATGTCCTTGAATCCTAAGATTATTATCTGCTCCTATTTAGTTTTCAAATTTGTATAATTTCCATTACAGTTCAATTTTAAGTCAACCTCATTTGCTCCATCTTTAGAATAGGGTTTTCAAAACCAAAAATGATGATTTGTCTCTAGATATACAGTATATGAACTCCATGAGAGAAGAACAACCTGAACCAGGTAGAAGTTCCATTTACGCAACTGAAATTGTTCTTATCCTATTGTTCAAGTCTAATAAATCACCTTAGGTCTTCCAAACGTTGTTGCACAGTAACTCCCTAGAACAGGGGTAGGCAACCTTGGCTCTTTTATGACTCATGGACTTCAATTCCCAGAATTCCTGACCAAGCTGGCTCAGGAATTCTGGAGATTGAAGTCCATGAGTCATAAAAGATCCAAGGTTGCCTACCCATCCTAGAAGCTCAAGCTAGCATGGGTAATACGGTAGAGAAATAGTAAGTTGTTGTTCAGCAGCAACATCTAGAAAACTACACATACACTTAGACATCCCAACATGAATTACAATATTGCTCAAGGTTTCCTACCATCTATCTAAGCCACGCAACTTTCACAAAGAAAAAGCAAAAAAACCTCTGGTCACTTTCATATTCATTTACTGCAAAGATTCAGTAATTCAAACTACATATGTCACTTCACCTATAGTCATGGTTCAGAGGAACAAGTACAGGATGATGCTGTGAACTGCTCAAATGCCTCCTTACAGAATTATGTGCCACTCTGCTTTATATTTGAAAATAATGTCAGAGTTAGATGTAAGAGGTTGTAGCCGGGCCAGTTAGCTTTTATAGGTTCAAAAACCCTTCAGCAGAAAATTAAAACTTGGAATTTTCTTCAGCTGAGGCAGCTCCGTCATTGCTTGTAACTGCTAGGCTGAAGCTGCTATTGAGTTATTCTAAGCTAATGATGTAAGAATTTAATGCTTTTATTCTGACCTATTTTTTGGTTTTATTTTTAATGGGCCAATATAGTCAGACAGCCTTTCCCAATCAAATGCCATCCAGATGTATCAGCTATAATTTTTTAGATCCCGAGACAGCACAAGAGTTAATGAAAATACTAGTCTAACACTTCTGGAGGACAGAGTTGAGTATGAAGAATTCTGAAGGCAGAATTTCCATGTACAAACTCTGTTCAAATAAAATAGGCACTGTTCTTCCTTCTTTTGGAGCAGCTTGCTCAGGAAAGTTTCTCTCAAGCAATTAGAAATAAAACAAAATGTCCAACTTCAAGGAAGAACTGTGGTCACCCATCGGACACTTGAATCTAAAATTGAGAGAAGCAGTGCCTATCAAATACTTATAAATATACTTCTAGTAATGCGAGCATGACACATGCTTCACTTACAACTAACCAGTGCTACTAAAAGAACAACACAGATTTAAGTCCTTTTTTTTTACAAATGACTGCCAAAATGTTTAAAAGGCTTTGTAATCTAGCCAATCCGAGTAAATGTCTTTGTCATACTGACCAGAAAACAACTGAAGAGTTTAATTCAGAAGCTGCTATCCTCAAGAGATACAATCGAGATACTAGTTCATGGAAAGAATAAGCTTCTTGGCAAATTTCCTTCATACTGTATATTACAACTGGAATCCCCAAAGCTAGATTGTCGGGGGTGGGAAGGTATCAGACTCTAAAATGGGATTGGAAAAGATCCCAATAGACAGCATCGAAAGCAGTATTTCACAATTTCTTGACTTTAAAATGCATGGACCCCCTGATGATGTTACTTAATTGAGTAATGAAACATCTGCAAGCAAACAACCAAGTTCAGAGAACACCAAGGACTCCACATCTCATCCCCAAGTTATGTATGTTCTCTTCTATTGGATTCTTTACTTAGGATTTATACAGGGAATTCAAATTCAGAATAACAGAGTAGGAAGAGACTTTAGAGGCCTTCTAGTCCAGCCCCCTGCTCAAGCAGGAGACCCTATACCAGTGATGGCAGACCTTTTAGAGACGGAGTGCCCAAACTGCAACCCAAAACCTACTTATGTATCGTCGGGTGCTGGGTGGGTGTGGCCCACTGGGTGGGCATGGCCCACTGGGTGGGCGTGGCTGCAGTGGTAAAGGCAGACTGGGTGGGACTAAAAAGTTCAATCAATCATTTCCAACTTTGCGAGATCTTTTTTTTCCCCGTGAGAAGTTGAAATTGATTGATTGAACCTTTTTTTTGCACATGGTGGTGGAGACCTAAAGCGAAAAGGTTTTATAAAACCCAGCTGAAGGTCTGGGACTGGGGCGATGGCGCACGTGCCCACAGAGGGCTCTGCGTGCCACCTGTGGGACCCGTGCCATAGGTTTGCCACCATGGCCCTATACCTTTTCAGACAAATGGCTGACCAGTCTCTTTTTTTATAATCCTCCAGTGATGAAGTATCCACAACTTCTGAAGGCAAGCCGTTCCACTAGTTTATTGTTTTTAGTGTCAGGAAATTTCTCCTTGGTTCTAGGTTGCTTCTCACCTTCCTTAGTTTTCATCCACTGCTTCTTGTCTTGTCTTGCCTTCTGTACTTTGGAAAATAGGTTGCCCGCTCTTCTTTGTGGCAGCCCCTTAAATATTGAAACCCAGAGGTCAGATTCCCCTGACCTCTGTTTGGGCTTTCAGCTTTGCATTCAATCAGGAAAGCTTCCATGGAGCTGAAGAAGCTTCTTGGATGAGAAATGAAATGTCTTCAAAGAAAAACAAGAAAGTCCAGTTGCCTTGTGAAAAAGCACCTTTGGGATAACTGTGACCTGGGTGACTGAGAATCTCCATAGACAAACGGGTATCTGACTTGCTGTCTAGATGAGTAATGGCTATGAAGTTTCATTGATTCCACATATCTTGTTAATTGTCACTAAAACTTGTTGACTTAAGGAGGAAAACACCACTTTTAACACCACTACTGGACAATTAAGGCTGTATTAAGACAGTCTCATAATGTCATGGAGACACAACAGGGGGAAAAAACTGTTGCCAGGGCATGTTTGTAGCTTGGTTAGTGCAAAGGTGAAAGGCCCTTAAATCCAAAACATGAAAGAGTTTCACGTTAATAGTTAATTTCTACAATTTAATCTGTTCCTTTGGTTGTGGGGGTTTGTTAACCTTCTTTCCCCCCCCCAGAACAGGCTAGAAATAAGGAGACTGTGAGTTCTAATCCTGTCTCAGGCATGAAAGCCAACTGGATGACTTTGAGCCAGTCCCTATGTCAGCCAACCCACCTCAGAGGGTTGTTGTCGTACGGAAAATAGGAGGAAGTGTGTTGCATATGTTCGCTGCCTTGAGTTATTTGTAAAAAATCAATAAAGGTAGGATAAAAAACAATAAACAAAATAAACAAAAAAACCTGTCACTAGGCTAGGGCCACTGCAACGTTATGTCCTTTCACAACAATATTTCTCCAAGAACCTATTAAAATTTTAGTTTCTGCAAACATCTCCTAGAATTATCTATTAATGCACAGGTTCCCACTTTAGGCATTTCACATCCTCTTTAACCCTTTAGTTGCACATCCATCTCACCTGGTGCCATCCTTTTGTTCTTCCTTTTTTAATTCTGTAAGGAGAAGGTGGGGTTTTGCAAAGAATGACTGCATTTATAGAAGGGAGGGAGGGAGAGAAAGAGAAAAGGGGAAAGGGTGAACGGAGGGCCATCTATAGATACAGCAAATAGTAGCCCCCTCCCTCCTGGCATTTTGCAAAATTAAACCATTGTTCCACTACTATGCTGTTAATCAAAACTGAAAATTTACAGAGGCCGTGAGGTAGGTGGGATATGTCTATTTTGTAAACTATGCTTTCTTCGTTTCTTCAGTCAGTTCTATGCCACTCAGTCTGCCCATTGGGGTAAGTTATAAAAACTGTAAAGTGAATAAATTAATAAAATAAACACAGGAGCAGCTACTTTTCTTAATTAATCCTCCTTAACTGCTGCCCATCTATAACTGTCACAATGATATTAGCTAGGAAGATGACCTGAGACAAGTGTAAAATAGCTGTCACTGCTCTCTGCCAACACATGCAGAAACCAAGGGAACTTGTTCTAATTTTTATTTTTAAACACCGAGCCAGCTTCAATGAACACACAACTATGAATGTTCTTGGAAGGAAGCCACAATGGGATGAAAAAGGACTTCCTTCCTTTTATCATTTCTGTGGGCAGATGTTGCCATTTTCTGCTCTTTGACTGAAACCAAAACAGAGAATCTAAACTGACACCATCCTAGCGATTCATTCAAGAAATCCCACTATCATAGCTCTTGCCTTTTCTGGCAGTCTCAGCTACCAAAAAACCCCAAGCAGTTTCAACCATCCTATGTCTCAAGTAGCAATAATGTAGTTTAGTTTAGTTTAGTTTATTATATTTGTATACCGCCCTTCTCCCGAAGGACTCAGGGCGGTGAACAGGGCACATATAAAAAATACAGGATACAAAAATTAAAAAGAATTAAATAGTAGCCCAGCTAAAACAATCAATAACAATATAAAAATCCCCATTAAAACCCAACACATCCCCCATCAGGCCAGGCCGACTTGTTCAAATAGATGGGTCTTCAGACTGCGTCGGAAGGAGCGAAGGTCAGGTGCCATCCGGAGCTCGACCGGCAGCTGATTCCATAAAGCCAGAGCGCCCACAGAGAAGGCCCTCCCCCTGGGGGCCACCAGCCGACATTCTCTGACCGGAGGCACCCTGAGGAGGCCCTCTCTGTGGGAACGCACAGGGCGGAGGGAAGTTGACGCCGGCAGCAGGTGGTCCCTGAGGTACTCCGGACCCATGCCATGTAGGGCCTTAAAAACCATTACCAAAACCTTGAATCTCAATGTACCAAGCCTGAGTATTAGGAAAATGACAATCTCCAAATTATTTGATTTCTTTTTTAAAAAAAATTATTTTAATACTTTTGATTGCTAATCTATACAACATGGAGGAAAGAAGGGACAATAATGTTACTGAGGTCAATAAATTATTATTATTTTCTTCTCCTTCAAAAAAATCCTTTGCAATTTTAATCACCTTACTGAAGTGTAGTTTACTTTCTTCCAAATTAAAATAAAAACAGGGCAGGAAAGAAATGCTTTTAATTACTAGCATATTGCAGAGGTTAACAACCTGTGCCTGAAATGGACTGGCCTGGAAAATATGGATCTGAAACATAAAATGTGACCTTTTCCATTTTGTTTTATGTAGAGTGGCTGTGTAGTATTCTCGGGTCTGGGGATGGCCGTACAGCTCTAAAAGGAACAGAAGCAACAACAAATGTTTTAATTTGGCAAGCAAAGTGACTCCATTAAGTAGTGAGGGTGATTTAATGGTGAAAGTGAAATATAGAAAACAATGGATGAGTTAACCAGAGTTGAACAGACTAAACTTTATTTTTTATTCAGGATGAGCCTGTACGCCATTGATCACGTTGTTTATGCAATGTCCTTAGGAGAAAAAAAACCTGTTGTGTTTACTGTCTGGCTTATGTACGTGCAGTCATTACTAATGGTAATAGTAGTTTAGTCAGAGATGCCGATAGTGTAAACCATACAACAGACAGATCATCAGCTTCTCTTGGTATCACTTTAGTTGTAATGCTTCCCAACAGAAAAAGTATGTTCACATACTTGAATGTTGGTATAAAGCAGAAATGAAGTGTTGTCTTGTCCAGCACTCTTCCCATAATGATCACACAAATTGCACTGTCTCTGATTGCAGCTATCCAAAAATTATACATGAAACTGTATAGGTGAAGAATGCAACCAGAGGCAGCCTCAACAGGAGACAGCCTTGGGCATTTCCCATGGCAGAAGCACTTGTAGTTTTCTATATTGATTGTACCCTGAAATACACTGAGATAAGGCAGCTATAAATATTTCACTAGCTACTTAGCCTAATGAAGGATCTTGGCAGGCCCCATGGAGGTAATGCACGTGTAAATACATTCAAAGCTGGCTTAACACCATGTATCTTCTGGCTTTGATCCTGTCACCTGCTCCACCCTCTTGCCCCCAGATCATCATAGGCATCATGGCTGGGTTTAACTGGTAGTGAAATGCAGCACATATCAAAGTGAGAATTTTGCAGTCCTATTAATTTTGCTAAACTACAATGCTTAATGGTCCCAGCCAGCAGAGTTAATACTGTACTAAAGGATTTGATTAAAGTCAGCAACATATAATACACTCTATAGGGGATTGCCCTTGAAAACCACTCAGAAGCTACAGTATAGCTGGTTTAAATAGTTGTGTCACAGGACACATGTTTCCCTGTTATTTCACATGCTGCACTGGCTGCCAGTTGGTTTCTGGGTATAACCTAAGGTACTGGTTACCACCATTCATGGCATAGGGCCTGGCTACCCGAAGGAATGCTTTTTTCATATCCTTCTATCCATTGGTGAGGCCAGCTAGAATGGCCATGCTCCAGTTGTCATCAATTACATAGTGTGACCTTGAGGGACCCAGGAAGCATATCTTCTCAATAACGACTCCTGCCTTGTGGAACCATATTCCACCAGATCTGCATTGCTCCTATCTTTCTGAATTTCCACAATTTGTTAAAAGACCTGGTGTTCTCCCAGGCCTTGGGTTAGAGGTAGTAAGCCCCTTTGGTTTTGGGTTCTGCCTTCTAGTCATCTATATTCTTCTTTGAGATACATGGTTCTCTTTTATATTTTTAAATTATAAACCAGCCAGAGTTACTGTGGAATCAGACAGCCTCAAAAATGAAATAATAAATAAAATGAAAAAAACAAAAAACATCTGGAGACCAGAGGTCCCCTGTTCCTGGTTACAAATAAACAGCTGTCATTAAGGCAACTGAGAATGCTTTTAAAAAATCTACAGGCATCAACTGCGAAGAACAATCTTTCTCCAATGTATCAACCAAAGTCCTGGAATATCCAAAATCTTTTGACTAGAAATAACAGAACACAAAAAGCAGGCCCAGTTAGACCCTCAAAAAGAAACTTTCGTGTGATGGTAATACCCATGGTTTTTGTGCCTACTCTGACCATACATTGAGTATGGACTGAAATGTGGTCTAGACATACAGAAGAATAAAATTGTAGAAACTATTCTATTATTTCAGGTTGCAGAATGGGGCAAAATTCCCCTCAAAGGAAAGAAAAAAAACATTACAAAGCTTCTTGCCCTGATTGCTTTCCATTGTGCCATTCTTCCTGTGAGATTTTCCAGGAGGACAACAAAATTCAAAACCAATTATGTGCAGCCTGAAATAGCAGTCAGTTCAAACTGTCTACCATTTTATTCTGCTGAGTAGGGAGATAACGTTTAGTCTAAAGATCACATGTGAATCCTGTAAGAAGCTGAATCCTTTACTTACATGTTTGCTTTGGGAGGATAAGAAGCCATGGTTTAACCCTGAACTCAAGGTTTTGTTTTGTTTTTGCTAAAATGATTTGAGTTTTTTTAACCTTTCTTCTCAATAAGTTGAGTCAAAATGAAGACATCTGTCCATATTCATCTTTACTTCTTTTTCCATTTTTTAAAATTGTTTCCAATTCCTAGAAGCGTGATGTACACCTTTCTCTGATTCATGAATACTGTTGAGGAAGGCTTTGTCCACCCTGGAAACTCCACAAATGTTTGGATTGCAACTAATTAAATTTCTAGGCAAAATTCTAGGCGCTAAAATCCCAACATATGTATGTATCTATCTCACTTCATAGATTAGATCAGGAAATCAACTCCACAGAAAGGGTACAATGACTTTTATTGAGTTTGGCTAGAATAACAATCTTGCAAGTTTGATTGTTCTGCACCTCTACTCCTTATAGTCCAGTGACTCAGGCATTTGTCTGAGCCAAATGTTACCTGGATTTTCTTGATTTTTAAAAAATGCTCCAGCCTCTTTTTCCTAGGCAAGAGATATCTGTCAAGGAAATCTTTCTCCTCTCTACAATAAGAAAGATAGGGGAGAGATGCAAAGTTGGGGAAAGCCAGGTTAAAAGTGTTATTTCTGTTTCTCTCAAACTCATCCAGAAGATTAAGTGATCCCTCAAAAAGTTAAAGAACAGGAGAAGAAGCAAGCATTTGTAATTTTCTTTTTAGAAAATTAGTAATAGGAGTTAAGTTCTTACTCTCTATCTTATTTTTACAGCCATTGATAAAATAAGTTCCATGTCTGAAAATATTCTATGTCTTCTTTTTCTTTGATTCTCAATGTAAGTCTATCCATTTCGGCACAGTCCAGTATTTTCTTGATTATCTCTTCATCCAGTGTAGGGTTTTTTTCATTTTTCCAGTGCTGTGCAAATACAATCCTCGCTGCTGTTAATACATGTAATGTTAAAAATACACTTTTATCATTTTTTTCTGGAATTATACCTAATAAAAAAAGTTCAGATTTAAAATTGGTGTGTTTCCCTAACATCTTTTCTAACCAAGTACGTATTTTTGTCCAAAATTCTTTTGCTTTAGCACATATCCACCACAGGTGATAATATGTACCAGGATTTTGATTACATTTCCAGCATTTACTAGACATATTTTTAAACATTTTTGCTAATCTGACTGGTGAAAGATGCCATCTATAAAAAAAATTATATGTTTTCTTTATATGAAGTTGCCATTGTCAATTTATAGTCTCTTTCCCAAAGATTTTGCCATTTCTCTAATTCTATACTGTATCCAAAATTTGTTGCCCATATTATCATTGTTTCTTTCACTTGTTCATCTTCCATTTTCAAATTCAATAAAGTTATACAATTTCTTAATCATCAGAAATCAACACCACCTGATCAAAAACTGTCTATAAAAACCGTATATTTTAACAACTTTATCATATCTCAATTGCATTTGCAGTCGAGGCCGTGATAAGTCAATACCCTGATCTTCTAATTGTTTAGATTTTAATTTCCTATCTGTATTCAGAATATCCTTATATGTTAGAATTTTCTCAAATTTAACTAAGTTTGGGTGAACGAATTCTTCCATCATTTAGCCATTCTGGGATTTTCATATAGATTTTTGGTTTTATCTTTTCCCATAATGCGTTTCTTATGAGTGGTTTTGGAAATATCTATGGGTTTTATTCTTTTCATACCATGAAAATGCGTGCCATCCAAGTTGCAAGTCATGTCCTTCTAAATATAATAACCTTTTGTTTCTAAGGGTTATCCATTCTTTTAACCATGTTAGAGCAGAGGGTGCGTGGTTTTGTGTGCTGCCTGCTTCTCGCAGATGAGGCTTTGCTTGTTTCTGTGGACCGCTTGCTGGCATGCTGCAGCCTGGTACCAGCCCACGGACGGGGATTGGGGACCCCTGTGTTAAAGCAAATGCTTGGTAGTATAAGATCCAATCCGGTAGTCCAAATCCTCCATTTTCTTTAGCTTCTTGTAGCATTTTCAGTTTAATTCTGGCTTTCCTCCTTTGCCAAATAAATTTTGAGATCAGTGTATTCAAATCATCAAAAAGCTTTTTCTCTATTTTTATAGGTACTGTTCGAAATAAAAAAAGGAATTTTAGTAAAATACTCATTTTCACAGGAGCTATTCTTCCTAACACTAATAGTTGTAAGTTTTTCCATTTTTCCAAATCTGATGTTTGATTTAGTAATTTTATATAATTATCTTCTTTTATCATCGCACATCTTGCTGTTAAGTATATTCCCAAATATTTAACTTTCTTAACTATTTGTAAGTCTATTTTTTCTACAGGTTTTTTTTGCTTATCTGTAAAGTTTTTAACTCTAACTTTGGTTTTTTTCTCTGTTTATTTTCAATCCCTCTTTCAATTCTTCTATCCTTTTCAGTAATTTAAGGGTTGTCTCCAACGGTTCTTCTAAAATGAATATCAGGTCATACGCAAATGCTTGTAGTAGCATTTATAATTTTCTTCGGAAAAGAGAAAGAGACTTTTAAGATTTGCATTGTGGCTGCTGTCTTTTTTGTCTCAAAAGCAGTGTTTGCAACATAAAAATATTTCAGAATGCTCCACGAGGTTTTCTCTTTCAGCTGGACTGCTTTATTACTTCATTTACAAACCAGACCTATACCATTTGATTATCCAACTCAAGTGTTACTATTTAAAAATTCAAACAGGAAATTTAGGAAGTGGAAAGCACTGAACCTTTGGCTAGGAATCATGAATCCAATTATCAAATGGTTTTATGACTCCAAACTTTTCTATTCTAGCATTTGAATTCACTGAAGTGGGTCTCCCAGAAATACAGAAGATAAGGAAAGGTTTGCGATTCTCAATGAATATGCCTCCTTTAGAATATTGCTTGCAGATACTTTGTTTTCCTAAGAAAATCCGGAATAAAAGCTTTAGTTCAGGACTGAGAAACCTGCTGTCCTCCAGGTATTGCTGAACTCCACATTGACCCAACGGTTAGGGATAATAGTTCAGAAATATTCTGGGTGGATTGCCATAGCCAGAGCAAATGACAGTTGTTTATTCTGCTCTTTTGAGTGCTCTATTCAGTTCTGGTTTTCAAATTTAAAAAGGATTTAGAGAAACAAGTTCATAAAAAGGCAAGGGGATAAATGAACTGGAAAGTAAATCTTATTGAAGAAATTAAGCGTATTTCACCTTGAGATAAAAAGATTCAACATCTTCCATTGCTTTAAAGGGTGACAGTGGTAACCTGTTCTCTATTGTTCATGTGTGCAACATAGGAAATGATAGATTTGAAGATATAAGGAAGGAAGATTCTAAACAAATGTTAGAAAAAGCTTCCTAACATTAAAAGCAGTCTGAGAGTGACAGTAATTACCTTAAAAAATGTTCCCCTTCATTGGATGAGATTAAACAGGGACTCAATACACATCTGTCCCTGTTGCACTGTTCTATTAAGCTGTGAGTGCAACTCAACCACTGCTTCCAACTATAGTTCTATGATTTTAAGCTGAACTGATATAGTTAATCAACAGGTTAGGAAATTAATGACACATGTCTACCTAGAAGCATGACATATATACCCACAACCCATGAAAATAGACTTTAACATTTTAAGTAGAAAAAATAACCAATTCTGTCAACTAATTCTAACTGCTTCATTAATAGGTTTTGATACTGTAGATTAGGAAACCTGTGATTTGGAAAGACACTAATATCTCCACTAGACAACTAGAAACCCTTATTTTCACTAGATGTTTATTGTAAGAAGAGAATATTAGGGGCATAATATGCTTGCTCTTCTCTCCATAAATCCATTTTGCACAAACTTTTTGCCCCTAGATAACTAGAGGCTCAAATAGCCTTGTTAAAAGATTCTAATTTAGCCCTTTCATTATTGACTCTTACCTTATAGAGTTTCAACAGAAAGATAAATTAGGAAATTTCATTAGGGTTAAAACTATAGAAAATGAATCTCTCAGAGTTATTACATAATATTGGGAGTCCTCCTAGATTCACAGCTTTCCCTAGAAGACCATATAGTAGCTGTGACTAGGGGGGCCTTCGCCCAGGTTTGCCTGGTGCGCCAGTTGCGGCCCTATCTAGACCGGGATGCCTTACGTACGGTCACTCATGCGCTCGTGACCTCTCGTCTTGACTACTGCAACGCTCTCTACATGGGGCTACCCTTGAAGACCACTCGGAGGCTCCAACTGGTACAGAATGCAGCTGCGAGATTTGTGTTGGGAGTTTCCCGACCCTCCCATGTCACACCTTTGCTCCGCAAGCTGCATTGGCTTCCAGTTGTCTTCCGGGTGAGGTTCAAGGTGTTAGTAATGACCTACAAAGCCCTACATGGCATGGGTCCGGAATACCTTGGGGAGCACCTGTGGCCGGCGTCAACTTCCCTCCGCCCAGTACGCTCCCACAGAGAGGGCCTCCTCAGGGTGCCACCGGTCAAAGAATGCCGACTGGTGGCCCCCAGGGGGAGGGCGTTCTCTGTGGGTGCACCGGATCTTTGGAACCATCTTCCGGTCGAGCTCCGGATGGCGCCCGATCTCCGCTCCTTCCGGCGCGATCTTAAAACCCATCTCTTTGAACAAGCTGGCCTGGCCTGATGGGACGGGGTTGGATTTTATAAATGGATTTTAACTTTTAATCTGTATTAATTTATTACGGGCACTGTTTAATTACTTTTTAATAATTTTTAATTTTTGTATCTTGTTTTTATGTATTGCCCTGTTCACCGCCCTGAGTCCTTCGGGAGAAGGGCGGTATACAAATTAAATAAGTAAGTAAATAAATAAATAAATAAATAAATAAATATTACATGCAGTGAAGTTCACTCTACATCACCAGCCATAGCACCGTCTCTAATAAAAATTTTAAACCCCAAGTAATATTTGAATTACTTGAAATGTTTTGATCATGAAAAACACAATATAAGACATTGTTTTCTCAATGGCACTCAAGGATAACAGTCTTAATTGGCCACTGCTATCTGTACCTCTGCAATCTTTTTACATGACCAACTTGCCAGTGTGGAAGTAGAGATCAAGGGCAACCATATTTTCTTTGCATCTTTTCAGTTTATTATAGAGTGGAAAATGACCAAGAAGGCCTCACTATGCCTTTTTAATGCAGGTTATTGTGCACTCTATCCTCACCAGCTTGGAGAGAGTAGTATAAGAGCATATCTTAATCCTGTAATATAACAAATAACCCTTTTTCTAAAAGGTAGCAGTTGCAATGTCTTAAAGAGTGTACTGTTCTCAGTAAACTTGGGTTTGAAAGTCCCTGAAAAGCATTCAAAGTCAGTGTCATACAGCAGTATTGCATGATGTCAAATTTGCATTTCTGGGTGATCTCAGATATATTTGCATTGTGCAGCAAATTCAAACATATTGATATTCCAATTGTCTTATTGTCCAAGAGCTGAGAGTGAACAATTGACTAATATATCAATAACATTTAAAACTTGAATTTTCAAACAAATGTCAATGATCTTAATATTAAATGAAACCTAGAGGAAAGAATGGTTCAGTCACAGCTTCTTCTTTTTACTGCTTGGGGGAAAATTACATAGACAGACTAACATATATTTGTACCTATCAATAGCTTAAATCCATAGGAAAATCCCTTTCCTGTGTCTTCGGAATTGAATTATCATTTGGGTGGAAAGCTGTAGGTCTTTAGGAGTTAAAAGACATTTTATTTTGTGACAGAATAGCTAATTATGTCAAATTCACGATAAATTGTCTCTGTCTTAGTACAGCTTTTTCACTGTTTACTTATTAAGTTTAGCTAATTTCATTTCTTGCCTTTCTTCCATCTGTTTAGAACTATGTACATATTGCTCCCTCCTGCATTTTCAGTTCCTCATCAAAATCACACAAGGTAGATTAGGCTCAAAGAAAGTGAACAGCCCAAAGCCACCCAGTGAGTTTGCATAGTTAACATGTACTGGACCTCAAGAAAAAGATATTGAGACTTTGGAAAAAGTACAAAGATCAACTAAGATGATTAAAGACCTGGAGACTAAAACATATGAAGAACGATTGCAGGCTTTGGCTTTGGCTAGTCTAGAGAAAAAAAGGACTAGATGGGACATGATAGCAGTATTCCAGTATTTGAGAGATTGCCACAAAGAGGAAGGGGTCAACTTATTTACCAAAGCACCTCTAGGCAGAACAAGAAACAATGGGTGGAAAGGAGATAAGCAACCTGGAATTAAGGGGAAACTTCCTAACACTGAGAACAATTAACCAGTGGAACAGCTTGCCTTCAGAAGTTGTGGGTGCTTCATCACTGGAGGTTTTTAAGAAGAGAATGGACAGCCACATGTCAGAAATGGTATGGGGTCGCCTGCTTGTGTAGGGAATTGGACTAGAAAACCAGCTCTATTATCATAGGGGAATTACTGATGAGAAGATAACATGCTACTTACATAAAGGCAAGAAAATAAATCAGGACATTTGTTGCAGGTAGTGTTGTGACTCAGGGCCAGCCTGTGGGTCCGGCAGCCGGCTCAGATGTATCGGATGACTCAGATGAGGGGGAGGAGGGAGACGAACTGGCTGATGATGGCTTGGAGGCTTGGCAGAGCTCCCAGCCGGGGCCCTCTTCTCAGCTGCGTGAGCCCGATAGTGCGGAGGATGATGACCTACAGCTGGCCCTGTTCAAGGACGCCCAACGCAGGAGGCAGTCGAGCAGGACCAAGCAGAGAAAGGCTGCGGGTCTCCTCGGGAGGAGGCAGAGGGAGGCCACGCCCTGAACTCTAAATAAAAGGAGTGTTTGGGGAAGGGCTGGTTGCTGAAAGCAACCCTTCGGCTTGAGGATTCAAGTTCCAGTGTTTTTGTTTCTTGTTCTGTTAATTGAGTAATAAATCTTGGCAGACGCTTTGCAGCCTCAGACGCTCTCCAGTCTCTACTGTTTGAACAGGGGTTTGCCTTATTACAAGGCCGGTAGTTGGCTGGTTCAGAACAGTTTGCTTTCAGCCTCCCACCCCTTACTACTACGATGGAGCAGCTTCGTGCCGAGAATGCTCAGCTCACCCAGCAACTCACTTTGCTGGCAGCTCAGGTGGCTCAACTGCAAGCTCAGGTACATGCTGCACCCCCACCCAGGAGGAAATGTCAGATAGCTATGCCGGATAAATTTGCTGGCAATCCAGAACTGTTTCCTGCCTTCCTGGGACAATGCCAGCTTTTTATCAGCGTGAGAGCAGCTGATTTCCCCACTGACCGAGATAAGGTGGGATTTGTGTTGAGCCTTCTGTCGGGGGATGCAGCTCGTTGGGGCACGCCTCTGCTGGCACAGCCTAGCCCTTTGTTGGATAACTTTGGGGGGTTTTGTGACCATATGCGCCTCATGTATGAGGACCCGATTAAGGCACAGACTGCCACCCGACGCCTGAAAGCTTTGAGGCAGGGTCAGCGCCCCCTACAGGCCTATATCAGCGATTTCCGGCTGCTTAGCCAGGATTCCGCCTGGAATGAGGCTGCGCTCGTGGATGCCTTCCAGGATGGCTTGTCGGAGGAGATGTTGGATGAGCTGGCCCGCGTGGACATTCCCTCAGACCTGAATGGGCTGATCCATCTTTGTCTGCGGATCGATGCCCGGCTGCAGCAGCGAAAGAGTCGCCGTGCCACCCCACAGACCCCTGCCGCTCCTGTTGAGCGTGTGCCCCCAGTCCAGAGGGAGGAGCCAATGGAGCTGGGTGCCGCCAGGTCCCGTCTATCGGTGACGGAAATGGACAGACGACGATCGGGGGGGTTGTGTTTTTACTGTGGGGACCCTGGACATTTGGCTGCTTCTTGCCCAAAGAAGCGTCAGCGGGCATCAGTGACCAAGCTGGCCCCGAGAAAGTCCCCTGCTTTGCTGTCGGGAAACGGCCCGAGCCCGATTTAGACGGTGTGATAGATTGGGCGACCCACCACGACCACGCCGAGCGACGCCATTCCGACGGTGCCTGTGAACCTCCACGGCATTTGATTTTGGAGGCACGTCTGATCCTTCCTGGCAAGCCAGAGGGGATTCCGGTCCATGCCTTAATTGACTCTGGGGCTACCACTAACTTTATGGACTCGGCCTTCGTGGCCAAATGGGCTGTTCCCCAGTGTCCGGTGGATCCGCCCATGCTAGTGGAGACTATTGATGGTCGAGTGCTCCTGTCCGGGCCTATTACGGCCGCCACGCAACCAGTGTGTATGGCCATCAGTTCCCATGTGGAGGCCATCCAGTTCTACATCACTTCGGATCTGCACTTCCCCGTGGTCTTGGGACTGGCGTGGCTCCGGGCGCATGATCCACAGATCTATTGGTCTCAGAACTTGGTCACCTTCCCAAGTTTGCAGTGCGTGGACCACACCCGCCAAATCTGTGCCGGCCAGGTGGAGGGTTCCTCAGGGGTTTCCTTGCCTCCCGAACTGTCCGACTTTGCTGATGTGTTCAGCGAGTCAGAGGCGGACCAATTACCCCCGCACAGGCCCTATGACTGTTCCATTGATCTAGTCCCTGATGCGCCTCTCCCAGTGGGGCGTTTGTACTCCATGTCGGAGCCCGAGTTGGCTGCATTGCGGGACTTCCTGACAAAGAATTTGGCTCGTGGTTTCATCCGGCCCTCGTCCTCGCCAGTGTCTGCGCCCGTGCTCTTCGTCAAAAAGAAGTCGGGCGAGTTATGGCTTTGCTGTGACTACCGGAAACTCAACGCCATCACGGTGCGTAACCGCTACCCGCTGCCCCTCATCCCCGAGCTCTTGGACCGACTCCGGGAGGCTAAGATCTTCACGAAACTGGACCTGCGTGGAGCTTACAACCTCGTCAGGGTTCGGCCGGGTGATGAGTGGAAGACGGCGTTTGGTACTCGCTATGGACATTTCGAGTACACGGTGATGCCGTTTGGCCTGACCAACGCCCCCGCTGTGTTTCAGCATTTTATGAACGACATCTTTCGGGATCTGTTGGACCAGTTTGTCGTGATTTACCTGGACGACATCCTGATTTACTCCCCGTCGCGTGAAGCGCATCATCAGCATCTCCGTCAGGTCCTGCAGCGCCTCTGGAAACATCGGCTGTTTGCCAAGTTGGAGAAGTGCCAGTTCTACCAGGTGACCATCGATTTCCTGGGTCACCGCATTTCTCCTGAGGGCATCGCCATGGAACCGAGTAAACTTGAGTCGTTGCAGAGTTGGCAACCCCCGCGTCGCGTGAAGGATGTTCAGCGACTTCTTGGATTTGCCAACTACTATCGAACATTCATCCCTGGCTTTGCTGCCTTGACAGCCCCCCTCACCCGGCTCCTGCAGAAGAAGACTCGGTTCCAGTGGAACGCCCCCGAACAACAGGCGTTCCAAGCTTTGAAGGACGCCTTCATGAAGGAGCCCATCTTGACGCATCCTGACCCGCAACGGCCGTTTGTCGTGGAGGCGGACGCCTCCGACATTGCCATTGGGGCCGTGTTACTCCAGGCAGCGACGCCCAACGGTACCCTTTTCCCTTGCGCGTATCACTCTCGGAAATTGAATCCCTCGGAGCGCAACTATACCATCTGGGAGAAGGAGCTGCTGGCCATCAAGGCGGCGTTCGAGGCTTGGAGGCATCATCTGGAGGGGGCGCGACATCAAATCGAGGTCCGGACGGACCACAAGAATCTGGAAAGCCTGCAGACCGCTCAGAATTTGAACCAACGCCAGATCCGGTGGTCCCTCTTCTTTGCGAGGTTTGACTTCTGGGTGCGGTACATACCAAGCGGGCACAACCAGAGAGCGGATGCTCTGTCCAGGAAGCCCGAGTACACCCGAGTGGAAGACAAGCTTCCGCCCAGGACAGTGATCCCCGTCGAGTCTTTTGCTGCGGTGCGGGAGCCGGTGGATATACGGGCTCGGATCCGGGAGGCGCAGCAGCAGGAGGCGTGGGTGGCTCAGCGGAAGGAAGAGGTGGGGCCAGATTCGCCTTGGTCGGTCACGGATGGACTCCTGTATTATCGTGACCGGCTCTATGTTCCAGGAGGGCCACTCAGGGGACTCGTCCTCAGCCAGTGTCATGATAACCCGGCTGCGGGGCATTTTGGCCTGTTCAAGACTCTGAACCTGGTCTCCCGTACCTTCTGGTGGCCCCGAGTCCGACACGATGTCCAGTCTTATGTCACCTCCTGCATCCCATGCAGGCAGGCCAAGTCAGCGACAGGGGCCCCGCCTGGTTTACTGCAGCCTTTGCCAACACCCAAGAGACCCTGGGGGGCTGTGTCCATGGACTTTCTGACGGATCTACCCCCATCCTCCGGCTTCACGACAGTGTTTGTGGTGGTGGACATGTTGACCAAGATGGCGCACTTCATCCCCTGTCGCGGCTTACCGTCAGCTCGCGCCACTAGTCGCATGTTCATCCAACAGGTGTTCCAGCTGCACGGCCTTCCCGATAGAGTCGTCTCCGATAGGGGGGCCCAGTTTACAGCCCGCTTCTGGCAGGAGTTGATGCGGGCGTTGGACATTAAGGTTCGCCGATCGGTCGAGAAGGGATACGCCTCCACTATCGGTGGGGGATCGGGTCTGGCTGTCCACCAGGAACCTACCATCCACTCGGCCGGTGAGGAAGCTGGACCACCGTTACCTTGGACCGTTCCCAGTCGAGGCCGTCATCAATCCGGTCGCCTATCGTTTAACTCTGCCACGTTCCCTGCGCGTGCATCCCGTCTTCCATCGGTCCTTGTTGGTCCCCGAACAACCGGCTTGTCCACTTCGCCAAGCGGAACCTCCCCCATCAGGACCTCGTGATGGAGGCAGCACCCCCGAGTACGAGGTCGCCAGCATCCGGGATTCCCGCTGGCTGAAAGGTCGCTTCCAGTACCTGATCGAGTGGAAAGGGTACGGGCCGGAGGACTTCACATGGGAAGACGCGACCGCCGTTCATGCCCCTGCGTTGGTGACTGTGTTTCACGAACAATTCCCATCCCGACCGCATCCGGATCGGCAGCCCCGGGGGAAGGGCCCTGCGGTGCGGGATAGTGTTGTGACTCAGGGCCAGCCTGTGGGTCCGGCAGCCGGCTCAGATGTATCGGATGACTCAGATGAGGGGGAGGAGGGAGACGAACTGGCTGATGATGGCTTGGAGGCTTGGCAGAGCTCCCAGCCGGGGCCCTCTTCTCAGCTGCGTGAGCCCGATAGTGCGGAGGATGATGACCCACAGCTGGCCCTGTTCAAGGACGCCCGACGCAGGAGGCAGTCGAGCAGGACCAAGCAGAGAAAGGCTGCGGGTCTCCTCGGGAGGAGGCAGAGGGAGGCCACGCCCTGAACTCTAAATAAAAGGAGTGTTTGGGGAAGGGCTGGTTGCTGAAAGCAACCCTTCCGCTTGAGGATTCAAGTTCCAGTGTTTTTGTTTCTTGTTCTGTTAATTGAGTAATAAATCTTGGCAGACGCTTTGCAGCCTCAGACGCTCTCCAGTCTCTACTGTTTGAACAGGGGTTTGCCTTATTACAAGGCCGGTAGTTGGCTGGTTCAGAACAGGTAGTCCCAAATTCTGTACAGGTAGTCCTCAACTTACAACCATTTGTTTAATGACTGCTCAAAGGTACAACGGCGTTGAAAAAAAGTGACTTCTGACCGATTTTCACACTTACAACCACGGCAGCATCCCCATGGTCGCGTGATCAAAATTCAGATGCTTGGCAACTGGCATGATAGTTTTACTGTCCCAGGAGCATGTGATCACCATTTGTAATCTTCCCAGCTAGCTTCTGACAAGTAAAGCCAATGGGAGAAGCCAGATTTGCTTAATGACCAAATGGCTTACTTAACAACTGCAGTGATTCACTTAACGACTGTGACAAGAAAGATCACAAAATGGGTCAAAACTCAGTTAACTGTGTTGCTTAGCAAGGGAACTGTTGGGCTCAACTGTGGTTATAACACAAGGATTACTTGTACCCAGAATGTCTACATATTGAGGAGGGGGGAGTAGGGGAGGGGGGAGAGATTGTGCAGGGAGGAAGCACCCTAAATCTGTTTACAATTCGAGAGATCCACTGTCTGACAATGTCCAATGTGTTTAGAAGATAGATGGGAAATTGCTGATAGACTGTTTAGTGGAAAATTTGCCAGCAGCTTCTCTTGCAGCCTCACAGTACCTCACCTACTTGTAAAAGCAGTTTGACTCTTATGGAAGAAATAGCCTTATCCAAATGTACTATGCTAAAAAATAAGAGAGAAAATTGTATTTTCCTTCTCAATAGTTCTCCCTTGCAATTTTGGCTTTGTCCATCCTTCAAATACATGGCTAGTCCATCACAGCAAACAACTGCTTAACTGGCACAGTGACAGAGTTGAAACAACATACTAGACCAGACTAAAATAGGGTTGAGTAATCTTGTTTTTAATAAGGTTCATGTGTGGGGTCAGAGCAATGGTGTTTTATTAACCTTGTATTAGCACATTGTATAAACCAAGCCATAAAGTGTTTTAATAGGGCCTGCATTTTGTTAATGAAATTAGGGCCAATCCATTATAACATTCTATTTTGTACATGCCTGTTCTCAGTGTTTCAGGTATTTTTCCTGGGGCTCCCTCTGCATAAGTTGTCTCTTTAGATGGGAATAACAATAGATCCAAATACCCATCAGCTAAATCATCTGCCTTATATGGAAAGCAATACCAAGTAGGGGTACTAGATTTAGTTATGAACTTATAATTGAGTGCAGTACAGATTTGGGATAAAATAAAAACTGGCACAAAGTGTACTAAAAGGATTAATAATGGAATATAAATTAAGGAGCCTCCAAAGTAAAATGTCCACAACTTGGTAGTAAGATTAACCTCTACAGCACTTAGCACTTTGACTTGTATACCACTTCATAGTGCTTTGCAGCCCTCTCTAAGCGCTTTACAGAGTCAGTCTACTGCCCCCCGCCCAACAATTTGGGTCCTCATTTTACCAACATTGGAAGGATGGAAGGCTGAGTGAAACTTGAGCTGGTGAGAATCGAACGGCCAAACTGCAGGCAGCCAGCAGTGAGCACAAGTAGCCTGCAGTACGGGTTTTCTTGCGCATGCGCGGACGCGCGCGGTTGCCATTTTTTTTAATGTGTGATGGAACCGGTTCCCGGTTGCGCGATGGCGACGGCCCGTTTGCAGAGCTACCACCTTCGGCAGCCTGCAAACATGCCGCGACAGCTTTCCCAAGAGCGGCGCCGCTGCCCGTTTGCGCGGAGGTGCGCATGCACCTCTCCAAAGGTTTGGGGAGGTGCGCGCGCACCTCTCGGAATGGGCAGCGGCGCTGCTTGTTGGGAAAGCTGCTGTGGCCCGTTTGCAGAGCTGCCGCTTTCAGCAGCCTGCAAACGTGCCGCGGCAGCTTTCCCAAAGAGCGGCGCCGCTGCCCGTTCGCGCGGAGGTGCGCACGCACCTCTTCAAAGGTTTGGAGAGGTGCATGGGCACCTCTCCAAACGGGTAGTGCCACTCTCCATTTGGAGAGGCACGCACACACCACTGCCCATTCGAAGAGGTGCGCGCGCACCAGGCGGCTGGGAGCCGCAGCAGACGGCTCAAAGAGCCGCATGCGGCTCCAGAGCCGCGGGTTGCCGACCCGTGCCCTAGTCCTACACTTTTTATAAAACCTTTTCGCTTTAGGCCTCTGCCTCCGTGTGCAAAAAAAAAAGGTTCAATCAATCAATTTCAACTTCTCACGGGGAAAAAACAGATCTCGCAAAGTTGGAAATGATTGATTGAACTTTTTAATCCCACCCAGTCTGCCTTTACCACTGCAGCCACGCCCACCCAGTGGGCCACACCCACCCAGCACCCGACGATACATAAGTAGGTTTTGGGTTGCAGTTTGGGCACTCCGTCTCTAAAAGGTCTGCCATCACTGGGCTAGGTGCTATCAAGACGGGTTCAACCTTTATTGAAAGTATGGACATACCAAGCTGGCCATCATAATCTTAATCATTTATAGCTCTTCCATGGCCATTCCAGTAATCTCTTTGATTCCACATTCTAGAATGAGCTATACAGTTAAAGTCCTATGATATAACTAAAATAAAAGTACCATCTCATAAATGTCTTGCTTTCATCATTATCCTCATTATGTATTTGATATCATGTTCCTATGGCTTTTCTGAAACCTGTAGCTATTCATCTGGCATTTGTTTCTTCTTTTCTTTGTTATGTTAAGAAAAAAATTAGCTAGAATAGATGGCTCAGTAATTACTATATTCTCTTCCATCTTCCTTCCTTATTATATCAACAGTATGCTCAACAATCATCCTCAGTCTTTAGGCCACACAATCACATTCTGTATTTGTTGAGATACAGCTGTTAACATTTCAATTGTCTCTTCTGTGATTTTAATCTGCATTTGTGATATCCTACTTAGCAGCTGATCTGTTGTTGCCTGTTGTATTTCACTTTTCTCTTTACAAAAAATCCTCTCTCTGTAGAGGATTTTAGAATAGCCTTACATCTTATTTTAAACTGATTTGTGTTTATAAGATTGCTTCCATATTTATTCTTGGGTATACCTACTACATATATATATATAAATTACAAGAATATATATATATATATACATATACATATACATATACATATACATATACATATACATATACATATACATATACATATACATATACATATACATATACATATACATATACATATATATATATATATATATATATATATATATATATATATATCTCCAATAGCTACTTGATTTGGGGGATTTTTTTTCCCATTTCAGTTTTCCTTCAGTTCTCTTCCCTATACAGTAAGTTAAGTACATTGAATTTGTTCCTTACATTAATCTTCTACAAATCATACCTTGCTAATAAAAATTCAGTATTCATTTTAATTTTCTACATTTAAACAGTTATTCCATGGGACAAAATCTTAATTTTGCTAAGGAAGCTCGAAAGGAAGATAACTCAAAGGATAAAGTATGGTCTGAGATTTTCCCAGATATTCTCTACATCCTCTGTGCAACTGGAGGAATACTTTTAGAAGAAATTGTGAAGAGCAACTTGAACAGCCTAACAGCAAATCCTAAAGTTATTCTGCACTACTAATAAGGCACCAAATAGAACACAGCCCAGTCAAGTCATATGGTAGCCCAATAGGACTTCTGTTAATATCCTTATGTTGCTTCCAGTCTGGGACAACACAAAAAAGGGACAAGAAAACGATGTCTGTCACACTATGTCACAGTCTGTTATATGGCTAGCTTGTGTCATAAATTGTGCAAGTTCATCCAAATGCTCCAGTTATCCAATTTGTTTGGTGGCCTCATCCAACTTACAGATCATTCATTTCTAAAGCACTAGTCACAGTTTATCTTTCTTGGGTAGAACACTGAGTTCATTTTGCAAAACCTTGCAAAAATTGACAGTTACACTGCAAAAGGCACAGTTTGTGCACACCAAGTTATCCAAGAAGTTGAGTTAAAATTTCAGAAACTCACAATTACATATTTTGCAAAGATAATTTTGTTGTATATAACTCCTTTATATAAGGAACACATCTTTCCTTGATCCCTGAGTCAGGCTCCAATTCAGTGTTTCTCCACCTTGGCAACTTCAAAATTGCATCAAGCTATTTTCCAACTGCGAGAAAGCATTACCTTGTCTAGGTTTTCAAGATTTCATCTACCCTTTAACATATGCAAATGGAATAAATGATAATTCACAATTATTCCTAATGCCAGCGTTAAATGGTTCTGCATTGTTTACTTATTTTTTTTACAAAATTTGTAAGCTGCTGCAATCTCTACTTTTCATAGATTCAGTTATGCGCAGACTAATTAAATATGGGATCCCAAACAGATAGCTTTAAAACACAAATATTCATGTAGCAAAGACATTACAATTATACAGTGTAACTTTCTTGGGCTGTAGCCAATGTCTACATTCTCAAGGGCAATCTTATTCCATAATCCTCCAAAGTAACTGGGAGCCCTTTACAAAAGGGCAGGCTTTATGAGGAAAGCAATTTAGTATGCTGTTGTCTGTACATTGTTCTTTCTCCAGACAGTGAAGTCACATCAATCCAGTTTTAACATGCATCCCACAGGTTTGGTGCACGATCTGTTTTTATTAATGGCATCTTCAGGGATAGCTGGAAATAACGTCTTCCTGAAGCCCTGGTGAATACAGCAAGATTGCTAATTCTGAATCTGGTGGGCAAATTCGGTGAATAGACACATCTATAATCCATGGAAAAGTCTTCTCAAGGCTGGAGATCTTTTGTTAAATAGAATAATTTTCTGGCATGGTATGAAATAGCTTCCTTTATTCCCAAGAATGTGTGCCTCTTGAGGATGAAAATGTTGCATTTCAGAAAAAAAAATGAGCCCTGGTGACACAGTGATTAAAGTGCAGTACTGCAGGCAAACTCTGCCCACAGCTTGGAGTTTGATCCTAACGGGATTCAAGGTTGACTCAGCCTTCCATCCTTCTGAAGTTGGTAAAATGAGATTGTTGAGACCAATATGCAAATAATACTTCGACATTGTAAACCGCCCAGAGAGTGCTGTAAAGTCCTATGGGCAAAATCTAAGTCTAAAAGCTAATGCTAAAATTGCTGTAACCTGAACCAAGAGGCAGAGTGCTAAATAAATCTAATAATTCAGTCTGTGAATCAATAAGTCTGTGTGGATCAACAAAATTGAGCCTTAGAATTTATGACCTATAGAAAAAAGATCTCCAGATTAAATCCTCAGCATCTCCAAAGAAAAGGATCTTGCAGCTAGTGACCTTCTCTGCATGGGGCATTGGACAGTAAGGTCAATCAGCATTATTTCCCTGAAAAGATCAGGGAAATGATTATTTTCACAGGCAAATTATATGAATATTACATTGGCATCGATGTATAATAGATTTTCTTGTTTCAGAGGCTGCATGAGACAGCTAGGAGTAAAATAATTCCAATGGTAATGTGTATGAATGTATAAACACCTCATGTATTCATGGTTTATCCATGTAATTGAACAGAAGTTCTACAGAAATACAGTAGTTCTATAGATCTCCCGAGTATATGCATGTTTTCTATCTTGTACCCTAGTTAAGGAATCCATGAGAATCTAAAACTGTTCAACCTAAACTTTCAATAGGCATTCCATGATCGCTAAGGTCTTTGTGGGGGGGGGATGTTAGTGGGATCTCAGCACATTGTCCTGACTGTTCAATTGATTTTTTTCTTAACAGCATAATTGAAAAGGCTTTATCATTAAAAAAAGGAATAACCCAAGCCCTCAAACTCCACCCGTAGGAATGATACATTGCTGCTGTAGCTCTCCAATCTCCAAGCCCATCAATGCAGACTCCCCCGAGAGTGGTAACTTCAATTCAAATCCATGGTGCGAATATTCTGCACTACTAAACTCTTTTTTCCTTCTGCTAAACCAGACAATGTCCAACCCTGGCGTCTTTAAGACTTGACGACTTCAACTCCCAGAAATTAACAGCCAACTCCCAGCAATTCCCCATGGTGGCTGGGGAATTCTGGGGCTTGAAGTCCACAAGTCTTGAAGTTACCATGGTTGGACATCCTGTACTAAACCATTAAACCATTACTATATTATAGTGGTATCAGGACTGTAAAAGCTACACTAGGCTTGGCAAATCTATGACAACACACATGTGATGAAAATTTGAAGTCCTTGCTTCTAGAGCAAGTGTGTCAAACTGCCAACCCGCGGGCCAGATGCGTCATGCTGAAACCGCGCCTACCCCATTGCTGGCAATGGAGAAAAAGTCACGATATGTCGCGATATGTCACGTGACATTGCGAATTTGACACCCCTGTACTAGAGGGCAGCTATACTTGTTGGCTCTGTTAGTAAGCGGAAATAAAAAGAAGGAACACCCATCAACATGCATGTGTTCACTGTAAACCAAAATCATTAGAAATTCTAGTTTATGTAATGCATCAAGGATGCTGATATAATAGTATTAGCTGGAGGAGGACCCTTCTTCACTAAACAGATGGTTTGCTGAAGTCTGTGACTGAGTTCATGCATTTTACAAAGTCATAATGCAATTTCTTTGATTTACAGCTCAGTATCTTATGATGAATCCACTATGATTCATTCATTTAAAAAAAATAGAGCTTAGTGCAAAATGTGAGTGAATCCAGCCCATGACTTGTATTTCATCAATGAGAGTGAATGCGTTTTTTTCCTGGTATCTAATGATCTCCAGATTATGGAATGTGGTTAGAAGAAGAATCATCCCTTTCGCAGAAAGGAGGGGGTCAGAGAAACAGTTTGCAGTTGCCAGCAGTTTGAACTGGGAGACACAGAAACAGCTGTTACTTGGATGATACATTCTTGGAATGCAGCTGTTGTCTTTGGGAAACTAATATAGAATCAGCTGTTTGCTATCTATTTATTGGAATATATTTGCCTCTATTATGTTTTGCTTCCATATTTGTAAATAATGCAAATATAAGATAGTTATCATAAATCATCAGCATGCTGTCAGCTGAGGCAACTTGTAGGTTTGCTGCTAGAATTGCCCAGTGTTGGTAACAAATGCAACAATGGGACAAAGTTTCCTAACATTTGCAAGAATGGTGGAACTTGTGTTGTTTTACTCCACTGTATGACATTTCTTGTCACACTTGTTAAATGAATCACTGCACCTGTTAAATTAGTAACATAGTTGTTAAGCGAATCTGGCTTCCTCATTGACTTTGCTTGTCAGAGTGTCGCAAAAGGTGATTGCATGACCCCAGGACGCTGCAACTGTCACAAGTACATGCCAGTTGCCAAGCATCCAAATTCTGATCACCTGACCATGAGGATGTTGCAATGGTCATGTGAAACAAGGTCATAAGTCTTTTCTCTAGTGCTGTTGTAACTCTGAACAATCACTAAATAAACGGTTGTAAATCAAGGACTACCTGTAATTAATACTTTTAATGAAATGACAACTTAAGTTGTCAATATGACAGTTCTCCAATGTCCTGAAATTGAGAAAGAGGCAAAGGCAATGAAATAGAGGAATCAACAACCAGCACGAGTGATAAAAAAGTATGACAACTATAACTCAACACAGCGGAGAACCTGTTTTACAGCTTATTCTGTAGCCACGATGGTGAGAAAAGGAAGCTTACTTTATCACCAACAATGTACGGTACTTACCCATCCTGAAACAACCACCCCACAGCCCTGTTTACTTTGTCCTGGATTCGATCTGAAGAAGGAGCACGACACTGAGAAGAACCTTTAGACCTTGGACTTTTGTACTAGATTCTAGTGGACTTATAGGAAAGACACTAAATATACCCCAGAAAACTTATATTACTCACTAGTTTAAATTCTATTATGATTTGAAATCAGCAACCTTTGTTTACACAAATGATGTTTATAAAAGAAAAACCATTACAGTAGAGTTTTCCCATCTCCTCTATCCTACATTGGATTTTGGATGCAGCAGAGAAGTGTTAACCCAGTTTCCAAGCCAGACACACAAACAATAGCCTCTCTGATAAAATTCCTTAATCCCATAGAGAACAGCAGGATTCTTCAGCTGCTGTGCATCCTCCTCCTACCTCCTACCATATCACTGAGGATTACTGGATCTCCCCTCCTCCACTTCCCAAGAAAACTGAGGATAACCTGGGGGCAGGGAGGGATGAGAGCCACCTGTCCAAACACCCAGGCAAACCTTGGGGTCTCAAGGACTAATTTGATATGTGCTTTTAAAACGGCGGCAGCAGCAGCGCCTGGTGGTTCCCTTCTCCACACTCACTCCCCCCCCCCCCGTTCCTGGCACACAGAGGGGACTTTGAGAAAACTCAGCACAGAGCAGTCCTTTAAGCTGATCCATCAGTTCTTTGTGCAGCCTGCAACTGTTCACTAGGTTAACTTGACCAGCCAGGGGACGGAGCCTTCACATATGATTTGAAGAGATAATTTTAAATAAAAACAAGTTTTCTAAAAGGTGACAATTAAGGTGGTACTCCACCTGATATTAAAAGTGTCTTTGTTGAGAGGTGAACAGCTACAACTGGACATGTTTTACCATCACATTCATTATTACTTGGGCACTCTTTGGTTTAGACTCCCTCAAATAGGTCTTTCCTTAATCCACAGTGGTGGAGTGGACTCACTTTGGGACCGTGTTTGAATTGAATTAGATCTGCCTCTTAAAAGTTTACACTCTGATTGAAAGATCAGTTCACTTAAAATGGCAAACTTTCCTATCAAAGTAGAGATTCTGCTTCAGGGAACACCCATGCCTTATTTTTTCATTTATATATATAAAATTAATAAGTAGAATAGAAAAGCAACCCCACAGAGGAAGAGTTGTCATGTATCGAAGAATACTTTCCACAGAAGATCCTCACTTGCCTAATCTCGGTATTATACAGAGAAACTCTGTTCTCTTAATAGCATCTTCTCCATAACAACAGGTAAGCAGAACAACAAACACATTTCTCAATGCATACAGCCCACATGAGTTACTGCACCATTTCTTTAGTATGCACACAGGGCCCTATGCATGCACATTGGAACAGCAAACAGAGCAGCATAACTGAGGCATGTGGCAGTAATAGGGGTTGTGGTACTTACTATAGATGCCCTTCTGATCCTTTCCACACAACAAATCACAAGCAATGTTCATAGGAACATTCCCAATGAAAAATGCCCCCAGGTTTTCAGCCCGAAGCAGCCAATCAGTTTAGCTTTTTATCAGCAAGAAGATACGTAGACTGAACACAGGACATTCAATGAATCATTTGAAGTCTTATTTCTCTGAATTTTGCAAGCCGGTTCACTTTTAAAAAAAACATACTGGGGAAAGGTTGATAGAAATGTGCCTACTTATGAAACTAACGCACAGACATATGTTACATTGTGACATATAGTTATAGGGTGAATCTTCAAGTTTAACAAGCCAAATTTGATAAGATTTGCAAAAATAAGCAGGAAGGCTGAAGTAATCAGAAGCAACAGAGTCAACAACCTTCCCTAAGCATAATTCAGTGACCTACTATTAAGCAATGTTAAAACAAGTCTGCAGAACACGTGGTGTACCAAGCAGCCTGTGCATTCACCAGTGTGTCAACTCTACAATGAGCATGGCTGCAGCCATTTTTTTCTTCTCATTCTAGGTTGCCACATAGAATGGAGGGAGGGGGGTTGCCCAGGTGCTTCGTTAGTCATAAAAAGCCAGCCAAATAAGTATATTGGGGAACACAGCTGCTTGCATAGGTTTGTGGGTGAGACATTTAACTTTGTAATTGGGCAATTGTTACTTATGTATTCAGACTTGGTTTCACTTTTGACCATGCCCAATACTTTATAACTAATAAACATGTTCTTTGAGGAACTTTCAAGCCTCGGAGTTCTGCTTTATTTGTCTCTGTTGGAACCATGACACAGTGTTTTTAAACACTCAATAAATTAAACACTCAATAAATTCACTGCCACTGCTGTGTGGATCTGCACTGATACTGTCAGTTCCAGGGCTGTTGCTGCTTAGCTTGCCACCAAGAAGCTGATTGGCATGCTAGATAGTCCTTTGTGGCCTGCATTTTTTTTAAATTTATCACTATAACCTTTTCCCTCTACAAGTTGTACAGGCTTGGTGTGAGATTACAGATTCATCTCCCAGCATGAAAAAAAAATACATTAATAGTCAAAATGGGAAATATTTTTGTTTCAAGATGGAATCACATGCTTCTAGTTGAAGGACAGAATCAGGCTTAATGTATAAGTAATTTGATGTGATTTTGCAACTTATCATGATTGACATAACTGTACTCAGTATAACTAAGAAACTCAACTTTCAATTAAAGTAAAACACCTAATTAATTCCCAAGTCTGTCTTCACAGCTTTGCCTATAGAAATCTGAATCGCAGCAAAATGGGTGGGAAACAAATTTAATAAATAAATAAAATAAAAATAGCTTGCACAGGTCTTTCCATTGAGGCACTCAGGTACCACAAAACAACTTTTCATTGTAATTGTTACTTTGTTTTCCCATCTTAATAGGCAACAAAGGGGTGAGCATTCACATGGGCATTAATCATAGAAATAATTGGATGCAATATCAGTTCACATCTGAAAAAACCATTGATTTCTGATCTTTCACTGCTGCCTCCTTCTAAAGCATCACCTTTTAACAAAAAAAAACAGCATCAAGAAGTCAGCATTCAACCAGCTCTATTGCAATTTGCTATCTTCTCTTTCAAACCTTATTATAATTCAACATCAGAACTACACTGACCTTGACAAAAACTAACCAAACTTCCTGATAAATCATATGATCAAAGACCACACAATCAGCATTGCAGCATTCTGGGGTTCCATGATTGCCATTTGCAACTTTCCCAGAGAGCTTCCAACAAGTAAAATAAATGGGGGGGGCGCGGACTAGCTTTGCTTAAAGACCACGCCAAAAAAGATTGTAAAATTGGATACAACTCATTTAATGGCTACATTGCTTAGCGACAGAAATTCTGCTATCAATTGTGATTGTAAGTCAAGGACTACCTGTACTATCTATGGAACTGGATAGGGTTGACCCTGTGCCCAATCTAGACTCACATCTCCTGCTTGTGGCTAAGAGGGCCTTTGCACAGATTTGTGTTGTGCACTAGTTGCCCCTCTTCCTGAACTGGGATGCTGTAATCTCAGTCACTAATGCCCTGGTCCCTCCCCAGTAGATTACTCTAACAGAGTCTACATGGGATGCCCTTAGAGTATCCAGAAGCTTCAACTGGTACAAAATGCAGTGGCACAAACAGCTATGTGTGCTTTCATTCAACTAACATTAAACCTCTGCTCTATGAAATGAATTAGTGGCCAGTTTGTTTCTGGTTGCAATTCAAGGTGCTAGTAATAATCTACGAAGCCCTACAGGCCACAGGGTGAGTTATTTCAGGGATCAGATTTCCCAGTTACATCTACTTATTCATCAGGTCCAGCAGAATAACCATGTTAGGGTTCCCATCTATTAAGGAGGGTTATCTGCCGGGGCCTAGGAGAAGGGCTTTTTCTGTCGCAGTGAACCAGAACTTCATCTCCTCAAAGGTGTTATATTGGGCCCAACCCTGCTTGTCTTCTAAAAGGCTCTGAAAACACGTTTGTACCAATGTGCTTGGGGATTTAATTTTCATTTGAAGCCTGCTAGATGGCTGTACTGATTGATCCATGATTTGCACTTGCCAGGTTTTTTATATTTTCTGGTTTTATTTGAATATATGAACAAGTAAATAGGACAGAGAATTAATTAAGATTATCTGCATATGTGGAATACTGTGTCCTTTTTGGCAGATCAGAGAGGGATTTCAATCCATGTCCACCAAAACTGAGTATTATATTCTCAAAAAAAGAAAAAGAAAAAAAAGCTAAGCATGACTTGTGCGTAGGAGATACTTAGAAACTCTTAGGGCTATAGCTGAGAGATTTGAAACTGAAAAATCATCCTGCAAGAATGGCAGGAAAATGGCAAACTACATCTATCTTATTGGCAAGAAAACTAACAGTTTACAGTTAGTTACCCAGAGCTGAGCTCAACTTAAGCAAATCTTTATTATTTTATCCATGGCATAGACTCAAAAATTATTGTGGAAAAAATTTAAACAAATACCACAATGATCTAAAACATCTGAGCATCAAAGGGGTTTACATAAGAATCCAGCAAATGCCTTTTTTCTTACAGTCTGCATGTCAGAGCTCTGGAATCTGGCATCAATATATTAGTGATCTAATGAATTATTATATAAACAGCAAGCTAATACTAGTGCAAATTCTCCAGTGACCACTTTAAAAAAAGAACTAGAAAAGAAATATTTCTAGTTATTTAATTGAAATCCAAGAATTCCAACAGAAATGATTTAGTACATAAGTAGGGAGAGCAAAAATAATAGTTATTAAAATAAATTATAGTTATGGCTGTAACTTTTCATTTAGTTACATAAGTTTACTTTGAATCTACTGTATATAAGAAACATTAACTACTACTGTTATAAACACAGCAAACAGCAGATACTGTCTACTGATACGGCTTAGGTATGCTCCATTTAAAAACTGAAAGAAAAATTTATTGTATACCAGTGGTTGCTACTTGTAAGCATATCTCCCTATCAAAACTTATTCTTTAAAAAATGCAATACAACAAATTAAGGGGGCTCTTCATTTTGAGAAGCTTGCTGGTTAGCTATGGTCCTTTAAGTCCTCTCTCAGAATAGCCAGCAACATTTCCAGTAAGAATTTAAGGATACCACTCAGGATCAAAGAAAGAAGGAAATGTCTTTGTTTTGGGAAATTTTGGTTGTAGTCCCCTAAAGCGGTGGTCCCCAACCTTTTCAGTTTGGCGGGCCGGAAGTGGTGACGCCAAGGTGGGGTGGGAGAGGGCGTGGTTTCTTGCCATGCATGCACCACCTTCACAAATACAGCTTTGCACATGTGCGCCCACCACTTCCGTAGCCCGGTTCCAAATGGACAGCAGCCCAGCATTGAGTCGCGGACTGGGGCTTGGGGCATGGAGAATTATTGGTGGGGCTGTCTATTCCTAAGAATTTTCACGTCTCCTTTCCTGAAATCTTACCACCTAGCACAGATATGTCAAACACAAGGCCCGGGGGCCAGATCTGGCCCGCATAGTGGTTTCATGTGGCCCGCGAAGCCATCCTGGAAACAGTGAGGGAACGGCCCCCACTGCCTTGGCCCTGGCCCAGAGACCCTCCTTCTGCTAGAGACCCTCAGATCTGTCCCACTCCTGCCCAAACCCCCACAGGCACCCTTGATGCGAACGATGTAGAGCTGGCCACGCCCACCCAGTAGGCCATACACACTCTAGCCACGCCCACCCTGGCCATACCCACCGCAATGCTGATGCGGCCCTCAATGAAATTGAGTTTGACACCCCTGACCTAGCAGGATCACAGAAGTGGCTGCTCTTACCTTGTGGAATACCTTCCCACCAGTGATTGGACAGGCCCCCACCCTTCTAGCTTTTTAGAAGCTCATTAAGACTTGACTTTTTATTGGAGTGCTGGAATTGTATGGATAGAAAGTATGGAAGAGGGTAGCCAAGCCTGGTGTGAGGCATCCCAAGGATGATGGGTATGGCATAGAATTTCTGTTAATTGTATTATTTTTATGATTGTTTTATTTATTGGTTATATGGTGGTTGTGAGCCACCCAGAGTTGCTTAAGATGGGCAACCACATAAATCTTTTAAATAAAGAAATAATACATCTCTTTATCCATTGGCTCGGTATGTTTAGAGATTACTGAATGCTAGCTTTGATCTGCAGATCTCAGCTTTGTGTAATGCAGGACAATTTAAATTATCTCAAATCCTTATTGCCATTATTAAAATAAACATCCTTTTTGTCTTAATTACTTCAATATTCAGTATGTAATCCAGCACCATGTGCTCCAAAAAGAGAAATCCTGAAGTCATTTATTTGAAAGCTTATTCCTGGGAAAAGAGGATTTCCTTTTCTGGCTCATCCAAGTTCCAGATGGCACCTCTCCATTCAAGAGCAGATGGTGGCATCAGTAAAACTTTTTCATCAACTACATCCAGACAACCTAGATAGATAGAACTTGATAGAAGGGCTGTACCATGTTTCCCCCGAAAGTAAGGCCTACCCTGAAAATAAGCCCTAGCTTCATTTTTGAGGGTAGCCCTACCCCAAAAATAAGCCCTAGTTTTGGGATGAGACACACACTTAAAAATCAAGCTAGAGTGGGGGTGAGGGGGGTAGATCTGCCCCATGCACCCCGCACCCACTTACCTCACAGCCAGGCCTCTCCTCGCTGGCCCAATTCTTCTGCGGCTTCTTCTGCAGCTGGGCCGGCATTTCTCAGTCACAGGCCTTTCTGGAAGGCCTGTGCAGCCAAGAACCAAGCTATGGATTATGCAAGTCCTCTGCAGCTGAGCACTCGGTACTCGGCTGCAGAGGGCTTCTGCAAAGGCCTGACTGCAAAATGCAGGCCAGAATGCAGCTGCAGAATGAAGCTGCTCCTTCGGGCCCCAGAAAAAGTGGGCCTGCTGGGCGGGACTGTTGGAGCCAGAGGTGAGTAAGACATCCCCCGAAAATAAGATCTGGTGCCTCTTTTGGAGGCATAATGATGATGATGATGATGATGATGATGATGATGATGATATAATAATAATAATAATAATAATAATAATAATAATAATAATAATAATAATAATAATAATAATAATAATAAAAAATACCACCCAGTCTTATTTTGGGGAAAACACGGTAGGATACAGATGCAGGGAAGGGTCTCATAGGCTAGTATGAGTGACCGACAGCTATTCTTCCTCCTCCCTGTTGTGAAAAGAGGGAAAAGGGAGTCAAGCCTCCAAAGCGCCTGAAGGCAGGACAAGAAGCAACGGATGGAAACTAGTCAAGGAGAGAAGCAACCTAGAACTAAGGAGAAACTTCCTGACAGTTAGAACAACTAACCAGTGGAACAACCTGCCTCCAGAAGCTGTGAATGCTCCAACACTGGAAGTTTTTAAGAATAGAGTGGACAGCCATTTGTCTGAAATGATATAGGGTTTCCTGCCTGAGCAGGAGGTTGGACTAGATGACCTCCAAGGTCCCTTCCAACTTTATTATTACTAAAATGCAAATTTAATATATTTAGTTCATTGAATAAAACTAGCCTGATTAAATCAAATAATTTTAATGAGGTCACCGCTTTAATACTTATCAGTGCTAGAAAATTCACATTATTATTCCCATATCACATCTAGTCAAGTGAAGATATTACATTTTAAATTCATACCAGCTTTAAAATAACACAACCAGGAAACTCATCTGGGGATTCCACATAATGGGTACCAAAGCAACCAGCACGCTGCCCCTTGTGCATTTCACATAGCAAGGGAACATGGAGCTTGATCTTAGTGGTGAAATTACAGTAGGAAACAGTTCTTGAGATACTCTGGCTCCAAGCCATGCTTCAGGCAGTCCTCAACCTATGACTGGTTGTTTAATGGCTGAAATAACAACAGACTTTTAAAAAGCTAGTTACAGCCCATCCTTGAAATTACAATTACTGCATCCCACTGGTGACAGGAACACATTTCCTGTGCTATTTCCAGGAACAGGCTCACATTTAGGACCAGTTACAACATTCTATGGTCACATGACTGAAATTTGCAATGTTTTTTGGTGTTTTCCAGAAGAATGGCAATGAGTATGTTGAAGTTACTAAACAACCATACGGTTTCTTTAATGATCATATGATTTTACAACCATGGTCAATTGCATTAAAACTGTAACAACTTATGACCAAATTTGTGGCCTCCATTGTGGTCTTAAGTTGAAGACTTACCTGTATTTCTTCAAAGAATAAAAGCTGCCTTTCAAAGACTGCCGAAATAACTTGATGAACAGTGTACTAGCAGAAGAGACTAAGCAGAGCAGTCTGATCTGCTGATCCCAGAAAGACCCTAATAACTTAAATCTACACCAACTGCAGTTTGCAAATTATTTTTAAAAGCACAGCAGCATTAAACAGAGTAATGCAACCTCGCTAAAGTATGAATGACCAGGGCAATAGAAATGTCGTTGTAATATCAAATCAAGTCAACAAAATGTGCCTCTTGCCACTATGACCTGCCACTATTTTTATCTAGTTATCTAAAACTACTCAGTCTGAGATTATTTATTTATTTTAACTATTTACAGAGCTGTCCCTCTCACAGCAGTGACACTGGTGGACATAAACAAATTTAAAACCATAATAAAAGTAATAACTCATGATGCCCCAATTAAATAATAATCTTCCACACAAAAGGTCTATGGAGATTCTCAGTCATCCAGGTCATGGTTGTCCCAAAGGTAGGAGTGTGCTTGAGGAGATTCAGGAATCAACAGGGATAAAGCTCCTATCAATCTCCTCTTCAAAACGTGTGACAGTGTTTACTTTATGACTAGGTAGTGGTACACCAAGCCATGCTGGCCCCCAAAAGTCAATTTAAGGCCAGACAGAAATTATTTTAGCAGGTTTTTCTGCTGATCCCCATCCCAAAGAAGATCTTATTGCAACCTCATTATGGACTGTATCATTGTCTCTTAATGTTTATAAATATCAAATGGGATCTATCTCCAGAGACAAGCTCTTTCTTGATTTAATAAGTCAAATGGGTGAAGATGTAAACAGTGAATCTCTTCCTTCCAAAGATCTACATCTTCGAATTGTATAAATCTGTAATATTCACAAAACTGTCTACACAGAATCTCAATGCCCCAAAACACTAGGGTTTCCTGCCTGAGCAGGGTATTGGACTAGAAGATGACCTCCAAGGTCCCTTCCAACTTTATTATTATTGTTATTGTTATATTATTATTATTAGTTCTGAAAGAAACTCCAGCAGACCATGCAAAGCTGAAAGAGCAAAGAAGAGTGAAAGGCAAAGTCTCTACCTAGCAAAGCAATATTCAGCCAAAGTTATAGGGGTCTGCTGTGGGAAGAAGGGCTGAAACAGTGTTGTGACATCATGACAGAGACTCCATGACTTGTATACTTGCCTGATGTCAGGACATAAATGTGAAAAATGGGGTTTGTGCTGTGTTCCTGAAACATACTTTTCATCCTTATGGTTTCTAGTAGAAGTTTATTCTTCTACTAGCAAACACTGAATACGGTATATCCAAACCAAATGAATAAACAACTCCTGCAAACACAAATCAAGGAGCCATCTGGAGTACAGGTACAGAAAAACAAAGAATACCCTTGTGTATTTTCCATGAATTTGGGGAAGGTAATGGAAGGATGGGAAACATAATTTGGGTTCATATACATGCTGAATTGTAATATTATTTTGTTGGCTGAGCAAATATCACATGAATCAAGCCATTCACCATTCATTCAATAAATCTAGCTAATCTAATAATGTCACACTGATGTGTGGAAACAAGTGTAAAAACTCACACAAAAATATTTTGGCCTCACATATGGGTCTGAAGTGACTGTAAACAACTATGAAAGATTTCTGAAAATATGAGGATAGCTCAGTGGAAATGCTGTAGAAGCAGCTGAGCAATAGTAGGTTCTCAGCTAGGGATCATTAAGTAAAACAATGAATGTGTAATTGCAAATATAGAGTAAAATCCATGCTTATACAGGTAGTCAATGCTTACTGACTGCCTCGTTCAGCAATCATTCAAATTACAATGATGCTGAAAAATTAAATTTACAACCAATGCCCGTGTTTACAACTTTTGCAACATCTTCCAGTCACTTGATCATCATTACAGTCAGTACACATTATCCAGTGCCTGACATGCTGCTTTTCTCTCTCCTCTCCCTTGCAGAGCATAAAAATTAGAAAGGAAGGTATTACAAGAGAATAAGCAGGCACACCATGGGGAATACACCAGGCTGTTTATGTAGCGTACTCATGGCTGCCAGTGCCAGTGCATTGTTTTTGATGTGTATTTCCTACTGTGTGCCTGCTTGCTCTCTTGCAATCCCTTCCTCTCCAATGAATGTAAATACAAACATTAATTTCCTTATTAATTATCCCAGCACTGAGGTGAGTATTCTAAAGTGCAAGGGAGTAGTTAGAAGGTAAACAAAAACCAAAGGTGTGAAACTAATTAATTGTGTCTGTTTTGAGCCAGCTATTTCAAGTGTAGCTGAGCGTTCCAAAGGGAAGGGAAGAGAGAAAAGGAAAACGTAACTTTGGTTAGGTACCTCCCCCTTAGTGTCTGATTTGCTTAGTGACAGAGTTGCCAATCCCAATTGCAGGTGCTAAAGAAGTACTACCTATATAATTACAGCACAGCCCTTTTGAAAGTATATTGTAGAGCTGGAAAAGAAGAAGAAAATGGCAATTTTGGAGGACAGGAGCAATTTCCTAACAAAAACACTGCAATGCTGCAGGATTTTAGATTAGCAAAAATATGAGGAAAGGCATCTAGAAATATAATGATATATATAATATGGAGAAAAAATAGGATTTTTTTCTCCCTTTATTTTACTAGAATGCAAAGCTAATGTTTTTCAAGCTTTCTGCAATCACAGACCACGAAATAAACATTTTGAAAATGAAGGGACTACCCAATTCAACAAATGCTCCATTCCCTATGTTTTTGCCTAAGAATATCAGAATTCACTTTTGGGTGAATGAAATAAAGACCATAATTGCCTTCTCATATATTCTATGTTTAAAACTTTTTAAAATTGAATTTTGTACCAAAAATTAATCTAAAATTATTTATCACTTAGTCAAAATAAAACTTTATAAAATTATTATGCATCTCTCCCATAATAATAATAAATCTACTTTGTCAAGAATCTTTAACAAAAACTTCTGGTTATTAAAATGCTAGGGAATGAAATGAATCTCTAAACCCAATGCAATTCAATTTATTGCCTATTTATGCTTTTCTTGTAGTTTCAGGTGCAAGGCTGAGCTCTGTTTGAAAAGCACATATGGATTCACAATAATTTACTGCATCTGAGACTTGTTCACTATTGTCAGTTTTTTTAATGTTAGTACTCACACTGCTATTCCTTGCATATTTCACTGGACTGTATTTGATAGTTTCAGCCACTGATCAACTCATGTGAATCAGCAGACTACTAGGGCAAGAGGTGAAGCAGGAACTGAGATATGCCATCTCATGGAACTGGTTACACATTCAATTAACAGTCATGCTGGCTGCATTTCCCCTTCATGTGTATGAATACCAGTTCTGCAGAATAACAAACAGAAAGGGCATCATGTCCAATTTGTGGGTTTTTGGTGAGGCATCCTGCTGAGTAGTGTGGTTGACACAGGTGTAGATGCTCTTTTCATGTTCGCATGTGGGAACTATTTTCATATCTCAACACAACTCTCTCTCCTGAAAAAAGTTCTACGCAATAATAGTATGGAAGGGCTTCCTGCCATGATTTGTGGAAACAAAGCCTAACAAAAATGACAAATCACAATTTCCCCCTGCTCCCCAATATCTAGATATAAGAAAAGTAATGGGAATGGCAGATAATTCCTTCTTTGATATGGACGTTCTGCAGCAATTGAAAAGCCTAAAATGAAAATCTGTCTATAGGCAGTTCTCAACTTATGACCATAATTGAGAACAGAATTTCTATTGCTAGGCAAAGAGGTTGTTAAGTGAGTTGCACCTGAGGGTTTGTTTTTGTTTTTTTACCTTTTTGTTATGGCTATTAAGTAAATCACTGTAGCTCTTAAGGGAATCATGCGGACATTAAACAAATCCAGCTTCCCTCATTGACTTTGCTTATTGGAAGCTGGATGTTGGCCTAGAAACCAGGAGACTGTCAGTTCTACTCCTGCCTTAAGCATGAAAAAGCCAGCTGGGTGATTTTGGGCCAATCACCAGGAAACTGTGAGCTTTATTCCTGCCTTACTCATGAAAGCCAGTTCGTTTACTTTGGGCCAGTCACTCTCTCAGTGTCTAACATACCTCATAGGGGTTTTGTGAGGAAAAAGATGAGGAGGAATGAGTATTTGGTGTGTTCACTGCCTTGAGTTATTTATAAAGTAATAAAGATGGGATAAAAATCTAATAAATAAATCAAGGAAACAATCATTCCTCTTTAAAACTCACTCTTCCCGCAGACTTTCACTTAAACTCTCCATCTGCACACTCAGTTAAAATGAAAGCCAAAACCATGGAATTGCATTTGCCTATGTTTATCTCTCAGCACACCTCCTGTTCCTTCCTTTCATTCTGCTATAGCTGGAAGTTTCCCTGTAAGCTCTTTGGGGCAGAGGCCTTTTCTGGTTCATGTTTCACTAGCCACTGAAGCATCATGCAGTTAAGAATACTTAAGACTGAAGCTTTGGGGGTTCCCACAAATCTAAGACAAGGTCGCCTTCTTCATACTGTATAGTTAGGTCCATTTCTGTACTTAAAAGACTGAATTCAACTTTCAACAAGATAAAGCTAAGACAAGAGGCAACAGGTGGGTGCAAAGCTGACAGGAAAGGGGAGGAAGGCCTAGAAACAGCTGAGTATTATTTTTACTAGGTCGAGAAATCCACAGTGTCACTCAATTCAATCCTGGTAAGATTTCATCCTCTGTAGATTTTCTCTTCTCCTATATCAGCTTTACAACCAGAAGAAATGCCTAAAGATTCTGCAACAGGAAGCAAATCACAAGGAACAAATACAGTAATAATTAGATTAAAAAAAGCTTTGCTTTCTTTGAAAAAACAAAACTTTGTGTGGCAGGTTGTAATAACTATTTGGATGTGGGACAAATACATGAATAAACCCAACTTGCTTCTAACATTTAATCTTTACCGCACTGAAACATGGGAAGTTCGTTGACTGTACTATTTCTCCAAGTACAGTATATTACCTGGGAAAGATTGAGGGAAATAGAAGAAAGGGACGACAGAGAATGAGGTGGCTGGATGGAATCACTGAAGCAGTAGGCGTGAGCTTAAATGGACTCCAGAAGATGGCAGAGGACAGGAAGGCCTGGAGGAACGTTGTCCATGGGGTTGTGATGGGTCAGACACAACTTTGCAACTAACAACAATAGTATATTACAAATGGCAATAACATTAAAGGCTGTAGGAAGAGAAACAACCTTCCAAATTATTTTTGGTGTGTTTGTAGGGGAAAGGGTGGCAGTAAGTCCCAGGATCACACGTGGCCCTTTCTTCCAGCTGTCAGAGCCCCCTCTAATCACAAAACAGCTAAAACTTGATTACTGTATTTTGCCAAGTTGAAGTGAGAAGTGAACCAAATTTATGAAGTAAATTCTTAAATACAATTAACATTTTTAAAAAGCAAATACCTCCCAGCTCCATCCCAAACAGAAAGAAAATCCAGAAAAGACTGGCCCTTATTAGCTTATTATTATTGTTGCCATGCCCATTGCACTTTTTGGCCCCTTGAAAATTCTTATACAACCCATTTACCCTGTCAACCTTGCCTTAATGAGAGTGCCAAGGACAAAAACTAAGGATTTTTGGTATGAAAAAAAAGATGGTTAAGGCTTCTTCAGAACTGGGAACACATCCTTACTTGTTCAGTGCGAATATATATTTAACCTTTATGCCATCACAGAACTGATCAACACAGTCCTGGGCAGTCACACTTAGCCTGCTATTTTCCCTGTCTTTCTCAAAGGACTGTAGAGAGGCCAAAAAATAGGTTAATCCTAGACATAATACCATTCATTTAGTGACTGTTCAAAGTTACAATGGCACTGAAAAAAGTGTCATATGACTGTTTTTCACACTTATAACCGAGGCAGCATTCCATGGTCATGTGATCAAAATTTAGATGCATGCAACTGACTCATATTTAAAAATGGTAGAGAAAACATACAAAAAAAGGAACCCCACATTGGATTATCCATTCCTTATGACCATATTCATTCTTGTTTCTCTGGAAAATATACAATTTTAGGCTTTAGTGATATTCATTTGATGACCAGATGATAATAATCCAAAACAACAAATGTACTTAATAACCCTCTTATTTTCCCCACACCCTGTTAGGTGAGTTGGGCTGAGAGAGAGAGAAACTGGCCCAAAGTCCCCCAATCAGCTTTTATGTTGAAGGCAAGATTAGAACTCATAATCTCCTGATTTATAGCATGATGCCTTAAAGTTGCCAAATTGGAATCCCATCCGTCATCATCAGGCTGGTGGCTTCTGCTTCCTTCTTCTGGGAGAAGCATGTGGCTGTTTGTTCCTCTTTTTAAACTGCCAGAGGGGGTGTGTTCTGTGGGTGGTGTGCTCTGATTGGGTGGGGGAGTAAGTGTGTTCTGATTGGGTGGGAGTGTGTTTTGAATGGTGGGTGTGTTCTGATTGGGTGGGGGTGTGTTTTGAGTAGACGGGCTGGTCTCAGCTGCCAGCCTTAGATCTGAGCTGGTGAGTTGTGCTGCTTTTGTTCGGTTTTGTGTTTGTGGTGGTGCCATGTTTTTATAGTGGGTGTCAGTTTGCTTATTGTGTGGTTTGGAGGGGTTTAAAGTGGCTGATGTTGCAGCTGTAGTTAGGTTTCTGTTTTGTGGTTGTGCCTCGTTATCATTGTGGGTTCGGATTTGCTTTTTGAATGGTTGTGTGGTGGTGATGTCCTGTGGTGTTATCATGACTTTGGGTCTATCATTCTTGGTGGTTGGGACTCGTCTGTCAATCAAGGCGGGTTTCCAAATGGTTGGTAGGCGAGAGGTATCATCTCGTTTGTTTATGCTGTGGGGGCATTTTTCTATCTCAATGGCTTCTCTGATTATTCTGTTGTTAAAATGTTCAATTTTGGCGATAGTTTTGGTTTTTTTAAAATCAATTTCATGTCCCGTGGCTTCAAAGTGTTGGACCACGGATGAAGTTTGTTCTCCTTTTCTAAGTTTTTGTGCTGCGGGTCTCCCGATACTCCCATGTAACACCTGTACTCCGCGAGCTGCATTGGCTTCTGGTTGCCCTTCGGGTGAGATTCAAGGTGCTGGTGATGACCTATAAAGCCCTAAATGGTGAGGGTCCGGGATATCTGAGGGAACACCTGCTGCCGGCATCAAGCTCCCTTCGTCCAGTGCGCTCCCACAGGGAGGGTCTTCTCAGGGTGCCGCCGGTTAAAGATTGCCAGCGGGTAACACCCAGGGGTAGGGCCTTCTCAGTGGGCGCGCCTGCCCTTTTGAACCAGCTGCCCGCGGAGCTTAGGACTGCCCCCAACCTCCGTTTATTCCGCCGGGACCTGAAGACCTGGCTCTTCGAGCTCTCTGGCCCAGGCTGAGAATTTTTAATTTTTAATTTTAACTGGGGTTTTTATTTTCTCTCAGGGTTTCATTTAATCTTTTTTAAAATTGTTTTAACTTTTGTATTGATTTTTTTTAAACATCCTGTAAACCGCCCTGAGCCCTTCGGGGAAGGGCGGTATATAAATCTAAATAATAAATAAATAAATTTGTTTGGTGCTCAATGCACAAGCTAGAACCTGTCAGTGTTGGCTACCTTGTAACTCACTATATTTCAAGGTTGAGTCAGCCTTCCATCCTTCCGAGGTAGGTAAAATGAGGACCCAGATTGTTGGGGGCAATTAAGCTGACTTTGTAATAATGCCGCTTGGGGTGTGTGTGAAAGCCCTAATAAGCAGACATATACATAGAATGAAGGCTATTGCTAAGCACATTGGTTTGTGCTTAAATTGTAAGCCGCCCTTCGGAGAAGGGCGGGATATAAATGGGATTAAAATAAAAATAAATAAATAAATTATTCCTTATGGACTAAATTTGTTTGGTATTCGTTTTTGGTATTCATCACACCTCCCAGAACCAATTAATATTGAGTACCAAGGTACCACAGTATTTGATTTCAATCAATCAATCAGAATAGAGCTGGAAGGGACCTTGGAGGACCTTCTTGCCTTGGAGGACCTTCTTGCCTTTGAGTAGTAGCATGTTTTCTCATCAATAGTTCTCCCACGATAATCAATCAGAATAGAGTTGGTCTTCTAGTTCAATCAAGCAGAACATCCTATACCAGACATGTCAAACACAAGGCCCGGGGGCCGGATCCGGCCCGCGAAGTGGTTTCATGTGGCCCGCGAAGCCATCCTGGAAACAGTGAGGGAATGGCCCCCACTGCCTTGGCCCTGGCCCAGAGACCCTCCTTCTGCCAGAGACCCTCAGATCTGTCCCACTCCTGCCCAGGCCCCCCTAGGCACCCTTGATGCGAACAATGTAGAGCTGGCCATGCCCACCCAGTAGGCCATACGCACTCTAGCCACGCCCACCCAGTAGGCCACGCCCACCCAGGCCTCACCCACCCGGCCCCCTGAGGGCAACCGCAATGCTGATGCGGCCCTCAATGAAATTGAGTTTGACACCCCTGTCCTATACCATTTCAGATAGGTGGCTGTCCAGTCTTTTCTTAAAAATCTTCACTATTGAAGCACACACAATTTCTGAAGCCAAGCTGTTCCACTAGTTAATTGTCCTCACTGTTAGGAAGTTTCTCCTTAGTTCTAGGTTGCTTCTCTGCTTGATTAGTTTCCATCCATTGTGCCTTGTCTTGCCTTCGGGTACTTTGGAAAATAGCTTTACCCCCTCCTCTTTGTGGCAACCTCTCAAATACTGGACTGATAAGGAGTTTTTAAAAAGAAAATGTTTTTAATATTTTATCACTGGGGCTTGTTAATCTTTTTTTTAACATTTGTATTATTGTGTTTTATTGTTGTTAGCCGCCCTGAGTCCTTCGGGAGATAGGGCAGCATATAAGTCCCAAAAATAAATAAATAAATAAATAAATAAATAAATAAATAAATAAATAAATAAATAAATAAATAAATAAATAAATAAATAAATATTGCTATCATGTCTTCCCCCGCTAGTTTCTTTTCTCTAGACTAGCGAAACCCAAATTCTGCAACCATTCTTCGTATGTTTTAGTCTCCAGGCTTTTAATCATCTTAGTTGCTCTTCTCACTTTTTCCAAAATCTCAACATCTTTTTTGTAATATGGTGACCAAAACTGGATGCAGTATTCCATGTGTGATCTTACTGAGGCTTTATAAAGTGATACTAATACTTCACATGGTTTTGATTCTATGCCTGTTTATACAACCAAAGATTGTATTAGCTTTTTTGGCGGCGGCTGCACACTGCTGACTCATATTCAAGTGATCATCTAGTACGACTCTCACAGTTACTATTTTTGAGCTAGGTCTTGCCTAATCTGTACTTATACCTTTGATTTTTCCTGCTTAAATATAAAACTTTGCTTTTCTCTACATTAAAATTCATTTTGTTGGATAGAGCCCATTGTTCAAGTTTATCAATATCTTTTTGGATCCTGAGCTTGTCTTCTGAGATGATGGCTATTCCTGCCAGCTTAGTGTATCTGCAAATGTTATGACTTCCCCTTTTATTCCCTCATCTAAGTAATTTATGAAGATATTGAAGAGTATTGAGCCTTCAATATCCACTGTTCACTTCCCTCCATACAGATGTAGTACCATTAAGGACTACTCATTGAGTATGGTTTGTCAGCCAGTTACAAATCCATCTGCTGGTGAAGCTGTCTATCCCACATTTTTCTACTTTACCAAGAAGTAGGTTGTGGTCTACTTCGTCAAATTCCTTGCTGAAGTCCAAGTATATTATGTCCTCAGCATTTCCCTGATGTACTAATTTAGTCACTTTGTCAAAGAATGAAATAAGATTGGTTTGGCACGATCTGTTAACAAAACCATGCTGGCTACTACTTATAACTTTATTTGTTTCTAGATGTTCACAGAGCTGTTTTTGATTATTTTTTCCAGTATCTTCCAAGGTATTGATATTAGTCTGATTGGTCTGTGGTTTCCTGGGTCTGTTTTCTCCCTTTCTTTGAAACTGGGAACCACATCAGCTCTTTTCCAATTCTCTGGTGGTTCCCTGATGCTCCAGGATTTTTTAAAGATATGGAACAATGGTTCCGAGATAACATCTGCCAGCCCCTTCAGAACTCTGGGATGTAATCCATTGGGTCCTGGTGATTTATATTCATCAAGGTCAGACAAGTGTTCTCTTACCATTTTCCTGCTTATTTTAATTTTTATTTCTAGTCTGTCTTCTACAGTTATATTTTTGGTAGGTTGAGCTATAGTTCTTATGTGACGACCAATGCAAAGAATGAGTTAAGCAGCTCTGCTTTCTCTCTACTGCCTGTTACTTCCTTGCTATCTTCTCTCTTTAGTGGACCAAAACTGTTTCCTTGACCTTTTTCTTGTTATTTTCTTGTTATTTATATGTTTATCTTTGACTTTTGTTGCAACTCTTTGTTCATTTTAAGCCTCTGCTTTTATGATTTCATCTTTGCAAATTCGGGCTGTCTGCTGATATTATGCCTTAGTTATGTGTCCCTCTTTTCATTTTTTGTATGTCTTTCATTTTATCAAAGAGAGCTTTGTGCAACCATGCTGGTTTCTTCTTGGATTTCTTGTTTTTCTTTTTCAGTGGTATTGTGTTGGACTTTGAATAATTTGAGTAAGTGTGTTTGAAAATATATAGAATACTTGGTGAATGGTTCAACAAGGAACAAGAAATAAGACAAGTATGCTATTCCCAATGGCCAGTCCTTGATTCACAACCACAATTGAGACCAGAACTTCTGTCACTAAGCGAGATGATCATTAAGTGAGTCACAACTGATTTTACATCCTTTTTGCTGCATTTCTTAAATGAATTACTATAGTCAATAAGTGAATCATGTCATCGTTAAACGAATCCTGCTTCTTCCAATGACTTTTCTTGCTGGAAGCTGTCTGAGAAGGTCACAAATGAAGACTGCATGATCCATGGATGCAGCAACCGTCATAAATACATGCTTGTTGCCAAGCACTCAAATTCTGATCATGTCACCAATGTGGACGCTTACAACAATTGTTAGTGCAAGGGCCAGTTATAAGTCACTTTTTTCAGTGCCATTGTAAATTTGAACAGTCACTAAATGAATGGTCATAAGTCAAGGCCTATCTATAAATACACTGGGGAAGCTTGTATTGTCATAGACTGTAATGGTTGTGAATGTGAATGTATGTGAACTGTTGTGTAAAAATGATGCTGTGTTACTTGAGAACCCAAATGATTTCCTATAAATGTTAACCTAAATGATCCAGTAAGAGTATGGATTTGAAAATTTATTTATCAAAGATCAAGGTAGTTTTGTTTGACATGAAAGTAGAAGTAAACAATCACATAAATGGTGAAAAGCAAATACATTTGTATATTTCAGTAAAATGTTCGTCCTTAGTTAGGAAAATGGATGGAGACATTTTAAGATGTGAAAATGCTGGTAGATAGGGGTAGTATACTGTGAATAATGAATGTTTGTTGAAACAAACAAAACAGCTGTGTGTTTCTGCCTTCATTGTTATTTGAAAATGAGTAAAGTTATCAGTTTTTCAGGGCAGGCCAGACCAAACAAGAGATACAAGAATTGTACAAATGCTATTTTATTGTTGCTATCCCATCTAATACTAAACAAAATTAAGGCTTATTTTGTGATATTTTTCTCACACTTCCTTCCATCTCTGGGTTGTCAAATTTCTTATCCCTGTTCCCTTAACTGCTCCCCTTTTTCCTCCTCCTCTTCGTAGTTTTCACATACCTTCTTCTAAATACCTTTACAGATAGCCATGTTAGGAGGGAGACAAAACTAAGATAAATGCAGTGGAAATGGTTTCCTTAAGACAGAAATGAATGCTGAAGGAATGTGGAAGGAATACAAAAACGAATGGCCAATACTGAAACAAATATGCTGAGGTGGTTTGGTCCTACAGAGAGAATGAAGCTCAAACTGCAATACTAGCATAGGAAGGAAGAAGAAATGGGATGAAAAGGAAGAAATGACGGAAGCTACAGTATAGCTGGATGCGGTTGATGAGTTCTTCAAAAAGAAAGAGGAGAGAAGTTTAAACGGTCGTGTATAAAGCGGTAGTTGGATCTGCTGAAATTAAGGATGTCTTGCAAGGCAGAAAATGGTATGGAGAGTTAAACTGAATGGTGGTAGAGTAAATCAGTTTTGCTTTCTTTAATCACCCTTTATTGCTAATTTATTTTCAGTGCTAACATTTACTCCAAAACGAAACTGTATGAAAGTTGGACACATATTTATCCATTATTTTTTTATACTTCAGTCTACAACTCTGTGATCCTATGACATAAAAGTATTTCCTGTGAAGACTTGTTTCAAATAAGCGAGCATTGAAGCATAACTTTTCCAACAGGCTACCTTAAAATAAATTCAAGCCATGCTCATATCACATTTAACCAAAGTTAAGGTGAATAGGAATGTTATCACATGAGAAGTAAGCAGCCATCCCATATGTTAAGTCTCTCCAATGCAGCTAAAGAACTACAAACTCTAGCTATGAAGTAACTAAGACAGAGAACAGCCCTTTCATCTACCTTTCAACCCTTCAGCCCCCAGTGCAGATAATTTATTTTTAATCCTGCTTTGCTTTCTTGCCTAAATTCATAAGATTTAGATCACTTTAAACTCTTTTAAGCAGCGTGGTGGCATTCATGAAAGACACCACAACACTGTTCCCTCACAGACTATATAAGGAAATAGCCTAATTCCCAGCAGGGTTTACCACCACAAACTCAAACAGAGAAACCTCTCTGTCTTGGAATTGAGCCCTGGAGTGATTTCCTAAAAACAAATTTCAGAGTAGCTTTCTATGCTTTGCAAAATTCAGCAGGAAGCTACCATCAAATGGCCCCAGCAACAGCTGCCCTCAAACCCTGCAAGCCTTATGTTCTCATGTGAACTGGAAGAACACACACCATTCTCTTCCACAGTGAACACTGGGGGCTCTGTTCAGAATTACACTGAGACTGGACAAAAAGGGGAGGGGGGAAAATGACACATTTTTAGCACCATCATCCCCCTCCCTTAACAAAACATGTGCTAGCAGTGGGATATAAACATTTCATTCACAGGGAGCAAAAACTGTTTTATTTTCTTTAAAAATTGGTAATAAATAATAAAGTGGATGTTTACTTTGCAAGTGATAATGGAGTCAAATAGTACAGCTGTGCAACAAATCCAGATCTGAAGAGTGGAATGCGATTAACACAAACATACAGTCCTGCTTATGAACACCTTAAACCAAATTCTCCTCTGGACTGTGCATCATCTGCACAGGGCAGCTATATGAATAAAGGGGGGAAAAACACCCAAGAATGCTGGAAACCTGGATCTCTGCATACAAAATCACGTGAAGTGTTAATACTTCTCCGTGGTCATGTGGTCGGCATGACTATACGCCAAAGGCTCACGGAACGCTGTTACCTTCCCACCATAGTGGTCCCTATTTTTCTACTTGCATTTTTACGTGCTTTCGAACTGCTAGCTTGGCAGAAGCTGGGACGAGTAACAGGCAGGCACTCACTCTGTTATGCGGCACTCGGGATTCGACCCGCCAAACTGCCGACCTTCTGATCGACTGGCTCAGCGTCCTAACCCACTGAGCCAAGCGCTGGCTCTTCGGCTTTGAAACGGAGATGAGCACCGGCCCCTAGAATCGGAAACAACTAGCACACATGTGCGGGGGAACCTTTACCTTTACCTTTTTACTAACGCCTTGGTAAGGCCACACTTGGAATACTGCATTGAGTTTTGGACACCACAATGTAAAAAAGATGTTGAGACTCTAGAAAGAGTGCAGAAAAGAGTAACAAAGATGATTAGGGGACTGGAGGCTAAAATATATAAGGAATGGCTGCTGGAATTGGGTATGTCTAGTTTAATGAAAAGAAGACATGACAGCAGTGTTCCAATATCTCAGGGGTTGCCACAAAGAAGAGGGAGTCAAGCTATTCTCCAAAGCACATGAAGGCAAGGCAAAAAGCAATGGATGGAAACTAATCAAAGAGAGAAGCAATCTAGAACTAAGGAGAAATTTCCTGACAGTTAGAACAATTGAGAACAACCTGCCTCCAAAAGCTGTGAATGCTCAACACTGGAAGTTTTTAAGAAGAGACTGGACAACCATTTGTCTGAAATAGTATACGTTTTCCTGCCTGAGCATGGGGTTGGACTAGAAGACCTCCAAGATCCCTTTCAACTATATTGTTGTTGTTGTTACCACTAAATAATCTATTAGCAGATTACAACTCTTCGTTCTCAAAGGAATTACTTTTGAAAAGTCTGAGGATAAACTAACACATAAAGCAGAAGCAAAGGTTATATATTTGATATATTCAAATATTCCAGGAATAGCAATGTATGCCCAGCATTTCATAGATGGCAACACCATACATATACATACAACAGACTAGCTCCATACATACAGTGCATAGCATTACTTGCAAGCAAGGGCAGTAGCAAGAGCTCTTTAAGCCCTTGAGAACAAATGCAGCCACATAGTCCAGCTTCTTAATCTCTTGATATGCTACCTGATCTAGCTCAAACCCATCAGTAGAAAACCAAACCAAACCAAGTGCCTAACGTAGCTTCCTTCAAGCTCCTGCAATGGAATTTCCCTTCCTCTCTCCCCATTTTCAAGCAGAATTGAGGAAAGACAATTACTCCCATCTACTAATGGATGCCTTCTGTTGACAGGGGGCTACTTGTTCAGTTTTCACTCAGGATATTTTATTTGGAGGATGAATGAATGAACCTTTATTGTCAAAGTACAATCATGTATACATTGAGATTGGCTGAACCTCCCTTCGTGCCCCCACCCCCAACTTACAGTGACACAAACCCTCCATCTTATTACACCATGTGAGCTAATTGCACAATGCACCGGCCTCGCAAGTCAATCGTGCATAAAGTTTATAAAATTATTTCCCGTTCAAAAGCCTAACAGTCCATGGATAAAAGCTGTTCTTCAGCCTGTTGGTACGGCTGGCTATACTCCTATATCTCCTACCCGATGGTAGGAGAGTAAAGAGATACCATCCAGGGTGTGAGTCATCCCTGAGAATTTTCCTCACTCTTCCAAGGCAGCGAGCCCTGGAGATGTCATCCAGTGGTGTCAGGAGACAGCCCACAATGTCTTGTGCTGTGCTCACCACCCTCTGTAATGCTTTCCATGGCTGTCAGACCAGCATACCAAACCACAATACAGTACAAGAGGACACTCTCTATAGTAGACCGGTAAGAGAGGGTCATAAGCCGTTATTCTACCCTGTTCTTCCACAAGACCCGGAGAAAGTGAAGTCTCTGTTGGGCCTTACTGGCCACCTGGGTTGTATTAACTTTCCAGGTAAGAACTTCGCAGAGGTAGACTCCCAAAAATTTAAAGGAGGAAACTCTCTCCACACAGTTCTCTACGATGTAAAGTGGGGCAGGTTCCTCCTTTTTCCTCTGGAAGTCTAACACCATCTCTTTCGTCTTGCCGATGTTCAGGTGCAAGTGGTTGTTACAACACCATATGGATAGTTTTTGTACCTCCGCCCTGTATGCAGTCCTCAGAGGAGGAGGAATATTCAGAATTTTTTATTTTGTGATTTTTGCCCCAGGAAGCTACATTTAATAGAACTTCTTACCCTACTGCAAAACCATACCTAATTTATAGTATAACTGTTTTTAAGAGAATTGGAATGTATAGATTTAAAAACAGTCTATCCCCAATCTTTAGAAGGACATAACTCCAGAGTGTGCCAATGAACAAAGAGCCCGTTGGGTCTACATAGATGAACTTTACCTCAAACAGATATACACTACTAATACCAGAAGAAAACCAGGAAATGACATATATCAGGCGTGTCAAACTGCAGGCCGGATGCATCATAGCGAAACCGCGCCCACCCCATTGCCAGCAATGGCAAAAAAGTCACGATACGTCGTGACATGTCACATGACATTGCAAGTTTGACACCCCTCATATATCAACAGTTCCTAGGTTCATCTCTCTCGAAAAGAGCATTTTATTGCTCATATTCACAATTTTTCAGTTCTTATTGTCAATCCTGACTCAGTCTTATGAAGGATAAAGAAACTAAATCAAAAAGTTCATTCACAAAAAAGACCAATGTGAGAATCCACTAAAAAAGCTTGATTCTCTATTGTCAAAATCTCTAGATGAAATCATCACCACCACCACCACCACAAGCTTTCTCCCTCATGACTCAGCTGCACTTTGCACACTTGAAGTATTCATAAGCTACACTGAGCATGCTCAGTTGTTGTGATTAAAAAAAAACTAACATCCTTCTGAAATCAGCAATGCATTTTTCCTGACTAACTGTATTAGAACTTTTATACTGAACTGAGATAGGGAAACTTGGTCCTGTGGCTTGAACCCAAAGGCCATTCTCTCCCTCACCAACCAAAGAAACATTTGCAGTATTATGAACATCTGCAAAGCACTCCTGCTCCAGGTGTCCTGCATCTTTTCCCTGAAAATTCCCTAGGTGACATTGTTAAGAATCTTTTAGGGAAGGCTTTATCCGTGGCTCAGTGGTGGAATTCAAATATGTGAACAACCAGTTCTCAGTGTGGATGCCGCTTCCGGAAGTGCATTCTGGGCCTGGGCAACAAAAGATTAACTACTGGTTCTGCTGAACTGATGCGAACTCGCTGAATCCCACCACCGGCCTGAAGCTGAGTCTAATGCTTTCAACTGATAGGAGATTGAAAAGTGCCAGGGTTTTAGCCAAGTGAGAATCCATTCCCTGGTAATGTCCTAGAGTGCTCAAAGCATTGGCACACATGATCCCCATTCATTTAAGAAAGGAAATTACTGTTCTTTATTTCAGATAGGAAATCTAAGGCTAAAGTAAGAGTGTGGTTTGTGTAATAAATCCAAGGCAGACAGGAAGCTTGAATGAGCAGCCTCTCAATTTGCTACTCACAATGCAATCTTATGCAGGTCTATTCAAAAGTGAGCCCAAGTTTATTTATATAAGAAAAAATGTGTTGCCTCTCAGCATTGCTTCCAACACAGTTTACACAAACTAGGTAAAGTATAAAACATCTTAAAATATCACTCTAGAAATGTTTGAAACCTAGGTTTTATCGTGTAACAATGATTCCACACATTGAGTATTATCTCAGAAAACATACCTCCTCTTTTTCAGGTTGCTTTCTGCCTAACCTCAAACACTTACTTGATCTAAAAAAATATAGCAGCCTTTCCAAACTGGCACTCTTTTAGAACAAAATGTCCAAAATTCCTTAGTTGCAAACCCAAAACATTTGAAGGATGCCAGATTGGAAAAAGCTAGTGTACAAGACTACAGACTTTAGTACTCTGAACATATTAGTAGTTTATAGTAATACATTACAATATATAATATAGTAGTATTATATGGCAAACTAAGTGTGTATTGTGTATATATTTAGATCAGTGTAAGATTTTCATTGGCAGCTTTTGCAGATATTTTATCATTCTTGAACTGCTTCACTGTTTAGCCCAGTGGTTTTCAATTTTGGCAACTTTAAGATGTGTGGACTCTACACAAGTATAAAGAATTTGGATAAGTGAACACCTCTCATATTTTAATTTTTTAAAGAAGTCTCTTCCTCCCATATCTCACCCCTATTAATAATCAAATTACAAAACCAATATCCTTTAGTTTGTATTACTGAGGTCTTCTAGTCCAGCCCCCTGCTCCAGCAGGAGAACCTATACCATTTCAGACAAGTGACTGTCTAGTCCAGGGGTAGGCAACCTCGGCTCTTTTATGACTCATGGACTTCAACTCCCAGAATTCCTGAGCCAGCATGGCTGGCTCAGGAATTCTGGGAGTTGAAGTCCATGAGTCATAAAAGAGCCGAGGTTGCCTACCCCTGGTCTAGTCTCTTAAAAATTTCCAGTGATGGAGCGCCCACGATTTCTGAAGGCAAGCTGTTCCACTGGTTAATTGTCCTCACTGTTAGGAAGTTTCTCCTTAATTCCAGGTTGCTTCTCTCTTAGGTCAGTTTCCAACCATTATTTCTTTTACTTGCCCTCTAGTGCTTTGGAGAATAGTTTGATGCACTCTTCTTTGTAGTAGCCCCTCAAATACTGAAATACTGCTATCATGTTGCCCGTTTCTTCTTTTCTTTAGACTTGTTAAAGAAAAAAGAAGTAGAGACTTCAATCCCAGAATTCCCTAGGCAGCATGCTAGGAATTGAAAGTCCACACATATCTTAAAGTTGCCATGGATTGAAAAATTCTGGTTTAGCCTATCACACAATGCACATATAAAAGAAGGTTTAAATGGATGTGTGCAAAGCCTCCAGTTCAAAACTTCCCTTGGCCATAAGTCGCAAGTTCTAAGCAGTTGTGCTTTACTCAGCCATGGTTTAATGGATGAGACAAAACTTGTTAGAAATGTACCACACAATTCTCTATAAACTATCATTTTCAAATCACAATAGCTCGATCAGCATAGCACGTTATGCCAATAACAAATAAATGTGCATGGTTATGTGACTAGCCAATAATTACCATTCTCTCTTAAGCTAAATCTTCATTGTTAACAATAAAGAGATAATAACATAGAAATACATAACAGGGCTGATAAAAATTATTGGGATAATATATGTGAAGAAAAAATAAAATAAATAATATAATCTAAAATGCAAGACATTATATAAATGTCACGTCTTTTAAATTTTTGTCAGTATCTGCACAAGGATTTTGCAAGGGGGCTCCAGAGAACTCAAAAAGAAACTTTATATATGGATGTCAAAACTTTTTTTCACTGTTGAAAAAAATGATATATTTTTTTGCTCTTACACAGAGGACAAACAATTTGTAGTCCTCTAGTGCTGTTGAACTTCCAGACTCTTTAATCACAGGTAGCGTGAAAAACAATTGTTTCTAAAAAATCAATTTCCCCCATCTCTTCTCTAACACATGCACGATGAACACTTAATTCTTTTTTGCCGCATATCATGGGCTTGCTACATGGATACTCCAATAATGTAAACCTTATTCATAAGAGAAATACAATATAAATAAATTCTAAAGTATCAATGTAAACATGCACATATTTTCTATAGTAAAATAATGAATATTTCAACCAATTATTGGCAACGCCACAAAGAACTACCACAGGTTTTTGCTGAAAAACACATCAGTCCCAAGTTCTTATGAAAGAATGGGCTTCCCAAAATTGCTAAAACTCATGTATGCCATATAAATACAAGCACACAAGCACACATGCACACCCTCAGAGAAGCAAAGGCAAGATTTATTCAACATCCTTCACAAGGTAACATTACGCTTCTTCTGCACACTGCTGACAGACAGAGGAAAACCTATTCCCTCCCCCCCCCCAAAAAAGCCTAGGAAATCCAGACTCTACGTGACCTGACTTAGTTATTTGACAGCAGGTTTTATGGGAGGGAAGGAAAAGACATTTACAATCATTCATGCTACCCGGAGTTATAGCAAAGCTTACAGTGAATGAGCTTGCAGAGGAAAAAGTATCATCAGGAAGTTACTCCCAGTTGTTGCCATTAAGAGTGTTGTTTTGGAAGAGCGATTTCTATACAGCATCCAAAATAAAAAAAAACCCAAAACCATCCAACCCACCTTTCGAATATGACTATGCATCCTCATATACATCAGAGAACAATGTGGCATTCAAAATGGTCTGGATGCACCAAAGGGGAGGGGAGGAGAGGAGAAAGAGGAGACAAGGCGGGGGAAACTCACCAGGGCTGTTGGCTTCGTTTTCCAGAACGTGCAGTTCTGTGCAGTCGGCCAGGGAATGCTCAAGGCAGAGCTGAAGGAAACGGGCCTGGCTCCGGGTCACTCGCTTCAATAAGGAAAGCAAAGCAACTGTCTGTTCGCACTCATTCCAGCCTTTGAACCAACCTGCCAATACTCCAACCTGGTCTCGAAACATCATGGTTGGTGCGAGTGAATGTCTGCATGCAATATCGAGAACAGGTGGGAAAAAAATCTGTGTGGGGCACTCCCTAATATATTTTTTGCAAGGAAGAAAAAGTAGGAGAATCCCTTAGAAGTTCCTTTTTTTCTCCCCACCCACCCCCTTTTTTCAACCTCTATTTTACAACTGTTGTTACTGCAGAAATAGGACAGACGTTCGTTCGAAGACAAGATTCAGAGGTTCGCTTGCTCTTCTTCTTCCTCGCGTGTCCAAAATGCCAGTGGCTGCTTCTTAATTCTGCCAAGGACGACGTCACATGGTGGCAAGGGAAAACAGACACACTGCGTGGTTTCTCTGTGTGGACTTATATAGCTGTATTTCTCAACAAGGCACAGCAATGTGTGAAGATGTTGTTGAGGGGATATGGATTGTGTAGCTGTTTTCTTCTGCGTGTTTTGCTTCCCCCTCCCTCTTTGCTGTTTTCCAGTCTGGTTATTTTAGCCCAGGGCTGGCAACGGCTCTCCTTCCTCGGGCAGCTTTCTGGACCATCCACAGTCACAGCATTCCTTGCTAAAGGAAGTGGAGAAAATAGAAGCCTTCACAACTGTTGGAGGGGAGGAGGGGATGGAGAAAGAGAGAAAAAGAATTTTGCTGTGAGATGAGATACTCTGAAAGGCAACACTATGATTCAGCATGACAAACAAGCCTCTCACTTCCTAATATGACAGGAGGGAAATTTGGGATCAGCAATCACGGAGAGCGAGAGGGTGGATTAGGGAGGGAGACAACGGCTTGGGGCTTGGTGTGTGTGTGTGGGGGGGGGCAGCAAAGGGTTGTGTCTTCTTTTTGTTAAAGACCACCCTCCCAAGAAATAACAGGTTCTGTGAAAAAGGAAGAGATGAGCACAGAGATACTGAGACGCTAAAAATGCAGCCCACACACAGGCAGCAGAGGGAGTGATGGAGAGGTGCGGGCTTCACATCAGAGAGATTTAAAATGAACCTCCCTGCTACACAGCAGTGAGGACAGAGCTCCCTGTTGCTTATTGTACATTCTAACCAGTCTCTCCCCCCCCCCCCAAGATAGGAATGTACCTGGCTGGGAGAGACAGGACTGCAACTGATCATTCATGCACAAGGAGAAAACGGGGTGGGGGGAAGAGAACTTAACACTGCGGCTATAGATAGCTAATGCAAACCAGCCCAGGTTCTGGTGCTCTCCCCTCCCTCCCTCTTCCTCCTCCTCCTCCTCCTGAGAAGGGCTGCTGCTTCAGCTACAGAATTCAAGCATCTCCCAACCAGTCACCACCAGCCCCCGCTGGATGTAGGCTCCAAGGAAGCAGCAGGCAGGAGACAAAAATAAACTCACACACACACACACACACACACACACACACACACACCGCGTTCCTTCCCCAAGACCACAGCACACACGGTTCAGAGAAACGGGAGAGGGAGGGGGGGAAGGGGGGGTGGCGACCCAAGGAAACTCACTAGTATAGATGCTCGTTTTCATATTGCTTTAAAAAAAATGGGACGAACACCAGCTCTCCCCCTTTCTCCAATCAGCCTTCACACTCACAGACTGTCCTGCATGCACTTCACGCACTTATATTCACACCTATTTCACAAGGTGGCATCCATCTCTCATCTTCTCTGCGGGTTGAAATCTCTAGCAAGGGCAGCTTCTTCCGGGGCGGGGGGTGGGGGTGGGGGGGTGGGAAGGCTGCAAATCTACGGAAAAAGGCTTCCCTCAACCTAGCCCAGATGCTCCAGACTACAACTCCCATCTCTCCAGCCAGGACGGCAATGGCTACGGAGGCAGCCATTGGCACCCTTACACTTCTGGAGAGTTCCAAGGTGAAGACTTGAGAGTCTATGCCAGGAAAGGCAATGGGGGAGCCGGCATCTCCCAAGCACAGATGGGTGCAGAATAATAATTGTCCCACCAAAGCATTTTACTGTAATGGGTCTCGATACTGTCGAAGTAGGGGAGTCCTCAAGAACTAGATGCCTTCTAGAAGGGGGTAGCCCCATCATCCCCAAACGACCTGCCCGGAAACTTTCAGGGTATCAGAAGGAGAAGCAACAACCTTTGCCCTTCTCCCTTCCTCCCTCCCCGCCCCTCCGCCTGTACAGGAGGCAAGCACCGGTCCCAAATAAACTTCGAGCCCGGGACTGCACGAGCTCTCCCCAGCCAAACGCAAAGAGAGGGACCCGGGCACCTCAGCCGGCACTGCCCGCGCCCTCAGGCGGCTCTCTACTCCAGCGTTTCCCAACCTTAGGAACTTGAAGATGCGTGGACTTCAACTCCCAGAATTCCCCAGCCAGCTATGCTGGCTGGGGAATTCTGGGAGTTGAAGTCCACGCATCTTCAAGTTCCTAAGGTTGGGAAACGCTGCTCTACTCCTGGCCGCGGACCTCCGCCAAGCTCCTCTCCGCCTCCCAGCCGCGCCCCCCGGCTCTTGCGTCCTCCGAGCCCAGCGACAGCCTGGCGTCCCCGGCTTCGCGCCGGGAATCCCCTCGCGCCCGGGAGAACGCCGGGCTCGCTCCTGCTGGCCCAAGAGGAAGGAGTTAAGGGCGCTCGCCCGTCTTTCCGCACGACCATCCCGCTGCCTCGCCCGCCTCCCTCTCGCGCTATGCGGACGGAGGCGCCCACCTGGCTGTTGGCGCGCCCTCTGGCTTCTCTCACCGGCTTCGGCTGACCCTTTACTGAGGCAGAGGAGGCAGAGGAGCCGGCGACGGAGGAGGAGGAGGAGGAGGCGTCGTCTGGCGGTGCCCGGGCAGGGCCATGGCGAGCCCGCGCACCAGCGAAGGCGACCCCGGCGACGCGGAGCAAAGAGCCGCGCTGCGTCCGGCCGCGCCGTCGGACCCGCCGCGCCTCTCCCCGCCGGCGTCTCCGGCGCTAGTGAGCCGCGCGGCCCGCGGAGCCCCCCGCTCCTCACATGCTAGTCGTTAGCGTAGCCCATGACGTCATGGCCTCGGCAGCGGAGGTGCAACGCCCCCTCCCCGAGGAGCAGGGGGCGCCTCGCATTCCTCCGCCGCTGACTCAGCCCCAGGCGAGGCCAGGCCGGGGTGGCTTTGCGCGGGGCGCGATTGGCTGCAGGGGCGGAGCGCAACTCGATTCCACCCCAGCCGAGGAGCTCGGCAGAGGAGGAGGAGGAGGAGGAGGAGGAGGAGGAGGGGCTCCAGCTGCTCACTGCTGTCATTCCCCGACGCGAGGAGACTTTGCCTTTTGCGAACGGGAGGAGGCTTGTTGCGCTTCGTCTCGCGCGCCCGCACTTTTTGCTGCCTTGCAAAGGACACGCCCCTCCGCGAAAGCCCCCCCCTCCCCCGCTAATCACCTATGTTCGAAATGGATAGCCGCCCGATACCTGCCTACAGGTTGGTTCTCCTGGGTGGCACACGGCTCCGAGATGTCCCACTTCCCTCTTCCTAACGCGTACCACCGCCGACCCCCCCCCTCGAAATGGTGTTTGCGAAAGCAGGCCGCTAAAACAAACAAAAAAACAAAAAAAACCTCCCCCCTTTACACAAACCTGGTCTTGGAAGAGTGAGCTGCAATGAGGCACGAGTGAGAGTTTCGGCGCCTGCCGAGAAAGAAATCCCATCGAACCTCCCAGCAACATTGGAGTGCCTCCTCTTAAAACGTTGCTGCATTGCAGATTGTGCTTCTCTGGTTTAAGATCGGCAGATATGTTGCGGGGGTTGCAAAGAAGTCCACACACGTCCTAACGCACCCAACGAGCGGCTGGCGCAGACCTGCAAAATTATCCCAGGTTCCTCACACGGCGATGGGTTAGCCCTGGTAAAGAGAACACCTGCCTCAGGTGTGTGCAAGCGGGCGGGCGCATGTATGCCTGTGTAGGGGGCAAGGTGAGAGCTTAGTGCCTGCTGAGAGTCACACACAACTTCCATAAAGAGGGTGTTTTGTTAGCAGCTTCCTAAGATGATGGATAAGAGGACTGCTGACTTGTACCACCTTAGTAACACCTAGAGTGGTAATAATTACATCAGTGAAACCTATGAGAAGCTATAGACTTTCGTCTGCAAAACCAGACTGTTACGTCAAGGTTCCAAGACAGTCTTATATTGTAGCACTGCAAGATACTTGCATCTACAGCCAGCTCACAATCCCTTCTTGCTTTATTATCTTTTGTCCTCAGAGACTCTGCCAACTTTCTCTGCTTGATCTATGCCATGTTCCAATGACAAGGGAGAAGGATTTCTAGATCTTTCAGGAAAATGTTTCCCAGTCATCAAGATGCATTAATGTTCTTACAAGCTACGTGCCTGCTGATTAATTCAGCACTGCACAAACATAGTCTCCAAACACCTTGGATGTGGCTTTCGGTCTCTTTTAATATGTACCACCAAATGTTTCCAGTGAATGTAACATCACAAGGGTGAAATCTGTAAAGAGAGGGGAATGATGATCATATTAACTGCACATAATTGGCTACATTCTCTTTAATTAATTGTAGTTTTTGTATCAACTTGCTGCTAATGTTTCTTTGCCCCACAAGATTGTGCACCATTGCGCAGGTTCAGTGATAGCTCTCTTCCTGTTAATTAAAATAGGAAAACACAACACAACTAATTCTGGTTTTGCTTGTAGCCTTTTTCCAATTATACTATTAAAAACACTTGCGCCTACAGAACAATTCCTTAAACCATTTAAATCAGTCACTTTGATTTGACTCTAGGGCTCTGCAGCATTTTGGATCTGAAGGCAAAATGGTATTTCACATACGTGGTTTAAGGAGTTGTTGACAAGGGCTAACCTGACACCTTTTCATGCCTTAAACATCTTTTCCCTTCAGATACTGTACACAGCTCTGCAACAGCCCTTTGGGATTTCTGATGGGAGAGATCAGATCTCCGTTAATCTTTTAAGCCATCCATTTCTTCAAATAGGACATTATTGCAGGGTGAAAAAAGGCAGGCAAGAGGCAAGAAGTTATAAGAGTATATGTTCAGTTCACTAATAGGTACAGATACATGTTTCCTTCCCATCTCACATAGCAACATGAGGGGTGGGGGAGAGAGAGAGAGATCACCTTTTGGATAAATGGATAACTGTTCTTTTTTTAGTTATAAGGCATGTGGATGAACAGATTCACCTCTGTGTAGCTTTAAGGAATGTCTCTGACCGCTATGCTAGCCCCAAACCAGAATGACCTGCAAGAGAAGGCCTTTGCCATGTCTCTTCTTGAAGAATAGAGATAAGAACTGGATTGCAGTAAACCTATGTAGGGCGAAAACTGAAAAGATAATTCTTATGCATATTTGTGAAAAAATATTCTTGTTTAGTAGGTACTCTTGGTAAAGTTTTGTTGAGTTTTAGAGAAGCAGAGTTACAATATTCTGCAAAGGCTGAAGTCTGTTGTTACTGTTAATTAATTTATTCATTCAATTTCTACACCACCACCCCCAATTCAACCAAGTGGCTCTGGGTGGCTTGTAATTCTAAAATTCTAAAACAATAAAAAATAAAAAAGTAAAAATATTCAGCAAATAAATACTTATTGTTGGTCAGCCTGGTCCCCATTCATATCAAAAATTGCGCAAAAGGCTAGGAACTGGTTTTTAGCTAGGAAATACTGCATGTACATTGTTATTCATTTATTAGGACTGCTCTTAAAGACCTCTTCCTAGGTTCTGATTGGTTTTACTAGGTGCACCCCAGGTTTTCAAGGCCTTCTTGATCTGAATTGCAAAAATGAGTTTTTCCATTTCTCTTTATTTCCATCTACTGGTTTTCGGCATTTCTGGAGTTCAGATTTGGTACCCCGACTTCTTTCTCATACACATTGTTGTTAGCTGCGAAGTCATGTCTGACCCATCGCGAGCCCATGGACAACGTTCCTCCAGGCCTTCCTGTCCTCTACCATCTTCTGGAGTCCATTTAAGCTCACGCTTACTGCTTCAGTGATTCCATCCAGCCACCACATTCTCTGTCATCCCTTTCTTCTCTTGCCCTCAATCCCAGAATTAGGCTCTTCTCCAGTGAGTCCTTCCTTCTCATTAGGTGGCCAAAGTATTTGAGTTTCAACTTCAGGATCTGGCCTTCTAAAGAGCAGTCAGGGTTGATCTCCTCTAGGACTGACCGGTTTGATTGCCTGGCCGTCCAAGGGACTCGCAGGATTCTTCTCCAGCACCATAGTTCAAAGGCCTCAATTCTTTGGCACTCAGTCTTTCTAATGGTCCAACTTTCACTGCCATACATTGCAACTGGGAAGACCATAGCCTTGACTATACGCACTTTTGTTGGCAGGGTGATGTCTCTCCTTCTTAGCGTGCTGTCTAGATTTGCCATGGCTTTCCCCCCGAGGAGCAAGCATCTTTTAATTTCTTGGCTACAGTCCCCATCTGCGGTGATCTTGGAGCCCAGGAAAATAAAATCTGTCACTATCTCCATTTCTTCCTCATCTATTTGCCAGGAATTGAGAGGGCCGGATGCCATGTTCTTGGTTTTCTTAATGTTAAGTTTCAACCCAACTTTTGCACTCTCCTTCACTTGCAACAAGAGGCTCTTTAGTTCCTTTTCACTTTCTTCCATTAGAGTGGTATCATCTCATACACATACAGATAATCAAAATGAAAGACATTTACAAAAAGGTTGTATTTTTTTCTCAAACCCATGCTTCGTATGTCATGCTTCAGAAATTAAAAAGACATACGGTAATTCTTAAAAAAAAAACAACTGGTGGCCTGAATGGAATAAGAATAGGGTAGGGTAGATTGCCATTCCATTTCTGTTCTATTCCTCTTTTACATCCCTATGCTATTTGACTCATTTAAATCCTCCAGAATTAAGCTGATGTTCTTTCTTATTTGGAGAGTGATCCTGATCCACGTTTCTCACACTGAATTTTTCAAAGACCTAACATGAGCATTCAATGTAAACCCAGGAAACCGGTGCTACTAATTCTCATAAAATATAAAGGAGGAGTCTAGAAGCACCTTTTCTAACAAATTTTACTGAAAGGTTTTGTGAGCTACAGCTCACTTCATCAGATGTATACAGTGAGCAGCAGCTCATGAAGACTTACACCTTTCAATCATAATCACGATTTGGACAATGTGCTTTTAGTCTCATTCTTGCCAGCAAAGGCTCCAACAATAATTTCCTTATCGCTATCATCTGATACTCAAAAGTATAGTTGAAAATTGAGGCAAGATTTCTGATTTTATAACTCTCTAACTTTCATTTCAGTTTTACCAACTCCTTTTCTAATAACCAAGTTAAAAAACCTCCCAACTATATAGGACTTCCTGAAAAAGATTATTTTAAAAAACTGTAGTTTATTTTTAACCAACCTAAAAACTAAAGTTCTCAATAAAACAGAAAGGAACCATAGCAGATGGAAATGTTACACATATTTCCCCCTGGTCCTGAGATTTCCTGCTGCAATTTTGTGTTTTGGATTAATGCAGATGGTAGAAGAAATGGGTTCTAGTTAGTTAACCTCCTCAACATTCCACTGCAGTGACTTCTGCAGGATTTTAGAAATGCATTTTGCAAGGAGTTCTCAGATTGACCTTGGCTTGTTTCATTGAGTCAGACTAGCCTACGAAGAGAATGGAAAACTAAACCACACCTATGCATTCCTAGGAAACGAGAGTTCACTGCTAGAGTGCATGCTTTGCATACAAATGTATTTAATCCCTGGAATGTCTCTTTAAAGGATTGTTCTAAGATTCCAGAATATTGTGATTAATCAGAACTGATCATTTTGGTTTTTGCAGTTCCACATGGTGGGGACTATGGACTTCTTGCTTGGCTCCTAATGAAAATTGTTTTGCAGCTTTGGATAGAAAGTTGCTAGTTAGTTTTCCTTCACTGAATTAATTGCAGTGGGAGCAAGAATAAAGTTCAGTGACAAAGCCCATGCTTTGGACCTTGATTCAGTTCTGGACTCTTGTCCAGAAAGCAATAAGCAATGTGGAGATGCCACAAAGAAGAAGGGTCAACCTATTTTCCAAAGCAACAAAAAGCAAGGCAAGAAACAACTAATTAAGGGGAGAAACAATCTGGAATTAAGAAGAAACTTCTTAACAGTGAGAACAATTAACAGTGGGACAGGTTGCCTTCAGAAGTTGCGGGTGCTCCATCAATTTTTAAGAAGACACTGGACAGCCGCTTATCTGAAACGGTATAGGGTCTCCTGCTCAAGAAAGTGGTTGGACTAGATAGAAAAACTCCAAGGTGCCTTCCAGCTCTTTTCTAATTCAATTCCTTTGACTGAAATCTTAGACAATTGCAGATAATTGGAGTAGAGACTTCTTGGCTAGACGAGAACAATAGGTGATATCTGAACCAGGGTTCTTTGATCCAAGTTGTAAGGAACAGGGAAGGGAATTACCAAACCCACCAGTGGTATTAATCCTCCTTTCTTTGCATGTATCAGTGTTATCCTCATCCTGGATATCTAGTGCTTGGAAAATAAACGCATTTAACTGGATTCATATATCATACTAAGCCAGGTTCTGCTTCATTTTGGCTTCTGAAATAATTGGCACTTGTCTGGGATTCAACTATCAAGCTAAACCATAAGCATTGGTTACAAACCACAACTAAGTTTGCAATGTATGTGACATCATTACCACCACCACCCCACTTGCTCCCATGGCAATCTTTGCAGCCAAGAGAGTATTGCAGATAGTTTGGCCTTGAGCAAAAAAAAAAAAAAAGCTGCTTTCCAGATAAGTTAAGACAAAATACTCCTGGTGTTCCCAATTACCACTGGGATTCAGGCATTATAGCTACTCATTTGGGGAAGAACTACTAGAGATTGGCAAAGGGCCAAGAATACAGCTTTCTTCTTAGTAGGAGAAGAATTTGCTTATAAAGTGTAGTATGAAACATCCTCCACCTATCCTTCTGCCAAATGAAGGCATCCTTATGTCTTTCATCCCCATTTTCTAAGCCCTATAGTGACAGTAGCTCCAAAATAGAGCTATAGTGCAGTTCCTGAGTAAAAGCTCTACCAGAGAGAAACTATTCACATTCTCCCTTTTCTGTGAGCACTAGTAGCCAAGATGCTGACTTCTAACCCTGTGTCTCAGAGGGACTGCTGTCTCTAGAGCTGTAGTCAACTTGCTCAGAAGGCTGAGATCTTGTGCAAAAGGGCTTAGCTCTGTTGATGGCATATGATTCCATGCTGGCATTTGACCTTGGGTTACTGCTGGACACAGATTTGCACTAGCGGCAGCAATAGTTCGCTGTTAGATTATTTTTGGACTGTTTTCTCTGGGTACTTGGAAGGATCAGTAGAGAGAGGTAGTTTTAGAGTCAAGTCATTACGACTGATTTTAGCAGATAACATTTTGTCGATGTTTTCTTTTCAACCATTGTAGTTAAAAACCTATCTGTGCCTCAACGTCTTACACAAATAGGCGTGTGTTGTTTTTTTTTTTAAAAATAGAATAATTCCCATTTTCCAAGATAGCCACCAGTATTTATTTATTTTATTATATTTGTATACCGCCCTTCTCCTGAGGGACTCAGGGTGGTGAACAGGGCAATACATGTTAAAAAACAAGAATACAAAAGTTAAAAAAGATTAAACAAGATGCCCAAAAACTAGAACAATAAGTTAAGTTAAAATACATAAAAAACAATAAAACCCAGTATGTGCAAAGTAGGACATTTGGCCTGTATAGTATATGTCTTATTTTAATTTTCTGGCTAAGAAATGTTATTACCAGTGGTCAGGAAAAATGACCATTTCTATAAGCCCCAAAGCTTTTAATTTCAAAAATAACTCGTGTATAGGAGTGGATTTAAAATCTCAGCAGAGGGCACCACCTGGTCAACCTTATCTACGCTTGGGAGTTGAGCAGGTCTGGACCTTAATAGAACTTGGATAGGTTCCTCCAGGAGACACCAGGAGTGTAGGCTAGGCGGCAAAGTAAAAAAAAAATCCTGAAAGAAGACAACAGCAAACTATTTTCATACTGCTGCTGAGAAAACTATATGGATATGTCCATGAAGTCAAGGTTGACATGAAGGAAATTTACCTTTTACCTCTGTTAAAAGGATGGGTATGTTGGAGAAATCTATAATCTAAATATAAGGCAGTTAGCTGCTTCATACTTTAAACTAAGCCACAAGAGAGCTTTGTTTATATCTTTCTGATTTATAGTTGGGTTTGTCTATTACGGTTTGTAAACCATAACTTAAAATTTAGCAAGTTCAGCAAACCAGATACCTAAGATATTTTTCCCAGCAATGTACAAATGTATACATGGACTTGTAACCCATATACTTTGATTTTGAAACAGCCAAATATGTTTCTTGGCTACAGAAACCTGGATAGACCTTAAATGCAGCAAATGGCATCTTCTGCCATGTCTCCATCACCTGGAAATTCTGAATAAGTATGCATCAAAACAAGCCTCCCACAAAGTGTTGCCTTCCAAACTGAGGGGGGCTTCCTGAGTAAATCAGCAGGGAGAAAACACACTATTTGCTTAACAAAGGATCTTCTCCAGGTAGAGGCAATGCAATTTGTAGCTTTTAAGGAGACACACTAGCCATTTTACAAAGATATTTTACCCTTTAGCTAATTTGCCTGAAGTAGGAAATCCATGGAAGGAAAATGGCTTGAGCGTGTTCTTCATTTTTAGTGGTTTTCCTACAGCTGCTTTATTTGTGGTATTCAGTTCCTCGTGTTCAAAACAGTCAAAAGTAATAAGAGTTGTAAGCCAAAAGACAAATGCAAGGCCCACCCTCCTCTTCTCTGACCTTGTCCTTAATCAGGACTGTTCTTTCCTGTGATTGATCAGCAGTCCCAATGGATAACAAAAAAGAGTTCTACATACTTTTCAATTTTGGCTGATAATCACAAACAAAAGAACTTAAATAAATGTTTTTATCACCTCATTCAGTCATCAGAATACGAATTTCTTTCCTGCAGTTTCTTGGGCCAGTACACCTCCAGGGTTCCCCATCCTCCTGGGCTTCAGTGGCAGAAGTAATCTTATCCCTGAAGGAGACAGATTCCAGAGGTATTGTCATTGTCTGCTTTTCCCCCTTCTCTTGAGCTGGAGAATACTATCTGCTAAAGTAAGGCAAGAATACCTGTGCATTGGTAAGCTTTCAGGCTTCCTCAAGATCTTATTTAATTGCTACAAAATACTTCTTCCTGAAACTGAGGAGTGCTGCCATTTAAAATGTTTGCTTGCACGTGTGCAAATGTCTGGTTTGCTTGCTACATTCTTCTTACCAACTCCCTGATTTAGGAGGAACATTCTGAAAACTGAATTGGGACTGCTGAATCCAGAGGTCCACGGCTATGGTAGCTAGCAATTCTGGGACTTACTACTGTCCTGACATATCTTGGAGGCAGAAGCCTGATGGGGATACAGTTGGGGAACTCTGATGTTGCCTCATATCTGTCCTGATCCACTTTTCTTTCCAGCAAACCCTTTTTCTTTCTAAGTGAACCTTAGAAAAGTTAAAACTTTAGCTTTTAAATAATTTGATGTATCTTACAGAGAAAAGACACCGTTAGCCTGGAATTTTAATTTTCCAGAAAAAATAATGGTAGCGGTGGAGAGGACAAGATTGACTTCTGTTGAATTAGGTTTTTTTTTTAAAAAAATGTACATCACTGAATTTGGCAACCCTCTGGGCTGAAGAGATCTGCACACCTTGGCAGTGGCGTAGCGTGGGGGGTGCAGGGGGGGCCGGCCGCACCGGGCGCAACATCTGGGGGGGGCGCGCTCGCACTCGCAGCTCTCTGCCCCTGCCTGGCTCACTCTCTCTCTCTCACTGCAGTGCTGGCTGTGCGAATCCGATCCGAGCCGCCGGGTCGCCGCCCACTGTGGAGCAGGGGGTGCCAGACGTGCGGTGCGGTGCGGAGAGAGAGCGAGGGACTATCTGGGGGAGGGACAGTGCAGCGGTGGAAGAGACTCGAGTGCTAAAATCCACGGGTTAGGGGGCACAAATTACTTGCCTTGCCCTGGGTGCTGACAACCCACGCTACGCCACTGCACCTTGGCAATAGGTTGGAGGACATAGTTTTATCACGTTCAGAACAAGATGAACCCTCTAAATATGGGGGGGGTCATTTAGAGGGGCGGCAAGGAGAAATACCTTTTTTTCATAGTGTACGGTTGCTGCTTTGGTTACTCTAGAGCCTCCACCCCTTGTAGATTTCCTCAAATTTGCTAATTGCTGCAAAGCTTTGGTAAACCATGATTTAGAACTGAGCTTTACGATTATCCATTGTGTGCTCACATAACAATTAGAAATCTCAGCAAGCCTAGTATTGTTTTAAATTTCAGTTTTACTGGATTTTCTGAACCTGAAAATTCCACCATCTTGGATCTCTGGAAACTGGTCTTTCTCATCTAAGAAACTTTATGGCTTAGCATATTATAGTCTATTTCTGAGGTTGAATGTCTTTTGCATTCTTTTTCTTTTTTAAAAAAAATATGTAAACTGCCAGGAGTCAGTTTTGAGCTGGGCAATGCAGAAATACCAGAAATGAATTAAATAACTCTTGCATCAACCTAACTATTGCAATTTATCCAATAAAACATGGTTAAGCTAATCATAACTTAATCAAAATAATTTCCCCACAGTCTAGGAAGTTAGGTAGGTGTAGAAAAAAAGTCCAGTATGGGGCAAGAAGATGATTTCACTTTGGCCTGGCCTTACAGTTGTTATGCTACTCAGGACTGCAATAAGTCGCACCTGATTAAAGAGCCGCTTTAGAGCAATTATGCTGAAATCTGTGTGGGATGAATACTGACAGCTGTACAGGGGATTATCATCCTTGAACCTAAGCAAAGTAACAAGGAAGCGCCATCTAGTGGAGCTGTTAGATCAATATACAGTATAAGAGAATTTGTAGCTGAGGTAATTGAATGTGGGGGACCGAGTTAATGTGTTTTGAACATATCACATATTGTTGAGTACATATTTCATACTAAAACGTGGTTTACTAACTATAGTGGTTGACTTCATACAAGGCAGTAATGAAAGCCAAACAGTTACTTTATAGGTAAATATAGTAGGTGAGCTAGCCAGCAAATTTTATGGTCAAGAAAAAGCTGAATTTATATTTCCCTGGTTCTAGCCTGAGAGTGGAATCAGACGTCAATCTAATATTAGCTGTGTGAATGGCCTTGCTGTCCCAAACCAAAGTTAGGCATACCATATCTGCACTACAGATGTCTGGATGACCAATAGAGAGCAGTAAAGAGACTTGGTAGCCCTATACTTTTGTGCAGGAATATGGGACAAAATAGGCAAACTAAAAATGTTTTTGGAAATTTTCCAGTGTCAAATTTTTCTATAGGAAATTTTTCACTTCAGGCAGGTTTGACAATTTCAGAGTTGTATAATATTTACTTTTCAGGCGATTGTTTCTAAAAACTAGGCGTTTAAAGGTACATGGCAATTGCATCTTATTTTATTGCCTGCTGTATTGCCCAAAGTTTTTCCAATTTTATTTCCAACATTTGAATATTTTTTCCATACAGCAAAGCTTTTTGTTTTGTTTAATATATTTCTCAACCTTTAAAAAAACTGGCTAGGTTTATTTTCCCCCCCACATCAAATAATGTAGATCAAGTACTTGTGAAGACTCTGGATATTGATACAAATATGGCAGGCAGATGTTGAGATATGACATGGAGTCTGCAGGCTTGCAATAGAAATACTGCCTTAATATTAATTGAAGATTTATGATTTATTTAGATGGGTAGTGAAATGTCTTCAACCAAACAAACAAGCTCAGTGAGCACCAAGGACTCCACAGTTCAACCCTGAGCTACAGATATTCTCTTCTACTTTAGATTTATGAGAACTGGATTAATGAGAAACAAATGAATTGGATATAATGAATTAACCAAGAATTGGGTAATAGGAAACTCAACTTCTGGAACTTTGAGAGAATTGTAATAGATGTTAGTGGTGGAGACAGAACTGGAGCTGTAAAGTAGGAGAAATAGCTGGAAATGAAAGGAAGAGACAGTAGTGATGGAAGGAAGGATTGATCAAATTTATATGCCTCCCCCCCATCCCATAGGAAGTGATACTGGGTGGCGTACAACAATGAAACAGCAAATATATAAAAACAATCATAAAACTATAAAAATCATGGGTGCCATCTTTATGTGGATAATTCAGATTTTTTTTAAAAAAAGATGTGTTGGCATTTATGGTTACCTCCTGCTTGGACTGGAAGGCAGCCAGGGTGAGGGATTAAAGCTGAAGCTAAAGTGTGAGGATTGGCGACAATTTCATTCTTTGGAAGGGATGTTGCCAACCTTAGATGGAGTGACATTCCCCCTGAAGGAAAGGGCTTATACTCTGGATGTGAGCAAAGTAGTGAGAAATGTGCTTGATCCCATTTAAGAGTGCTTCCCTTACTAACTTCTGCCCTTCCAAGGACAATGGTGACCTGGCCTTTGTGATCCATATGCTATCCACCTCTCAAATAGAATGCATTTTGTGTACAGGAATCTTTGAAGGAAACTTAAGTGTGGTGGGTCCAAAATGCAGCAACCAATCTTTTGTTGTGTGTTTCCCTCCAGGAACATCTGACTCTTTCACTAACTTCTTGTATGTTTTTTTTTTACAAACAAGTCCTCTTATGTCTTGAGTCCTGCTTACCTTCAGAAACACCTTGTCTACCACCTTACTAGCTGGGCTTCTTATTACAGGCATTGCTAAGAAGACCAGTTAGAAACAAGTAGGCCAGGAGCTCCCTGCACCTGAGAAGTGGCCTTTGCCTTTACAAGCTGATCTTAAAAGAGAAATCAAAGACCTATTTTTATAAACAAGCATTCCCATCCAGGGCTTTTTTTTTTGTTTGTTTTGTTTTGCATTTTATTTATTTATTTTATTTTAATCCCATTTATATCCCACCCTTCTCCGAAGACTCAGGGCGGCTTACAATCTTAAGCACAAATCAAATCTACTGCTTGAGGACTTTGGAGGGGGTTGTTTATGCATTATTATTGATTTGTTTTATTCAATGCTGTTACTCAACAGTGTTTAATATCTTACTGTAAAATGTTACAGACTGGCATGCCGTGGGCATAAATTCCACAATCAGCCAAATACATTTCTTAAATGGAAATGCTAGAAATAACTTTCTGCATGCAAAATACATGTTCTAACATTGAGTGAAGCACTTTTTTGGCTGCGGAATTGAGGAATTTTGAGGGTTCTAGTTCACTAAGTGGAAAAGTACTGATGAGTTCTTGTCTAGAGAGGTTTGGCCTTTTTTTTCTTCTTCTGGTCCAGTCAAAATAAATATTACAAAGAATACAGTATAGAGCAATACTTCTCCAGATAAGATTGGCTTTTGCTTGGTGCATCATAGCTATACTGTATGGTTGGGTTGATAGATTACCCAACTGTGCTTGGTTTTGGTTTGGTGTGATAATGCTTGAACTCAGCCATTATAGCTGTAAACCATGATTTATGGCTGAGTATTATGCATGAACCAGGGCATTTCTTTTAAAGCCACAGTTAAGTCATAGCTTAATATGGTTTCTGAACCCAGAATCGTCAGCTGACATCTTCCAAATGTGTTGGGATTTTAATATATGTTCCCATATATACGGTTTGGCAGCCAGTGGAACAACTTGCTACATGTGATAGATTCTTCTTCATAGGAGTTCTTCAGAGGCTGGATGGTTATCTGTTGAGGATAGCACATTGGATGAGATAACCTCTAAAGTTCATGCCATTGCTTTGATTCTACAAAATATATACCTGGAGGGTATCCAGCTTAAGAAGGCTATACCTAAAGGCTGAGGCCAGTCTTTCTCTTCTGTGCTTGTGCCTGGCATGCAAACATGTTTCAGCTTTCAATATGACATGCGACTAATTAAGCAAACATGAAATACATTGTGCCAACAGAACAGAAGCCATCTGTTAGGAGTTACAGCACTGTCTCTGGTATCACATTTCAAGGAGCCTCAGATTTTCTTAATCAAGACACTGACAGCCCTGAGAGGCTGACAAAACAACAGACAGTGGAGGTAGGGATGAAAAAATCAGCTGGTGGCATCACTGACAGGGGAAAACTGTTTGCATGGATTGATCAGCTGTAGATAGACCCTGGAGATGGAATGAACATGGAATGAATGTCTGCATGTAAACAAGGCCAGCAGATATAATTAACAATCTGCAAATAATCACTCCTTTACCATTAGTTAATTTTTTTTCCAAACTTCTTTGCCTTTTGCTATTTCTGGAGCATATCAGAGAGTGAACATTGATATCTAGGCTCAAGGAAATATTTATATGCATATAATATTTTATATTTTGCCATGGACAATAAAAGAATCCTGGTGTAATAGGCTAAGGAGACCGAGGTGTGGTTCCAGCCTCAGCCATGGAAACTTACTGGGTGAATAGGGGCCAATTGCTCTTAGTCCAACTTACTTAATAACTTTGTAACAACAATAATAATAGAGTTGGAAGGGACCTTGGAGGTCTTCTAGACCAACCCCCTGCTCAGGCAGGAAACCCTGTACCACTTCAGACAAATGCCTGTCCAGTCTCTTCTTAAAAACCTCCAGTGTTGTAGCATTCACAGCTTCTGAAGGCAGGTTGTTCTACTGATTGTTCTTGTGGTGGTGATGGGGGAATTGAAATTCCTGGAGAAAATCAAAGGTGGGCAAGTATTGTATTTCTAAATCACAGGCTGGCATACTTGCTGGCAAATCAAAAAGATGGCAACGGTTTCAGGTTTTTTTTTTTAAAATGAGGCCTTTTATCTCAAAAGTCTCTCTAAAAGTCTCACTTTCTCAGAAACCTCTGCAACCGAGTAAAAATAATCTATTTGGCTACTGAAAATGATAGGTACAGTCTTGGGGTGCTTCTGGAGCCACAGATGGAATCCTGGTCTACCCTGATGCCTATAATGATCATAGGGAGCTGAGATGGTACCTATTTAGAATTAAAGCGACTCAACAGTTATGTTTTGTAGATTGGTAAAAATTAACCAGGTGTAGTTCTTATGGCTTAGCATGTTGTGTGAATCCAGATATTAAAATTTGTATTTATATTTATATGGCCACCCATCTCACAAGAATTGACTATGGATGGTGTACAACAGTATTAAAAACCATAAAATATGACTTATGATTTAAATCAGAACATTGGTTTAATTAAATAACTATGTTATGTGAAGCCAGCATGTCTGAAATGTTAGGTAAAATATTGGCGAGAAGCAAAGAATTTTTGCTGTCCTAAGTATTTCCCCCTCAAATAACAGGACTATGAAGATTAGAAGGCTACCCCCACCATTATAGGACTGACATTCTGTGCAATAGGTCCTCTCCTTGCATTCTTCTCCTAGCATCCCTCTCGGATTTACCCATCTGGAATAGGATTTGGGGCTGACCGCTTGCCCCCCAAAGTGTCCACACTGACAAGCATCTTAATTAAGATGACTAAGATTAGAAGCTACTTTCTACCACTTTAGATTATTGGTCCATCCAACTCAATATTGTCTGTGTGTCTGGCAAGCACAAGGAATATTGGCATCTATTGATAAGTCTCTCTATGGAATACAGACCAGTAAATTCTGATGATTCTGAAATAATTACAGAAAGACTTTATCTTCCTTTTTTTGCAAATAAGGAAATAAATTTCTGACTGAGCATATATTTCAAGGTTGAAGAAGAGGGAGGTTGACAGAAAAGGGGACGATGCCAGTTCTTTAGCTTGTACACTAAATCTGAAATAAACACAAGTAAAAACCAGACTTTCTAAAAGTATAACCTAGTTCCTTTCATATGCAGAGTACATTGTTCGCTTTATTATGTAATGATAGCTCTTGTACATACAGAATTAAAAGGATAACCTCAGTCACAAAGCCAGTAACTGACCATAGTTGGACACTGATAATAGCATATCCACTGCACAACTCCTCTGGGTAGCGTACAGTAGTTTGCTATCAAGCATATGGTATCTGTTTTGTTTTTCTATTTTCTAAAAATTAATTTTGCTCATTGAGACTTTGAAATGGATTGAAAGAGAGGTAATCCCACTGTGCTCAGCCACAGATCAGCAGAGGTATCCCAACATTGTTTTTTAAAATCGACATATTTGGAAATTTTAGGTGAGAATACAAAAATCTCACAAATTCTTCTGAATGAGATAGCAAGGCTGTATAATACTTCCAACGTAAGGTACAGAGTGGGCTGTGCCATAATTTAAGATGGTGGTAACATCTGGCACCTGAAGTGATTGCTGACCATTACATTAAGCTACTGCTTACTGAATAAGCAACAACTTGATAGTTTGGCACAGCACACCAAGCTGTGTGAATCCACAATGGCTGGATTATGTAAGTTTTATAGATGGAAAAGAAAAAGTGGAAAGTAATATTTTTTTCCATATTCACTTTTGATACTCTGAATGCAGAGAAGCTAGTATTTGTTTGTAAATTTATTTATTTGTAAAATGTGTTGGCTGCCCATCTTCTCTCATTCAACAGGGCTTAGTGTTCCATGTTACTAACATGACCCTAAAGGGTGACAATGCTGATTATAATTCTCTCTGAGGTAGGAAACGTAGTCATTGTTTAGATTCACACATTAATATTGTAACCCATGTTTTGTTTTAATAAACCAGAATCGGCTAGATTCTCAACCAAAAACAGATAATGAAATTATGGCTATGCACGATGTATGCATGAATGCAGACATCTTCTCATTTCAACTAAACCATACAATTACTACAGGGGCTAAAATTATGCCTGGAATTTGGGTAAGTCAGAGCGAGGTGTCCAAATGCCGACAACACTTGCTGACAAGAAGTGACATCTTGGACAGGAGGCAAGATCCACGCAAAACATTTTTACTCAAAGGCATAACAGTCTTCAAATGAACTCTCCCTTGTCAAAAGATTCATTTACATCACACTGAGCTAGGACCACATCAGCCTTTCATGACATCACCAATGTCATGTCATATCTAAAACTGCCTAAGGCAAATGAATTTTTAGTGTCCAAGAACAAGACAAGCAGAAACTGATTTACAGTTCAATGAATATTTGCTTGTATATGCATCTTGTAGACATCCTTTTGTTGGGACAATTCACACTCAATGCCATACTTGCATCTGCAAATGAATGTAAACACTTAGATCCAGCAAGCCCAAGAAAACTGAATATACCAGCCATCCCCAACTTGGCAATTCCAGATATGTCAGGACTCTAGAACTTCCAGCCTGCATCATTTCAAGATCAGAAAGCTGACAAAGGCTGGAATATACAAAAGACATCTGAACCTATGTAGAGAATTGTTATGTATTTCCTTTCCCCCCTTCCTACGGTAACTTAAAAAGTGCAACACTGCTAATGGCTGAAAGCCAAGCTATGTGATATTTACTCTAACACCTTTATAAATAAAGATTGCCAATGTCTCTTACATATGAGGATATTTGTTCTCCATATGCTCTGTGTTGGTTGGAATACACTAAAATAATATGTCCTGGAAATACTTAAAAAAAGATTTCTTTTTCTGTAAATATGTCCTTCATTGTTCAGTGCATTGCTTCTGTTCCCTAAAGTTCTTCCCCCTTTGTCCCATTCCTGAAGACTAAATTGAGGCTCCTATGTCATTGGCCTTCACAGTGATGCTTCTGAGTGCCTTGTTAAGGAAAATAAAAATGCTGCTTCAGAGTTTTCCAGGCACCAAACTTCATTCAAGTAGAAGGAAAGGTGAGATCAAAGATACTGTTGCAAAATCAACAGCTGAAGTAGTGTTTATCAATCCTTTGCCAGAGTCCCTCATAAGTACAATACACAGGAACTTCTTCTGCACTTTCTCTAACTGTGTAATGGAAATGACTCTCTCACAAATTGCCGGCACATGGGGCACTGCTGGAAATACTTCACACACTCATCGCATAGGCAGGTGTGTCTGCAAGGAAGAAGCACCCAATTGACTGCTCGATTTTGGCAGACGATGCAGTCCTTGTTGTTCTCCTCCAGCACTTCTGGCTCGGTCTCCACCAAGTCAGCCTTTTCAAGCAGGACGTGGTCTTCAGTCCTTTCACTGGAGAAAGAGCCACTTGGAGAGGATGCATTGTTGTTAGCAGACATGAACAGTTGCTGGTGGAGGAAAGATGGGGAAAATTAGAAGAAAGAAACCAACATTTACAAATATCTCTTTTCCTCCCTCTAAACCAGGCATGTCAAACTCGCGATGTCACGTGACGTTGTGCAACAAATCGTGACTTTTTCCCCATTGCCGGCAATGGGGAGGGCTGGGTTTTGTCGTGATGCATCTGGTCCGTGGGCCGGCAGTTTGACATGCCTGCTCTAAACCTTAGGTTACGACAAATTAGGAATCTTCACCTTTATGGACTATCAGATACATGCTGAATTTCAGAACACGTTGTGCTCACTCCTGCAACATGGCTCTTGGGAGAAGCCTTGCCCCTTCCCAAATTAAATGCATTGGCAGGTAAGGGGTTAAAAAAGGGCAGTTTTAACAGAATACTCCCTGATGCTCAGTTACCTTGGTCCCCTTTCTGGGAAAGTGGATACATTTCTATACAAAACACAAGACCTATTTTTATTTTCTAATAAACCAAATGGGGTGTATTTCAGACATAGAGTCTTTCTTGAAAATAACACTATATTGACATTTGTTTCTTCTCAAAATCTAAACATTTGGATTAGGCTGGAAGCTTGGCAAACACCAAGGAAGGTGTCTGTGGATTCAGTAGGTATCCATATGTTACTTTAGGATAGTGTTTCGGCAAGTTTAAGATGTGTGGAAGTTCCAGAGTTGAAGTTTGCTAACATTGAGGAATACTACTTTAGGAACAAAATATGTAAGATTGTAATTTTGAGCCAAAATGTGGATAAGAAAGAGAATGGTGTCCATTTTCATCATGTTGTCAGAAACATGCAAAAAGTGCAGAGTCCTGCTATTCAGATAAATGCATAAAGAAAATCAAAAGACAGACTTCCCTAACTATGGCATAACTTTATTTTCTACTGGAATCCCATTGAAAGAGGAGCCCAGAGGGGGGGAAAAACAGATAAAAAATTTCTATCAAATGCACTGACTGAGATCTACAAGACTGTGATAATATAAAAATGATTAGTTTTTAGAGTGCAGGAATAGGAGTAGGAGCAAAACTGTAATATAGCATATTTGCTTTTGGCTTATTTTGATCTGGGAATTCAACAGTAACGACGTAAGCCATAATTTAAGATAACCTAATGTATGAAATGAGCCCAGAATGTTTGTCAACAAACCTAATGATGAATGCACAGGGGAAATTTAGAGAGGCAGACCGGAAAAACTGGCTTCAGAGAATCCAGACAATTATAGCCTTCAATTACGAAAGATTATAGATTTGCTGAAGTATAAAACAGTTTTGCTCTTACTTAATGCATCACTACGCAATTAAAAATCAGTTCTAGATGTGTGTAATCAAACAAAACTGCTGGTTTAAAGAACGTACTCCTTTTTCTGGTTTCCTGGTTCAAAATCCCTGGAAAGCTCGTTTTTCTCTCTGCAATACTGCGATTCCAATGGGGGCTCATGAAGAGCTCACTTCTCCGTCTGTGGGATCCCTTGTCTCTCCCTGCCTCTCAATTCCGGGACTTCATCTTTTTTGTCTTTTTGAAGAGAGCAAGCTGACAAAAGGCCTCCCCCCCCTTCTAGAAAATGAATCTGAAAGCTTACCTTTAGGTCATGAAATTGACCTTGGGCCAAAAGGAGATACTGATACAGTATCCGGCAGGAAAGCCTGTAACTGGCATCTGGAATATGTATTATTGATAGCATTGAAATCTTAAGAGAGACAGAAATATTTATTTCAGCACACAGTCTCTTTCAGTTCAAGCAAACCCCAACCAGACTACAGCATAGCTAAAAATGTTAACAGGTGATATCAATTGTTAATTCATTTTAACTTGAGTCTCCAACAGTTTTGTTTCATATTACAGATTTTACATATGAAAAATGCACCTGCTAATCTTGAGACAGCTTCAAACCCACACATATATTTTTAAGCCTGTGCTATACACAGAGAATTATGACTATGTTTATTCTATCATTCCAATCACTTCATTTTAGAGCTGTGAATCAAGCACCTTCTTTGACTATGATACTTGCCTATTAATGCCCCATGATTTAACTGATTTATGTGGTCATAATTACTGTTTTATAAATGCTTCCATTTTTTTGAAGTTATTTTGAATTCAGATTGGCTCTACCTTAACCAAAAAGGCAATCACTGTGTAACCTTTATTTCAATTATTTATTATGAAAATATCTAATACATTTAGTTTCCAAACAAGATTCCAATGAACTGTTGCTCCCGCTGATAGTGATTTATGTCATGTGATATTTTAAGATCACCTAAGAAAATCAGTTTGGCTTCATTAGTTGACTATGCAAGTTAAAAGCTTGCTGAAATATTAAGATTTGCCTATAAACAGTAAGTAATGAAAGGTTTTTTGGTAATTTTTATACCTGAGACAGGCATAATTTATAAATTTATGAGATATGTCGAGGTCAAGAACTATGTTTGGAATGATTTCTAAAATTCTGTTTCAGTCATACTACTGTAGTTGGGGAATTATGGGAGTTGAAATTCTAACACATTTGGGAAGTAGCAAGTTGCAGAAACCTATTCAGTTGCTCCCCCAAAGATGCTCTGTCACAAGACAACTGGACTTTCTTGTTTTTCTTGGAAGACGGCTTTGCTTCTCATCCAATAAGCTTGCCTCCAGTTGCCTCGTGAAAAAGCATCTTTGGGATAACTATGACCTGGATGACTCAGAATCTTCATAGTCATTTAGGCAGTAGCTCCCAAATCCCTCTTCTATATAGAGCACTAAAGGTAAAGGTAAAGGTTCCCCCGCACATGCATGCTAGTCGTTTCCGACTCTAGGGGCCAGTTCTCATCTCCATTTCAAAGCCGAAGAGCCAGCGCTTGTCTGAGGACGTCTCCGTGGTCATGTGGCTGGCATGACTAGAAGCCAAAGGTGCACGGAATGCTGTTACCTTCCCACCGTAGTGGTCCCTATTTTTCTACTTGCATTTTTACGTGCTTTCGAACTGCTAGGTTGGCAGAAGCTGGGGCGAGTAACAGGCGCTCACTCTGTTACGTGGCACTCGGGATTCGACCCGCCAAACTGCCGACCTTCTGATCGACAAGCTCAGCGTCCTAACCCACTGAGCTACCATGTCCCTTAGTAGAGCACTACATTACCATTAAAAAAATGATGACTACATAGCCCTAAGTCAGCACAAATACATTTTTAAAAAGATGACAATTCATTAAATTCACTCAACTTCTTACTGTATCTACATCAATAATCACCTATACCATTCCCAAGGACCATCAGTGGTTCCTGGTTCACAGGCTGAGAACTTTATAATTTTCAATAACTACACTTTTTTCAGTTTCCAGAGTTACCAACAGTTATGGTTTTAAACCTGAAGAAATTCTTATTAAAACTGAAAGTTCTGTAACAGAAATGAAAAAGCTCAAATATCTTAATTCTATTCAGCGGTAATTTTTTATAATGTATAGGACAACACAAATTCCTCCATTTAAAAAAAAATGTGGAGATTACCTACAATGTCATAGATTTCTCTGTTGTCTTCATCAGCAAGGGTTAACAGTACCACTAGTGGGTATCGAGATCTAGGCAGTAGACCAAAATCATGGATTTTTGCCACTTCTGGTAACCGGCTATGCTTCTCCTCTTTTTCTGTCTTCTTTACGCTTTGTTGTGTCAAGGAACAGTCTTTGTTGTCACAAATAAAGACTATTATGCTAATTATCCACTATTCTACAATCTCAACTGCTTTCATCTGAGACGAATAACTATCTGTTAATTATTCAGGAGGACAGAAATTAGGATTGAACCTTTATATATTTGCATTCATTTTACTAGCTCCTACAAACAACATCCAGCACTGCATAAGTAACTTTCAGTTCAAATATAAGGATTTTCCTTTCATCATTAATCTTTCAAATTATTCTGAAATATTCACTTGCCTAGGGAGTACATATAATTCATTCTACCAACTTGCCTACCTAGCGGTAGACAAATTGGAGTTAAGCAGGCTTTGAAAATGATTTGGAAGAAGGTTAGAAGCTATACAAGCACCATACCGTCATTTGCAAAAGCAGACACTTCCATATGAGCCTTAAAAAAGACATAATCCTTTCTTACTGATATCCTGTTTAGCGAGCATTCAAAGCTACAATGGCACTGTAAAAATAAGTTTGCAACCGGTGTTCACACTTAGGATTGTTGCAGCATTCCTGCAGCATTCCTATGATCATTATTTACAAACTTCAAAGTTGGCTTCCTACAGACAGATGGCTTGACTGCCGTTTACTATAAAGATTTACAGTTAGAAATGGTGGAACCTTTAAAAGAATTATTTAGAACAATTCAATCTGGAGGAGAAGTGCCTACATCGTGGAAAACAGCTTTTATATCGCTGATTCCGAAGGAAGATCAAGATCCTACCCAAACCAAAAATTATAGGCCAATATCGCTTTTAAATACTGATTATAAGATATTTGCAAAATTTTTAGCAAATAGATTAATGAAGGTAATGCAGCAAATGATTCATAGTGACCAAACAGGATTTATAAGTGGTAGACAAATGAAGAATAATGTGAGACATATTGTAGATTTATTGGAATTTTTGGAAAGAAATAACCAGGTCTCTGCAGTGCTGATTTTTTTGGATGCTGGAAAAGCTTTTGATCAATTGGACTGGCAATTTTTATTTAAGGTACTGGAGAAAATGGAGTTTGGGGATAATTTTTTACAACCTATTAGGGCAATATATCAGAAGCAAACAGCTCAAATAATAATTACCGTATATACTTGAGTATAAGCCGACTTGAGTATAAACCGAGACCCCCAATTTCACCCCCAAAAACTGGGAAAAGTTGTTGACTCGAGTATAAGCCGATCTGCCGTTCTGCAAGCCTCCGCCACCGGCGGAGGCTGGATCCGCGCTCTGCAAGCCTCCGCCGCCAGCAGAGGCTCGATCCGCCATTTTGCAAGCCTGAATACCCTGTGTTGCAGCGGCTCTCGGGGAAGCCCTGGCTGTCCGCTTCCTCGCTCCACGCTGCCATTCGGGGCCCGCGCGTTCCCCGGGCAAATCGCGGCGCCCAGCAGGCGAGGAAACACGCCCGCTCCAGTCGCCCCCCCTTCCCTCAGGAGACGCGAAGCAAGTGACCGCCCGGAGCTTACCGAGGACTTGCGCGCGGCCGAGGCTTCGGTGCTTCCAGGATCGCGCGCACCTCTCCCAAGCCGTCGCCGTCCGGAGACCTGCCGAAGTTTGGGGAGGTTTGGGGAGGTGCGCGCGCACCTCCCCAAACCTCCCCAAACGTCGGCAGGTCTCCGGACCTCTGCGCCCTGCCTGCCTGCTTCTTTCCGCTGCGGAAAGAAGCAGGCAGGCTGCTTCGTTCCGCTGCGGAAAGAAGCAGGCAGGCTGCTTCGTTCCGCTGCGGAAAGAAGCAGGCAGGCTGCTTCGTTCCGCAGCGGAAAGAAGCAGGCAGGCCTCTGTCGCCAGCGGCTGGATCCGCGCTCCGCAAGCCTCTGCCGCCGGCTGGATCTGCGCCCTGCCGCCGGCAGAGGCTTGCGGAGCGTGGATCCAGTGGGGGGGAAAAGCCCTTTAGCAGGATTTGCCTGCATGCCGGCGGAGGCTGGATCCGTGCTCCACAAGCCTCTGCCGCCGGCTGGATCTGCACCCTGCCGCCGGCAGAGGCTTGCGGAGCGTGGATCCAGTGGGGGGGAAAAGCCCTTTAGCAGGATTTGTCTGCATGCCGGCGGAGGCTGGATCCGTGCTCCACAAGCCTCTGCCGCCGGCTGGATCCGCGCCCTGCTGCCGGCAGAGGCTTGCGGAGCGCGGATCCAGTGGGGGGGGGGGAAAGCCCTTTAGCAGGATTTGCCTGCATGCCGGCGGAGGCTGGATCCGTGCTCCACAAGCCTCTGCCGCTGGCTGGATCCGCGCCCTGCCGCTGCGGAGCGCGGATCCAGCCTCCGCCGGCGGCGGAGGTCTAGGGGTAGTGGGGGGGGGCTCGCGGACATAGATGGGCTCAAGTGGAAGCCAAGCAGCCCTCCCGAATCTGGGCTTCTGGACGGAGCAGCCGGTGGTGCGTTTCAAAAAGCCAGATAAGGCAGACAGGGAGATGAAGAGTTCAACCGAGTTTCCTCTTTTGTTCAGGCTCCCCGATCAGACAAAGAACTAGCCAGCGGCAGGTTTCTCCCCTTTTCCCTCCCATCTCTCTTCCCCCAACCCTTGGGTCCCACAGCAACTCACGAACTCCAGCCGCCCCTTCTCCTTCGAAAGGTCTAGATCCCGAGATAAGATATATACAGAAATATACATAAAGAGAGACGGACGCAGGCTGTTGGTTTCTCGCCTCATCCCACGCACGCACGAGGGGGAGAAACAACGCTCTGGGCGGCAGAGTCCTGGAGAAGGAAAAATCGGCCGCAGCCTTGGGGTAGGCTTCTCCGGGGGCGCCGCCGCGATTCTGCAGGGGCCAGGTAGGGAAAACTCGCTGGGGAAAACGGGTGCCGTTGCAGCGCCCGGCGAGTTTAAAAGCAGCGGGTGCAGATGCCTGAACAAAAGAGGAAACTCGGTTGAACTCTTCATCTCCCTGTCTGCCTTATCTGGTCTTTCAAGAGGAGGGTATTCCTTTCACTTCTTGAACTTTCCCAAAGACTTGCAAACTTTTCCAACCATTACTTCCAAGGATCTTTGATTTTTATTTTTCCCCTTGCGACCTAGAGGAAATGAAGGTGAGCTGTTGATCTAAGTTTCTCTCTTCTTCCTTTGTAATTAAACTGGAAGTTTTACGTGTGGAAGGGGTAATCTGATTTTTCCTTCTCCAGGCCTCTGCCGCCCAGAGCATTGTTTCTCCCCCTCGTGCGTGTGTGTGTGTGTGTGTGTGTCAGACAGAAACAGGCGGCAGAGGCCTGGAGAAGGAAAAATCGGCCGCAGCCTCGGGGTAGGCTTCTCCGGGGGCGCCGCCGCTGCCGTTCTTTCTTTCTCGTTCGCGGGAGCGCGAGGCGGCGTGCGCATACAGAGGGAGCCGCGGAGCCTTCCCCCACCCGGAGAGAGAAGCGTTTCTGTGTCGGCGCAGGCACAGATACCCCTCGCTCGCGAGCAGCCTTGCCCTAGCCCGCCGGTCGCGCCCCCCCAGATGTTGCGAGCCTCGCCAGCGGCGGCGTTCCTCGGTGTGGGCGTGCCTGCGTCTTTGGGTGTGAGGCTTTCGGAGAGGCTGCCTTTGGCTCCTGGTACTTGCAGCCGGTGTAAAAGAACAAGTCTGTGAAAGCGGGCGAGAATTCATTTCTTTTAAACCGGCTGCAAGTACCAGGAGCCAAAGGCAGCCTCTCCGAAAGCCTCACACCCAAAGACGCAGGCACGCCCACACCGAGGAACGCTGCCGCTGGCAAGGCTCGCAGACGCTGCCGTTCTTTCTTTCTCGTTTGCGGGAGCGCGAGGCGGCGTGCACATACAGAGGCGTATATAGACCCAGGGAGCCGCCGAGCCTTCCCCCACCCGGAGAGAGAAGCGTTTCTGTGTCGGCGCAGGCACAGATACCCCTCGCTCGCAAGCAGCCTTGCCCTAGCCCGCTGGTCGCGCCCCCCCAGATGTTGCGCCTGGTGCGGCCGGCCCCCCCTGCACCCCCCACGCTACGCCACTGCACTACAGTCCTCGTGTTTCCCAGGGTTGCCCGTCATGCCAGACATTCCCTATAGCCCGATTCTTTAGCTCCCCACGTTCCTTAATTTGAGCGAATTTTGTCGGTGCTCCGTGGAGAAACAATATGCAAATGCTGTTTATTTAACCGCGCAAAACTTTTTTAAGACTTTTCATTTCTGTTTTATGCATGGGCTGGATGGGTCACGAAGTTTACCTCTGGGGACAGCCCGGCCACGCCCGCGCCCATCAGCTGTTCGGCGGGCGAACGCCGAACGCCGGTGGAAGGCGCCCGGCTCTGGGGACAGCCCGGCCACGCCCGCGCCCGTCAGCTGTTCGGCGGGCGAACAACGCCGTGGAACCCGCCCGGCTCCGGAGACAGCCCGGCCACGCCCGCGCCCATCAGCTGTTCGGCGGGCAAACGCCGGACCCGCGGCCGCGCCAACTGCTGAGGCAGCCGTGGGAAGCCCAGCCGGTGGAACCCGCCCGGCTCCGGAGATAGCCCGGCCACGCCCGCGCCCATCAGCTGTTTGGCGGGCGAACGCTGAACGCCGGTGGAACCCGCCGGCTCCGGAGACAGCCCGGCCACGCCCGCGCCCGTCAGCTGTTCGGCGGGCGAACGCTGAACGCCGGTGGAACCCGCCCGGCTCCGGAGACAGCCCAGCCACGCCTGCGCCCATCAGCTGTTTGGCGGGCGAACGCTGAACGCCGGTGGAACCCGCCGGCTCCGGAGACAGCCCGGCCACGCCCACGCCCATCAGCTGTTCGGCGGGCGAACGCCGGACCCGCGGCCCGTGCGGAGCCCAGCCCTCCCTTCTCTCAGCAGCCTGTTCCGAACGAAGGGACAGTTCTTTTTTTTGTTGACTGGAGTATAAGCCGAAGTGGAGTTTTCAGCCCAAAAAAGTGGGCTGAAAAATTCGGCTTATACTCAAGTATATACGGTAATGGTAGTTTGACAGAAACATGTAATATTGAAAAGGGTACAAGACAGGGGTGTCCGTTGTCACCTTTGTTGTTTGTTTTAACATTGGAAATATTATTAAGATACGAGACTCAAATAAAATTAAGGGAATTAAATTAAGAGATCAAGATTATAGATTGAGAGCGTTTGCGGATGACTTGGTTATTACATTAAGTCAACCGACGTACTCAGTTGTAGACTTGATGGAGATAATGTCATATGGAAAAGATTCTGGATTTAAGATAAATACGCAAAAAACTAAAATATTGTCTAAAAATATGACCATAGAACAAAAGGTTGTTTTAGAAGAGTTAACGGGATTCGAAATAGTAAAAAAGATTAAATATTTGGGGGTATATTTTTCAGCTTCAAATGTAAAATTATATAAAAATAATTATGAATTGTTATGGTTTAAAATACAAAAAGAGTTAGATAGTTGGAAAAAACTACAATTAACCTTATTGGGAAGAATTGCAGCAGTAAAAATGAATGTTTTGCCAAAATTTTTATTTTTGTTTCAAATGATACCTATACTTAAAAAAGATTCAAATTTGGAGGAATGGCAGAAAGGTATTAATAAATTTGTTTGGGCAACGAAAAGACCAAGAGTTAAATTTAAGATAATGCAAGATGTACGACGTGAAAGAGGTGGTCTTAAAATGCCCAATTTTAAATTATACTATGAGGCTGCTGCTTTATCAATTAGTGATTGGTTTAATTTAACACAAGGGAGATTATTGAATATTGAGGGTTATGATTTGTTATTTGTTGGCATGCATATTTATTGTATGACAAGAAGGTGGATAATGTTTTTAAGACATGTACAGTCATGGCCAAAATTGTTGGCACCCCAGAAATTTTTCCAGAAAATCAAGTATTTCTCACAGAAAAGTATTGCAGGATCACATGTTTTGCTATACACAGGTTTATTCCCTTTGTGTGTATTGGAACATAACAAAAAAGGGAGGAAAAAAAGCAAATTGGACATAATGTCAAACAAAACTCCAAAAATGGGCCGGACAAAATTATTGGCACCCTTAACTTAATATTTGGTTGCACACCCTTTGGAAAAAATAACTGAAATCAGTCGCTTCCTATAACCATCAATAAGGTTCTTACACCTCTCACCCGGAATTTTGGACCACTCTTCCTTTGCAAACTGCTCCAGGTCTCTCTTACTGGAAGGGCGCCTTTTCCCAACAGCAATTTTAAGATCTTTCACAGGTGTTCAATGGGATTCAGATCTGGACTCATTGCTGGCCACTTCAGAACTCTCCAGCGCTTCCTTGCCATCCATTTCTGGGTGCTTTTTGACGTATGTTTAGGGTCATTGTCCTGCTGGAAGACCCAAGATCTCAGATGCAAACCCAGCTTTCTGACACTGGGCTCTACAGTGCGACCCAAAATCCTTTGGTAATCCTCAGATTTGATGATGCCTTGCACACATTCAAGGCACCCAGTGCCAGAGGCAGCAAAACAACCCCAAAACATCATTGAACCTCCACCATATTTCACTGTAGGTACTGTGTTCTTTTCTTTGTAGGCCTCATTTCATTTTCGGTAAACAGTAGAATGATGTGCTTTACCAAAAAGCTCTATCTTGGTCTCATCTGTCCACAAGACGTTTTCCCAGAAGGATTTTGGCTTACTCAAGTACATTTTTGCAAACTGTAATCTTGCTTTTTTATGTCTCTGTGTCAGCAGTGGGGTCCTCCTGCGTCTCCTGCCATAGCGTTTCATTTCATTTAAATGTCGACGGATAGTTTGCACTGACACTGATGCTCCCTGAGCCTGCAGGACAGCTTGCATTCCTTTGGAACTTGTTTGGGGCTGCTTATCCACCATGCGGACTATCCTGCGTTGCAACCTTTCATCAATTTTTCTCTTCTGTCCACGACCAGGGAGATTCGCTACAGTGCCATGGGTTGCAAACTTCTTGATAATGTTGCGCACTGTGGACAAAGGCAAATCTAGATCTCTGGAGATGGACTTGTAACCTTGAGATTGTTGATATTTGTCCACAATTTTGGTTCTCAAGTCCTCAGACAGTTCTCTTCTCCTCTTTTTGTTGTCCATGCTTAGTGTGGCACACACAGACACACAATGCAAAGACAAAGTGAACTTCTCTCCTTTTTATCTGCTTTCAGGTGTGATTTTTATATTGCCCACACCTGTTACTTGCCCCAGGTGAGTTTAAAGGAGCATCACATGCTTGAAACAATCTTGTTTACCCACAATTTTGAAAGGGTGCCAATAATTTTGTCCGGCCCATTTTTGGAGTTTTGTTTCACATTATGTCCAATTTGCTTTTTCTCCTCCCTTTTTTGTTGTGTTCCAATACACACAAAGGGAATAAACCTGTGTATAGCAAAACATGTGTTCCTGCAATACTTTTCTGTGAGAAATACTTGATTTTCTGGAAACATTTCTGGGGTACCTACAATTTCGGCCATGACTGTATATTAAGGTATGCTCTGTTGCGAGTTTGGAAAAAATATCGACATAAGTTAAATTATAAAATACCAATTTGGGCAATACCTAAACATGCAATAGAAAATATAAATGTGGGATTTAAACATGATGTGATTACATACAAAGAAATTCTTAGGATAGAAAGGAATGTATGGCAATTAAAGCCATATAATATTTTAAAAGAAGGAAAGATAGTACAAACTTGGTTCCAGTATGGGCAGTTACAAGCAAGATGGAAGGTAGATCAGAAAGTTGGTATTTTGATAACTGATGGAAATTTGGTAAAACAAATTAGAGATCAAGGTCAAGCACATATAAGAAGGATATATAATGCACTGATAGAAATTGACTCAGAAACGGAACTTGTTAAATATTGTATGATTAAAGTGGGCCCAGAATTTTCAGGAGGTTATAACAATGGATACTTGGGAAAAGATATGGGTCAGAAATGTAAAATTTACACAGGCTCAAAATTTAAGAGAATTTTTATAAAATGTTTTATAGATGGCATTTAGATCCTAAAAAATTAGCAAGCATGTATCCGAACTGCCAGCCCAAATGTTGGAGGTGTGGTTGTGAGGATGCAACGTATTATCATATATGGTGGACTTGTAAAAAAGTTAAAGCTTTTTGGATTAAAGTTTGGTGGAACATGCAAAAGATATTTAAGAAAAAGATAAGGTTTTCTCCACAGTTATTTCTGTTGGGTATTATTACAGATTGTACTGTCATAGACACTAAATTGATGTTGAATTTAATTACAGCAGCAAGACTTTTAGTAACGCAATATTGGAAGAAGGAGGAACTGCCTACTATAGAAGAGTGGACTTTGAAAGTTTCAAACCTGGCGGAAATGGCAAAGATTTCAGCATATTTGAAAGAACAATCGCAACAGAGATATATTGTGGAATGGAGAAGATGGATCGAATATATTCAGAATAAATATGGGACTAAAAAGTTTCATTTAGCATTTGAATAAGTATTAGTTTTACATGATGTATTATCAGTTATTCATTATTGGTTAGTAATTTAGTTATGTTTAAGGGGAGTTAAAGCGCGATAGAATTTAATATTTTTTTTTAGTTAGGTAGCATATTTTAGCTTAAGTTTGTAAAGTTAATACCCTGTATTCAGCTCTGGGAAGTCGGGGGGGGGGAGGGTTAGGGAGGGCAAGGGGGAGGGGAGGGGGAGGGAGGGAGTTTATGTTATTAAAATGTATTTTAATACTTTTCAATTAAAAAAAAGCTACAATGGCACTGTAAAAATAAGTTTGCAACCGGTGTTCACACTTATGATTGTTGCAGCATTCCTGCAGCATTCCTATGATCATTATTTACACACTTCAAAGTTGGCTTCCTACAGACAGAATGAACAGAGAACCCAGCAGTAAAATTGCAACTTGCAGTCAGATGAAGTGTCACCCCAGATAATTTGATTAATAACTACTGGGAAATGAGGCAATAATTACACGACTCGCTTAGCAATGGAGTTGCCAGTTTCAATTGTGGTAACTGAGGATATATACCTGTATTTTAATGAGTTGAATTGATTTATTGGGACTATCACAATAATTGTGTCATTTTTCAAGCTTGCATATAAGAAAACAAAACAAAGCAACTTTAAAAAATAGTAGCAGAGAAATGCTATGATCATCTGAATTCCAATGTAATTCTTTCAAATCATTTTCAAAGCATGCCCAGTCTTACAAATACTGGATTTTACTCTGCAGGGGCAAAAATAAGATAATCACTAAGAAGGTAGCACGTGCTGCATAACTTCCCTGGATTAGTATATACATTAAAAAAATGCAGAAATTTTGCCCCAAAACAAATGAAGTTAACTTTTAAAATGCATGCAGTGTTTAAAGTTTAATTTAAGCATAAATAATTAAAATCAAAATTGGCATAAAGACATTAATGTCTTGTCAAGGGCATGGGACATTGCCGCTCCCATTATTTTTCTATTTTTTCTTTGCAACTATAATGAAGCATTGTTTACTAGTACATGCTATATTTATGAGGAGAAATTCCCACTGTATATTTGTGCAAAATTGAAAATACACAAGCTTCACTAAAGGATACCAATACTGTTGACAATAGAGATACTCACGACACATTGCATCCTCAAAAGACTGGGGAGTTTTTATTCGAAAGCTGTATGCATGTTTCTGCAGGGTATCATGAACCTTTTGCACGCTGCAGCCCCAATAGCATGTAAGGAGACAGTCTTCCAAGCAATTAGATACCAGAGTAATGCCATCTTGAGGAAAATGAAAACAATGATACAAACGTATAACAAAGAATTGTGCTACTCAAAACTCCACAATGGATACAAAATATTATCTTCATATCATGTTACTTTATAGGAGATAAATTATCTAATATTCTCCTACTCTTTCAAATTTCCATGCTCAAAAGCAGTGAAAATCTAAATTATTCCAAAGCTGACCCATTATCTTTTTGAGGTTATATAAGGTTATAAATATATTCAGATTAAAACTGTCAGTTAAATTGTGCTATTAATACGATGACCTAATTCTTGTCATGTAAAATTAACCAATGAAACAGCTGCATACTTTCTGGTGATTCTCTGTTATGAGCTTATAGTGCTTCAGCTCCCACATCCACAAGGACAGAGAACTATCATCCACAGATAAATTGAGTGTTTTCTTTCCCCCACAAACAGTGATTCTTATTTCAGTTAAGTTTATAGTGCAAATTAAAAACAATAAGGGGCAGAATTTTCCTTAAAAAGTGTCTCTATTTTCTTTTGCGTGCTTATTGCTTAAAGAGTGATAATAACAGAAGTGATTTAAGATAAACATGCTTTCAGACTTCTTGTGGCAAATAGAAACAAAAATGGAGAAAACAAAAAACAGAAAATGTCAACAAATATTATATACAATATACTGACTTGAAGCTGAAGTGATTTCTGGGTTTTTGATTTCTAAACTGAATGGATTTTTCACTTGCCGCATCTGTTTCTGAGACACTTTTACAATTGATTCAGTTTCTTCTGAATTCCTTAGAATCACAGGAACATCCCATCCAAACCTAAGGAGTACAAAATGTTTGTAATCATAGAATTAGAGACCTGAAAAGACTGAGTGTAATCCATTCTTCAGCGTAACTTAAAGCATAATGAAATACTGTAAACAAAGATTTGTATTAATGCCCAGGTCTATTAAAGGAATAATTTCTTCAAAGATTGTTGCATTTGCTTTAAATTACCCTACGTCAATCAATTAACTTTTCCTTACACCTTTCTTTACATAGAAACCACTGTTATTTGCCCCCTCCCATTAAAAATATTCAAGCAGAGCCATTTTTCAACTCAGCCTAAGCATCACTCCTGTCAAAACCATTTCCTATCCCTACATGTTTTCTACCAAGCCCCGTGCTTTATTCCACAGTAGCCAGACTTTAAAACTCTTGGAAAAGGTGGAAGAGTCAGGATCAGAAAAAGGAAAGAAGGCGAGGTTGTCAGAATACAAACTAACTTGAGGGCTAATCCACATGGAGCCCCATTTCCATCTGTCCTGTTTGCCATCGTTCACTCCCTAGAGACTAAAATGGACAATGTGAAATTTGAGTGGGCCATGAACAAGGAGTATATATTGGAGGTGGTGAGCCTTTGAGAGCTGTATGCAATGAAATTTCATTTTGATGTATGCCGATTGGTGTACATTCAAAGTGACAATAAAGTTATCATCATTATCATTATCTCCCCCACCCCGACTATCTTGCTCAATTCCTCCCCATTTAAATGGCCTATCTCACTCAACCCATGAGGTTCCTAATACTGCTTCCCTTTACAAGCATTTAATTAAGATTGCCGATGCTTTCAACAGGAATCATTCCTAACCCAGATGCACTGGATTACTCCACGTCTCCTACCATGCCCAGCAAACATCCGATGGAAAATCTGACAGTGGGAATCCTTGTCCATGGCAAGCGGAGGGTACCCGGTTAGAGGACAGTCCGCCCCCCCACCTCTCAGATCAAGCCTCTCGGCGAATCTTCGCGGTTCGACTCGAGAAACCGCCGCGCAAACCCTAACCATCCACTGCCTTCCCACGATCCTGTTCTTTCTCTACCCGACTTACCAGCCCATGATCAGGCCGCTGGTCACCAAGAAGCAGACGAACACCAAGGCAATGTAGAACAGCGGAGAGTACTCGTACAGCATCACCAACAACGCAGCAGCCATCAGGCAACGAAAGAGAGAAAGAAGCGACGCTCCCGCTTCCAAACCCCCGCTGCCCTTTTGTTTTCATCTAGGAGCGCATGCGCGAGTGAAGCGCATGCCCGCCAAGAAATCGGGAAGCGGCGTTTCCCGACTTGCCACTTCCACCTCCTCCTCTGTTATTGCCGATCGGGTTGGTGAGAGCGTTTTGCAGTCGCGCCTTACCGGTTCGCTTCGGGATAATTAATGCAGATGTCCTCCCGTATATCATACCACCCTTTCAACTCAGCGGTACTCTATACTATCATTAACACACCCCTACAATATATTATTTGTCTCTTTGGAACATTTAAATATTGTTTTGGCAGTATGCAGCCATACCCACACACAGTTTTTTTTAAAATGTCAGTACATACAGGACTCGATGTCACTCTCTTAGTCTGAAGCACACCACCATACAAAAACCATCACTCAAAGCCAGTTGTTGCATTCCAACTAGAGAATGCTAACGAGGAGAGATGGTGGGAATTGCAGCTTCTGGAGGTCCAAACTATGTGCTGATCTTGGAAAAAAAATAAGAAAAACACATCACTACTTTAGTAAAGTGCTTCGTGCATATTTAATGATCTTAAATAGATCCTTAGATGGATTAAACTAAGAATGAAGCATACATAACTTATTGCAGTTCTGTTTTTCTGTGCTAATGCTGTTGCTGTTTGTATTTTTGAACATTTGTGTACATTTTGCAAATATTTGTCATAACTTGTATACTTATATATTAAAAGTATTAACAAAAAATACACTTCATTTGCATTCCATTGATTTAATTTTGTTCAGTTTTTTGCTAACAGAATTTCAATAGACATTTACTGGACTTGACTCAATTCCACAGGACTTGCATCCAAGTAGTCAACCATAGGATTATGTTTATAAATTGTACTCTGTTGTTTTATGCTGGTATTGATTTATATATTTTAATCCAGGGGTCCCCAACCCCTGGTCCGTGGATCAGTACCGGCACGCTAGCAACTGGTCCGCACAAACAAGCAAAGCCCCATCTGTGGGATGCAGGCAGCACACAAAATCACGCCCCTCCAGTCTGTGGGAAAACCTTTATCTATGGAACTGGTCCCTGGTGACTTATAAGAGTGATGTTCTTTTGAACATGAGCCTGGTCATTGCAGCTTTGAGTCAATGCTTTGCTTTGCTAACCCACCAGCACGCATCTAAAACCAGGACCCTTAGTCTTAAAACAACCTTTTCAAAAGAGTGATTGATCTAGATTTCTATGGAGCCTGCATAACCTGTCAAGATGATCAGTCATTAGTAGACAGATGCTCCAAATCCAGTTTCTCTTGCATCCCAAAGCTTGCATCCCAATCAAAAGTGCCCAGAGACTGTTGAGACGATTGGGATAGTATCTTTCAAAGTAGTGGTTCTCAGCTGTGACCACATTAAGTTGTATAGACTTCAACTCCCAGAAGTCCCCAGCCAGTGGGGGATTCTGGGAATTGGAAGTTCACACCAGCTGGGGAATTCATGAAGTCCACACATCTTAAAAGTGGTCAAAGTTGAGAAACACTTTTTGACAGTAACAAATTGATTATAATATAAAACCCAATTGGGTATCCATCAGGATTATAATGCAAACAAAGGTGAGCTGATAGGGATACAATGCTGGTTGCAAATGATAGAAGATGTGGTATAGTTCATCATGAAGACACCAGATTGGAGAAGGCTGGAATAAGCCTTTGTGAGAGGTGTCTCAATCTCAGAAGTGGTTAAGTCTTCAACAGCATATGCCAAAAACAATTTCCTTGGTGTAAAATGACTACTATAGTAGAGATATTCACAATTTTACTAGCATTGATGTCGGACAATGTCGGCTGGCGACCCCCAGGGAGAGGGCCTTCTCTGTGGGAGTGTCAGCCCTATGGAACCAACTCCCCCTTGAGTTTCGGATGGCCCTGGATCTCCGGTCCTTTCGCCGCGGCCTCAAAACACTCCTTTTCCACCTGGCTGACCTGGACTGACAGGGATTTTAATTATGTTTTTAATTTTTAAACTTAATTTTAATTTATTCTACTGGGGCTATTAATTTAATTTCTTTTTAACTTTTGTATTATTGTATTTTATTGTTGTTAGCCGCCCTGAGTCCTTCGGGAGATAGGGCGGCATATAAGTCCCAATAATAAATAAATAAATAAATCTAGTTTGGGTAATGAAACGTCTGCAAGAAAACAAGCAAGCTCAGAGAGCACCAAGGACCCCTCATTAACAATTTTAAACTTAAACTTTTAAAATCTTGAGCCCAAAATGTAAATAATGGTTGCTTTATGTTTAGGAGTAATCACATTATTTAATTTTGTTTAGCTTGGCTTTGTTTCGGTTTTGAAGGGGGCGGCAGTACGGCCTCTTTTTTTTGGAAAAGAAAATATTGGTTACCAAGGTAACATTGCTTCCTGGTTAACTGAGAGGCGGGAGAGCGAGGAGGAAGTACTCCCCTCGCCCCGCCCGGAATTATGGACTATCGGCTATGGGACGCTCTTTACCCTGCAGCCTCTCTAGGCGTGGGCGGATGGATGGACGCTCAGGTGGGAGGGAATAGGGAGACAATTGCTGTAATGATCTCCGCTTGAGAGGGAGTTCCAGAGCTATGGCCTCTCGCTCACCGTAGCTAAGGGGTGGCCGCCGCCGAAGCCGAGCGATACAATTGATTGGTTCAGGGAATGCTCAGGTCATGCGCACTAAGTGGGCCTGGAATTGGATTGGGGCTGAGGTGGGGAGGACCCACCCGGCCTCTTAAAGGGCCAGCACTAGGAAAGGCAGCTGCTGCAGCTACAAGATGGTAAGTTCACGAGATCGCTTGTCGTGGAATTGCGATTTGCTTTTTAGCGTTTGGGTTTTCATCTTTCTTTTTTCCGTCCTTCTTGCGATTATTTAAGCTCTAAATAAATAGCCCCCTCCCGGGGATTGGATGGAGAATGAGATCTCTCCTCCCGCATAACAACAAATTCAGCCTAAATTGAATGCAATGCGCTTGTTTATTAGACTGATATATTGTGGCTTGTAAACAACGTACCGATTCCTGTAAGCTTTGCCTAAATATTTGAAAAAGGTTAAGGCGATGAATTCCAGTTACGGGGATGATCCACCAATCTTCGGATTGATGCTCCTTTTTAATGAAATTATCTCCAATTTTCCCTCGCGTCGGAAGGAGGAGGGGCAGAGCTTGGAATTGCTACTCCCTGCCGCCTCCTCAAAGACAAATCAATGCTTCTTGCAAAGGTAGGACCAAATTGCAGTTTTCTTTTCCCATTTTGCAAGTCTCTTTCTTAGCACAAGCGCTCATTTCTTTCCATTTGCAGTTTTCTTTCTCTCCTGTTCTCCTATCATTAAAATAAATGGCAAGGATTTGGAGTCCAGCACATCTTGGAGACACTGCCTTGGGGAGAAAATGGATACTTTTCCTATAGTCCAGTGTTTCTCAACCTGGCTGGGAAAGTCTGGGAGTTGAAGTTTACACCTCTCTTTCTCTTGAGATTGGGAAATACGCTCTAGCCTCTAATGCTCTTCAGCTCATCAACCCTTTTAGGAAGTTTCAGATTGTTCATTGAGCCTTAAATATATAATAACAAATAGTAATATGAAAACTAATAATAATGGATTGTCTTATTGAACCGTGAGGGTTGGTATTGACCACTTTGGGGAAACCCTAGTGGTCAATAGGAAAAGCCCCTTCAAATATTTTAAATGCATGCTCACAGACAATTATCTGCATTAAATTTGCACTTGTCATTCCTTTCATGGTTTGATGGAAAAAGTGAAGAAATGAGTGGCTTAAATCCTGGGAGTGACTGAGGCACATTTATAATCCTGATAGTTCAGTTCAGCACTGAACTATCATTTTCATTTGTAAAAGTAATGGTATTACTGCTTCTTATTTTGATCCAAAAACTCTTGTCGTTTTCTATCTATAGCCAATGTTGACAAGATAGAAGTAGCTTGCCTACATTGCAAGGAGAGATTGGTTTGAATGGCCTTGGGATTCTTCATTGCCTTTCTCTTCAAATCCATTCCCTTGTGTTGCAACATCTAATTCCTAACTACAAATATTGCTTAATATTAAGGAATTTGACTTATCTTTTTTGTGTGCTCAGAAGCTGTTGGTGAAACTTTTGCCTAACTAACAAACCAAGACTTTTGTGACCCCCAAGCTGTGTATTTGTGAGAGATTTTAAGACTTTGTTATGAAGAAATGCAGCACATATCTGTGTTTCTAAACCCATCACATGTAATTGGGATCTCCTTCCTGCCCCTAACTAGGAATTATGTGCTTTGAAGCAACTTTCCTTAGATGTTATGTTCCCTCAAAAATGCATTTTTAACACATTATATATTATGCTTTGGAGTAATAGATGTAAGAGAAACAGTTCTTATCCAAAATGTTTTGCAATGTTTTGCAAAGGGAGAGAAGGAAAGGTCAACAAATTAATCTCCCTTTAATCCTGTGGTTTTTATACTGGCTCCTGATATAGCACAGGGCCGATAAGATACAGAAGATGAAGATCTCTGAATCCATTTTATTCTTTTTCCTTGGCAACAAGATTGCAATACTCTGTTCTCATGCTCAAGGACTCCTTGCAGGCTCAGAGCCTTCTGTTATAAGCAAATGGTTTTTTTTTTTGAAATACCGGTAGTTGCTTTGCATATCATAACAAATACCTGAAAGTCAATCTGCTTGGGAAACTCATTTGTGGCTTTTCTGGCTTAATGTAATTGTGTGCAATTGTAACTGCCAGGTTATATTTTCATACAGCATTTATACACGGTGAGTATTGTATGCATACAGTAAAATAGATTGCAGATTGGATTTATGAGCATTTGTTTTTTAAAAAAGAAATGTAATACTGTCTGTTCTGGTTTATTTGTGTAATATAGAATAATGAATATCTGTTTTACATATTATGGAGAGAGAGAAGTTCCCTGATGATGGGCTCCAGCATGAGCCCCAAAGCTTGAAAGAATAAACCTTTGGTCCCCATGACTAACTCAATTGGATCCTGTAACATCTTGGGACATGTATATTTGCCTTCATTTGCAATATTTGTTTTGAATAATTTTACCAATTAGTCCCTGAATAAAAACATCCAAATTACTTTAGCATCCTAGTCTAATATATCCATGTTGGACAACCAGGTGCAGAAGCTTTCTTCTTTTGGAACCAGGTGCATATGAGAAATTCAAAGCTCAACATAAACCCATGAACTAATGTTTTCTTAATGTTGAAAAGCCTGCTGCCTTGGTAACTGGAAGTAATATATAGCAGCTGTGACTAATAACTACTATTCTTCATAAATTGTCTTGTTTCCTTTTATAATTGGTGCCTGTTGCTACAATTTTAGAAATTTTGTAGCCTAATTACCCATTTTGTAAAAATGCATAGCTTTCTATATTGGATATGGGAATCTCCCCAATTTATTTATTACAGAATGAAAAGAAACCTGGGTTTTCTTAGCTGTCTGATTTACATTTATTACATTACATTTATTACATTTATATACCGCCCTTTCCCGGAGGACTCAGGGCGGTTTACAGGGTAATTAAAAACCAAAATACAAAAGTTAAAAAACCAAGTTTAAAAAAAAATTAAATTTATCCCTGTATAAGTAAAACCCCAATTAAAATAAATTAATCCTCAGCCTGGGCCAGAGAGCTCGAAGAGCCAGGTCTTCAGGTCCCGGCGGAATGAACAGAGGTCGGGGGCAGTCCTCAGGTCCACTGGCAGCTGGTTCCAAAGGGCAGGCGCCCCCACTGAGAAGGCCCTATCCCTGGGTGTCGTCCGCCGGCAATCTCTTACCGGTGGCACCCTGAGAAGACCCTCCCTGTGGGAGCGCACTGGACGAAGGGAACTTGATGCCGGCAGCAGGTGTTCCCTCAGATATCCCGGACCCAAGCCATGTAGGGCTTTATAGGTCATCACCAGCACCTTGAATTTCACCTGGAGGGCAACCAGAAGCCAATGCAGCTCGCGGAGTAGAGGTGTTACATGGGAGTATTTAGTAAAACATACATTAGTTATGTTGGTCCTGAGTGTTGCACCTCTTCCTGAGGTGGATCACCTTGCCTACTGCAATGCTATATCTGCAAAATCCACAAGTTGCTGCTCTTGGCTGGCTTTACCATGTATTAAGTCATTTTTTTAAACCATAGGTTTCAGACTAAACAGTCACTACAGACATATTCCAAGCCAAAATCAAAGTAACATTATGGCTATGTAAAATATGTGAACACCCTAGAATTATTACTAGGTTTTGCAGAAGTAAATCACATTGAATACATGTATATGTAATTCCTCAGAACTGTATTTAGCACTGCTGCCCATACTGAACTCTGATAACAAGCTGTGTGTTGGGAGATGTTGCCATGCAGTACTGGGAATAGTCAATTGTACATATTGTCTATGGAACCCACTATCAAAATAATAAAAAGGCAGATCCAGAAGGCAAAATGGTGTGGAAAGCAACCTAAGAGGGACAAAATGGGAAAGCTAGGGAAATGGAATTACAATCAAGTGAGAATATTTAATTTTTATAATTGTAAGTTTCATTTCAGCTGAACGTGAGGATAGTGCATTCTGTTGCATACTTTACAAAAGAAGCAGACGAAGGATTTGAAGAAGGGAGGAAGGAAAGGAAGAACGAAAGAAAGAAAAGTAGCATGGTAGAGATGTTTGGTTGGCAGAGAGCATAGGACATTCCAAGTGGAATTATTTGAATAAGTTAGAAACCTTTCATCAGCAAGGATGGTCGAAGAGGTGGCCACAGGCAGGAAAGCATTGGGATATGACGTGAATGAGCCAGTTTGGTCTAGTGCAGGGCTAGGCAACCTTGGCTCTTTTATGACTTGTGGACTTCAACCCCCAGAATACTGTGCTACATTCTCATCATATATTTTCTTCTTTAAAATACTTGCTATAGCTTTTCTCCGAATAAGATATTGCCTGATTTTTTTTAATAAGCATTGCATCTCCAGCAGTTGAGGACTGGAGTGATATGTATGTCTGGAATAAAGAGTCCTTTTGTTCATCTGTGCCTTTTCTCTTTCACTCCCCGTCCCTCTTCTCTTTAGAGTGAATCCCTAGTGGTTTGTGATGTTGCTGAAGACCTGGTAGAGAAGCTGAGAAAGTTTCGTTTTCGTAAAGACACAAACAATGCAGCCATTATCAGTAAGCTGAAAAGGAGGGCTCACAACACTCATAAGGGGGAATAATACAGTCTCATGTTCTCTCCTCTGGCGGAAAATAACTTGGATTTTTGTTTCTGAATACCCACACACAAGTTTTAAAAGACCATTAAGTCTTTGAAGCAAATCTAGGAGCATTTGGGTTGTATAGATTTGCCCTATTTTGAGTCATTTTGAGTACATTGTGCAAACAAAATCACGTAAAATCCACATTTCCATTGTTTTAGTTGAATTTGAATTACATGTACAATTTTACTTGTACATGCAAAATTCTGAATAGTGCAGACTTTGGCATACAGGTAAGTTAATTTTGGCTGGCATCCAGTGGGGTATGTGAGATTTCTTTTGGCTTTAGGACCACACCAGCTTTATGCAACATATCAAAGGCCACATTTCAAAGTTGGCCAGACTCAAAGCCCATTTTCAGGAGGGATTTAAGATGTTTAAGATTGTGATACAGATGTTTTTAGCATTTGTAAATGACAATGGTTTGTTTAATGAAATGCACAAAACTCAAACAAAGCTACATATATAGTATTTTAATGCAGAAACAATAACATATTGCCTTTGTTTGCCTGATGTGACACACCAAAGACCAGCAAAGACCATTTAGATCAGGGGTGTCAAACTCAATTTCATTGAGGGCCGCATCAGCATTGCGGTTGCCCTCAAGGGGCCGGGTGGGTATAGCCAGGGTGGGTGTGGCCTACTGGGTGGGCGTGGCCAGAGTGCATATGGCCTACTGTGTGGGCATGGCCAGCTCTACATCGTTCGCATCAAGGGTGCCTATGGAGGCCTGGGCAGGAGTGGGACAGATCTGAGGGTCTCTGGCAGAAGGAGGGTCTCTGGGCTGGGGCCAAGGCAGTGGGGGCTGTTCCCTCTGTTTCCAGGATGGCTTCGGGGGCCGCATGAAACCACTTCGCGGGCCGGATCTGGCCCCCGGGCTTTGTGTTTGACATGTCTGATTTAGATACTAGATTTTCTTTTAAATCTCACCATTACTGATTTTATAAATAAATTAAGGCAGTGTATATACCTAATACTCCTTTCTACTTCAATGTAGGTAGAGCCAAGATCTTTTATGTAGCAGTGGGATGATTAAGGGAGAAATTGGTGTCTTGAGTCTTTGTAGGTTTTAATAATAAATGGTTCAATAAATCTGGGTTTCAGCTTTCCTGGAAAAATGCTTGCAGCCACATATTAGATGAGCACGGACCAGACATAGTACTCCTTTGGCTAAATTTAAAACTAGCCTTCTTGTGATAAAAGCCAGTGCAGCCTGATGACTATTAGGAAATACTTTTTCTAGTGGTCTTATTGTATTCAGTGATGACTGTTAGTTCAGGTGAAAGAGAAAAAGAACCAGTAAAAAAAACAAAGACACCTAAGTGAATGACAATAATTCCCCCCACCTCCCGCAGATAGCATAATTTAAATGAATTTTTTTTTGTTTTCTTTTATTGTATAGTGAAAATTGATAAAGAGAAACAGCTGGTAGTTCTGGATGAAGAACATGAGGTATGTCTGAGTTGGAGTAGCTTTTTGTTTTGCCAAGCTTAAATATATAAACTTTTTGTTTTTTGCTAAACATGGTCTCAATAGGTACATTACTTACATCTATTTATACATGTATCCAGCCAAAGAAAAACAGGATATTCTTGCACTAAACTAACAAGTTGTAATAATTTGTTTTTCAGTGCTGGTATTGACTTTAAATACTGTCTTAAAGTGAGTAAAGGCTGTAATAATGTATTGCATATTGACTATAAAAGGACATTGCTAAAATACTAGTTGTTGTGATTCTTACAGGGCATATCTCCAGATGAACTAAAAGATGAAATTCCAGAAAGACAACCTCGATATCTTTTATCAGTGATCAAAGTAATATTTTGGTACATAGAAATCAGTTTCTGCTGTCATGTTTTGGTGCCTGAGCCAATGAGCTATATGTTGTGCTTCTTAGCATAGAGTCTAGAGGTAAATGAAGGTGTACAGATCTTTCTTAGAATCTCCTTTCTTGTATAAATGTCCAGGAAGGGTTTATAGCAGGTTGAAGAGCTTTATTTTTATACTGGAGTCATGCATTACTATAAACCAGACTATAGTTTATTTGGTTTTAGTTTAGGGTGTATGTGAACCAAGCCAGCTGTGGAATATTCCACAAACCACACTTAAGTTTTCTAGTTTCCTTACCTTTAGAGCACATTCATTGTCTATAGCTACAAGTACCAGCATGATGATGGGCGAGTCTCTTACCCCCTCTGCTTTATCTTCTCAAGTCCAGTTGGTAAGTTGAACTCTCATGAACTGATGTGCAAACTGTCTTCAGTAGAAATAAAAAGATGGCTGCCATCCAAGATAAAAAGTACTTAAAGATATGTTAAAGATTTTCATTTTGATTAGCTGGGAAAAGTTTATGTTGTTTGGCTTCTGAGTATCATTAGAAGGGCCCTTATGTTGGGTCAACAAAGCATTAAAAACAGTTGTAGGAAGAGAGACCAACAAGCGACAGGGGTTATCAGAAAAGGGAGTGAGAATACAGAATGGCTGTAGACCTTGGTAATAATTAATTTTGTTAGCGAATGGGGATGCAGTTGTTTTCAGTCTCACCAGGACTGCAGAAAACTTTTAAAGGCTTCTTTAATGAAATTTGTAAAGACTTCAGCAATTATGTGCTTTATTCTACATTGAGTTGATGAATAACTTGATAGCAATTGGATTTTGAAATGTAAGGAAATTTCTCATTCCCTGAATGCTGAACTTACCTAGGGATTACCTGCATAGCAACTAGGAGTTGTATTCCCACGTCATGGAGATAGCTTAGCATTATGTGAGAACCTTTATAAATAAAACAATAGCTTAACACAGATATGTCAAGCTCACGACGTCACGTGACATCGCGCAACGTATCGGGACGGTTTTGCCATTGCTGGGGTGGGCACAGCTTCCACGATGCATCCAGCCCGTGGGCCGGCAGTTTGACACCCCTGGCTTAACACCATTAGCATCTGCAGTAGTCAAATAATGCACATACATTATGATGTCATAGTGGAAATATAATTGTTGCACGTTGTTGGGGGCAATAAGCTGACTTTGTAATAATGCCGCTTGGGGGGGCAAAAGCCCTAATAAGCAGGCATATACATAGAATGAAGGCTATTGCTAAGCACATTTGATTTGTGCTTAGATTGTAAGCCGCCCTGAGTCTTCGGAGAAGGGCGGGATATAAATGGGATTAAAATAAATAAATAAATAAATAATACATTATATGCCTAAGACAATGTGTGAACACTGAGTGTGTATTATATTAAGGGCTGGTATGCCAAATTAGCACTATGTGTGAACACTGTATATGAATGTTAAGGGTTAATATACCAAATTGTCTTAGTTGTGTAAGATATATTCCCTCACATTTTAAATTACCATCTCTTCGGCACAGGGCTAATAATGGTCTACTGTAATGTAAATAATAAGAATCACTCAGTAATGTGTGTAAACTTTTAGCGTGCATTTTAGAACATTCAGTGGATGCTTATATGTTTCCAATCTGACAAGCTGGCGTAGACTCTGGAACATATGTTCTGTGTTCAGTGCTTTTGATATATATGAATAGAATTGGCAATTGATGTCTTTAATAAATATCTTTTAACTAGCTTGAAGAGGATAGTGAAATAAGTAAATGGTTGATCAGATTTCCTGTTAAATATGTGTGTACAGTGCTAGGCCCTCTGGTGCCCTCCTATAGTTCCTGCTAGTAAAAGATTATGGAAGTCATAACCCCAAACATCTATAGAACATGAAGTTGTGAATGTTGTTTTTTAAGAAGCATATATTAAAACATCTATAGCATGCTTTTCAAGTTTCACAGACATAGATTATCCTCAGTAAGCAGAAATAAAAACATCAGCCCTTAAAGCATTCTTAATCAACATTTCTTAAGACTTAAATCCCTAGACTAAGGGTGCTGCCACAGAAAAAGTTCCGTCCTAGTGCCCACCAATATAGTACATGTAATAGTTTTAGATAAAGACTGTAAAGTATAGGCATATTCAGAGGGCAAAAGGCAGCCTGGCCTTTTCAATATTTTCCAAGCACTTCTTTTAACAAGCAACTACTGTTACTGCTAACTGAATCTTTTTTGGTGTGCAGATTTATCTAATTGAATTTTCTCCAAATTGATATTTTCGAGATGTTTTGAAAGATTTCAACCCCCCTAATTTCTAGCCAGTCTATTGTGAGAATTGGTCTGATACATCTGGAAATCGTTAGATTGGGGAAATTGTTATGTTAATTTTAAAGTGGCAAGTAGGATAAGGAAAAGACCAGTTGTTTTTTGCATATGCAGTAAGGACTGAGGAGCTATAGCCAAATAGACTGACTAATGTGGTTTTATTTGTCTCTACTTACTTTCCTCCTTTACAATTACAGGGTGTAAGCCTGAGCAACAGATGATGTATGCTGGCAGCAAAAATAAATTAGTTCAAACAGCAGAACTCACAAAGGTAAAACTGAAGCAAACCTTGGATGCATTTGTTGCCAAGTTGTTGTATTTCCTCTTGCCCCTAGAGTCTGTCAATTTAAACACTGATATTTGCAGGATGTACATAATCTGGTACTTACCAAAATTTTATCTCAAGAGAAAGCTGAACTTTGTAACATGTGCTATATAACCTTTCTGAAATTGCTGTTCTCCAGGATGGGTTCACATGCAGCTCTATGCTCATTGGAGATTTGGCTGGTGAATATTGATCTTTAACTATGCAAAATGATATTTTATTTGGCTTCCTGTAGGCAAGTAATGGTTCCGGGATGCAAGTAGCTCAATGTATAGTCCTTGGAGTGCTCTTTGAGCATAAGGTTGAGAAACATTCATCTAGACCAGGGGTAGGCGACCTCGGCTCTTTTATGACTCATGGACTTCAACTCCCAGAATTCCTGAGTCAGCTATGCTGACTCAGGAATTCTGGGAGTTGGAGTTCAATAGTCATAAAAGAGCTGAGGTTGCCTACCCCTGGTCTAGACTATAGAATAGAGAAATCACAAAATAACCAGAACTGCTGCAGTCCCTCTTCCTTTACAGCTGTGTGTTTCTTTTTATGCTTCAAGAATCTGGTGTATCCAACAGGGCCTTTGTGGGCAACTTAGTTCATTCCATCTTTCTTGGGCTATTGCTCCTGCTAGGTGCTGATGCATGTCCAAAGTATTTTAAGGGAACACCAGGTTGCAGTAAAGAAATGGGCCACTTTATACTGCACTTCCATATAGTTGACCTTCCTCTTTTTTCCATTTCTAACTGATGAGCTTCAGGAGAAAATCCTAGACTTTAAGCCAAAGATGATCTTTGCATGACTCAGTGTTCTCCCCAGTAATATTTAATACACCCATTCACAGAAAAAGCTAAAATGCTGGGGAGGAGGTTTTGACTTAGCTTTCTCCTTGATCTGCTGTCCAAGGAAACAATGGATTTCTCTCATGTAAGACTTACCTGCAACTAAAAAGATTCTGTCTTGGTCTCGAGTATCCTGTTTCTGTGGGAAATAAGTCCTAAAATAGTACTGTAGTTTGATCTGCTGATACACTGTTTTGAAGGCCCCAAACCAAATGGCTTTAGCCGTTTCTTGGTCAAGGATAGATGATTGTGTGCTTTTTCCTGGACATACTTACCTGCATCAGTAGTAGTATATTTCTAAAAAAGTTAAATTAAAAATATATTATGTAATAGCTGTTTCTTACTCCCTTTTGGACTGGATGAGTTGTCTTTTTGGCTTAACACATACAGCATGCTAAACCATACTGTAATTTGTTTAGGTTTGGCTTAGTGGGTTGCATCAACATAGTCAACTGTGGTTTATCCTTTTAATCATGTTTCGGTGTACTTGCTGAAAATATTTTTGTTTCTGTTTCTCTCCCCCCCCAGGTATTTGAAATCAGGAACACAGAAGATCTCACTGAGGAATGGCTTCAGGAGAAGCTTGGCTACTTCCACTAAAAGAAGGATTAAGCATTCCATGCAATTCAAACTGGAACCAGACATGACTCCTGCTTTCTAAACCTAACAAGAATGCACTGTACTTACAGTTGTTTCCTGCAATGTTTGTATGTATGTACATATATATGTATATATTTGTCTGTGCAAAATTTATATACATGAGGGGAAGAAGCATGTCCTGCTTAACCAAACTTTGCCCAGGATTATTCCTTTCCTTCTGATTGTCTAAAAGGGAACAGTTTTCTTCCTGCAGGGATATTTTTTTTTCCTTTTTGCACTTACATGACAAATATTTCTATCTGGACTAATTAGAACTGGTAATTGTTTACAGCTCTGGGGCAGAATCTCCAAAGGGACACATTGTGCACCAGCTCTTGTTTGTATCAATGGACTGTGTTTATGGGTGTACTCAGTCAAGTAGTCTGGAAATTTACAGCAGATTTTCCCCCCTCCTGAGCTACAAGTGCATCTTCTTTTAATAGAAACTGGACAATAATTAATAACTGGACACAATAGTATGTGAAAATAACACTGAATCCACTGGCATGAAAACATTTGATTTGGACCTAACCTGTTTTAGGATAGATACTTTAGTATGATTCCCAACTTCTCCAGATGGGGCTTTTCTTTTCTCTTAAAAAAAACCCAATTATTTTGAACCTTGTATTTCCACTTTGGGTGAAAGGTTTAACACTATTTTTGTGTATGTAAGGATAGCATTTTTACTAATCAAATAGAAAGTAGATTTAAAGCAACCTGTAAGGGCTTGGTCACATACTGTAGTGGACTTCCATTCCAAAAGTCTTTATATGTAGATCTATTAATATAAAAGTCTTGACTTTTCTGGACTTTTTATGCAAGCACTTCTCAATCTGTGTGCCTTTTTTAAAAAAAAATCTATCAAATGATTGTAAGAAAGTCTTACACTGCCAGTTTTTAAAAAATATTAAATTTGATACAGGTTAACTTTGTCTAAAAGAATCTCCCTAGCAGCGTCTGGTAGCTTAATCTCTCTTTCCATTAACTTCAGCTGTAGGTGCATACACTCGGGTTTACACTGCTATGATTTAAGGCAAAATGCTTAGCCTGGCTAAAAAAGAAAATTAAAAGTCAACACATATTCTGAAGTTAATCAGAGTCCACCACATCTCTGCATTCTGTCTTTCAATAGACAGGGCTGTATCTGTGCCTTGATCCTTATAAATGCAGGGCAGGAAAAAAGTAATATATAGCATGCAGAATTCGACTTCCTTAACTATCTTGATTTCCTTTTTGTATTTTAAAAATGTGTAGCCAATGCTTTCTCAGAAGCCAGAGGAATATCCATTGCAATGCATGGGGGTGAGCAGTGTTTTGGTGCCCTGCTTAGCATCTTGTGCTTCTCCTTGACTGGACCTTGATAATAACATATATAGATCAAAGTATCCTACCCTCTTTGATCAGCAACTTGAATTACTTAGCTGCAAAACTTGATTCTTCCTTCAATGGATGGCATACATGATGTGGCCAATAAATTGGCAATATAGTGCTTAGACACAGACAGGTGAGGCCTTTCCTGTCTATTGTTTTTATGGTTTATCTAGGAATGAGATTCCTAGGGGTAGCTAAATGTGAACTGACAAAGCAGAAATATATGTTATTCCCTAAACTGATATTTAGTTGATCAAACTCTACATGGGTTTTCCTCAGCATGATGCACCATACGTGGATTATAACTGCAACATTCCAAAATCTCAAAATATCCTAGGTCACCTAGTTGGGTAAAATGTCAGATTCTATATACCAAATCTGATAGCAGTTGGCATTAATTCCAATGAATCATATCTGGGGGAGTCCTCTGTAAATGATCTTGCAAGGGATCAGTTAGGCTGTGGTCTAATTGTTCCATTTTGAATGGCATTACAATGAACTGAACTATATTATCCCTAAACTATTAAAAAGAGTACAAATAGTACAGAGGCTGTTTTACATGGATATTGGGGGTCAGATTTGTTCTTTGGCTGAAGGAGGATATACATAGACATCCTTCTTTGTGAACCAAATATGTCTGAAGAGTCTTTTGTGCTTATCTGCCTTTTTTACCACTCTTGTTAGGTTTTTTTTTTAAAAAATGTTTTTTCTAGGAATTTTTTTTCTTAAGTGATTGACCGTACAATCCCTCATTTAAGGTTATAATCCTTGGTTGCTGTTAATGTAATGTTTTTCCCCTCCCTTTTACTAGAGTAGAGACTCTCATTCAGCTTAAGAACTGTACCCAACTTTTTGTGAGTCATGCTCCACAGTTAGTGAGGTTAGGTTCGTTTTTGGAAAAGTGTCAAGAGTTTTAAGAAGTAAATTGTAAATTATCCATTTTGCCAATTAAATATTCCAGAAAGCAGAAAAGAGGGAAGGCTATTCAGTCTGAAAGGGCTGCTAAAAGGATTGTTGGTGTGCTACAAGGTGTTCCTGGGCCATATTTGTGCCCTTCTGGTATAGGATAAAATGGAGGCTAAAGAGAGACTGGAAGATGAATTATCTGTCAGAAGCATTTTAAAATTAAAAATACTATAATATCCATGCAGTTGTTTGAAAAGCCTGAAAATACATAGGTAGCTGAGCACTCTTTGGAATTATGTTTGGTCAGGAGTAGGCAACCTCGACTCTTTTATGACTCATGGACTTCAACTCCCAGAATTCCTGAGTCAGCTATGCTGAGGGGAAAGGGAGAGGTTTCCAAGTGGAGCCATGCTGACTCAGGAATTCTGGGAGTTGAAGTCCATGAGTCATAAAAGAGCCGAGGTTGCCTACCCCTGTGTTTGGTTAAAGACAGTGAAGGAAATTGCAGACTTGATTTTAGGTTTAAAGAGAGTGAGACTAAACTCCACAATTTGGAAGCTGTCGTCTTTTCTAAGTAATTGTTTGTCCCTACCCTGCCCCAATAATTAATTCTGTAATGTCTTTTGGACTGTATAATGTGAACTATAGTTATTCCTGTTTGAAGTCTGGAAATATTGACAATTTCAGCTATGAGGAGAGGTTTTTTCCCCCTGCTCCTCCCCTTCCTCTCTATTTGCATATTGAAGGAGCAACATCTGAAGAATTTCCATCAAAATATATCGCTGTAACAACTTTTTGAATACTAACTTGTTTAAATCAAATCTTTATATTGATGTTTTAATAAGCAATTTATTAAAAAAGTAATAATACAGTGGGTGATAAACTTCTAACAGTGGTTCCATTTCTGGTCTTTTTCTAGTAATATTTCTCTTGAATCTTTTATAGATTAGAATTGCCAGTATTTCAAAACGAGGCCAAATACTTGGTTTTGATTTCTTTTTTCCCCCCTCAAGCCTTTTCACATATAACATATACATCATATGTTTGTTGTAGCATATAAACAACAGGAAGTTCTGAGCAAAAGGGAAGAATTGCATAATACATGTGCTTCTAATATTCATATGTTGCAATTGTATGAATCAATTGTATGAATGTATTCCCTTTTTCCTGTAAAAGCTTGTTTGAACTTAAGACATCATATCTTTATGCTTTATTGATAGCGCAGTATTCACTGGATGAAATGTGAAACACGCATTTGTGATTTTTTTCTGCTTTCTGTTAATCAACACTAGTCAGCTTCTGTGAAAGTGTGTGGGATTTAATTCATTCTTCTCTGCTATGACCCTTTCCAGATGTGTTGAGTGGTACCAGATTAGGGAAAGTTGTTCTAAGTGAATAGACATAGCTTGTTATGTATATGGAAGAATGGTTTTTTCCCCCTCACTGATGGAAGGTTATGTTCTTGTGTGAAACATATGAAAAGGCTTTCATACCATGGCAGGGTTTAAAAAAAGGAGAATCAGTCTACTAATAAAACTGGATAGATTGCTAAATTCCTGGTAGTTGTGCACCATTTGATATGTTGAAATCAGATCAGTATTATATGAAACATCTTTTAGGGAAGTTAATACCTACCGGTAATTTGGGAGCAGTAATTTGGTGTGCACATTGTAAATGCACAAAATTGCAAAGGTATTAAGAAAGGATCATTGAATCACAGAGGGTAAAGGTGAACCAAGCCAATTATAGCTGACTTGCTATCTCCTCTAGTTGTAACTGAAAAGTGTGAGCTGTAGCATCCATAGTTCAGACTCCCTTGACCCAACCTTCCTTTTGGGCCTTTGGCATAGAATTCTACAATTCCAGGTATCTTAGCTACTATATACTTGCTGGAAATTCAAGGACATATAGTTTGGATACATCTGGAGGATGCCAGCTGGGGTGGGCCATTAGTTCTGGTTCAGTATGTTGCTAACTCTGCCCATAGTCTAGAGTTCGATCCTGACAGGCTCAAGATTGACTCAGCCTTCCATCCTTCTGAGGTCAGATTGTTAAGGATAATATGCTGATGTTGTAAACCAGTTAAAGAGTGCTGTAAAGTGGGAAGTATGTAAGTCTTAAGTGCTATTGCTATGGCTAATATCTGGTAGAATAACCTACCCCAGTTGGCATCCTTCTGATGTATCCAGACTCAATGTCCTTGAATTTCCAACAGATATAGTTCATTTTTTTCTAAACTAGCTAAGACTCTTGGAATTCTATTCCCAACACATCTGGAGGGTGCCAAGTTGGAGAAGGTCGATGTGATTGCTGGAATACTAGTCTTTTCTAGGCAATTTGGAAAAGACTGCAATTGAACCGAGGACCGCTCTCTCTTGCTTCACTCAACTCCCTTCCCCAAATCTGCAAATTGTTAATGAGAATATTGGTCTCTTTACAATAACATATTGTACTGACTTAATATAAGTAAACATTTCTAATGCTGAAAAGTTCTTCTGTATGAGATAAGAGCAACAGTATTTTATAGACAGGAAACTGCAATATGTGCTTTTATTGTTCACTGACATTTCTGTGGAACTAACCAGCTTGACAGGTGTTGCAATTATTGGGGTATTTTTAATGTTCTGCTTAGTTGATTTTGCATGTTTTTTTAAATCATTATTTTCTTTTTGTTTGGCAAAGCATGGAGCTTGTATTGGTATCAATGATCATACAATGTTAATAAAACCTGTCAAACTCTCTGTCTTCTATTTTTAATGTGGTAGAATAAGCTTAAAGCTGGAGGGTGGTGGTGATGGTGGAAAGGTAGTCTGGCAAAAAGAATATACAGTATAATCTTTGAACAAGAGCTCTTCCTATCCAGGATCTCCCATTTGACAATAAATTGATTGGACTGTTTAAGATAAAATAATAGTATGGGATGCTGACCCAGTTTGGGTATGCAGATAATTTCTGACAAACAAGGAAGTTAGCCTCTGCTTGTATTGAATGCAAACTGCCATTTTCTCCTATCCAAACCATTGAAGGAAGTAATTGTAAAAGAAAAAGACAGACGTTCAAGTCTATGCAGAACTAATCTGTCTGACCAGACTTGCTTTTTCACTTGCAATGGTCCTAGTTGTATATATCAGGCTCATCTGCACATGCTCAGGAGAAAATGTTATTCAAGTTGCAAGCATTGAAAATGGGCATTTAAAGAAATTCTGAGACAAATCAGACTAATCTGTTATTCTGATCTAGGAGCGATACTGAATGATTTGACTTATATGTGGTTGACATATGCTGGAATTCAGGGATGTGAATATCAGGTTGAGGAAGATCTGAGCATCACACAGTGATGTAACTGGAGATCTACATTTGCTGTAACTAACCCAGAAAGAAATCTTGTGAGATACAGAGGCATATTCTTTGTGAAAACTTCAGCTCAGCATATTTTTCCACAGTGTGAAAGATCTAGAAACTAAAACAAGCTTGTATTTCAGAGTTGTGTTGTTCACCTGAGTAAAATATTCTGTGCAACTTTGAGGGCTTCATCTTAAGAAATCTTGTGGAAATCCAGTACCTTATTATTTACAGACATTATCCACATCGTGAAATTATTGGTCACTGGATGTGATCATCAACAAATCTAAAGAAGAGCAGATATGTCCAAAGAAACCAAATGGATCTTTTATAATCTTCCTTGGAACACTTGGGTGACCAACACCATAAATAGAAAATCTGGGAGATCACCTCTATTTTAAGTACGTAATTTAAAAAATGCTTTTACATGCATGCAAACCATCTTTTTTCCTCACTGAGCTTCAGATTTGCTATATCAAATCAAAATAATTGATAGTGAGGAAGTACCACTGATTCAGAAAAAAACAACAGATCAACTTTTACTCTCAAAAAAACAACAGATCAACTTTTACTCTCAAAAAGTTGCATTTGTGGCAAGTGCCTGATGGACAAATCCTACTTCAATTCCTGTTCCTTGTGTGATGGAAAATTCCTGGCAGACACCCACTCCAAGGTCCTCCAATGTCAAAACTGTAGAAGAGCCCTGTTAGTCTATGATAGCCCCAAATCACCCTTTCCAATTAATATAACTTTTCACAAGCTGCAACTCATTTCATCAGATGTGTGGAACAGCTAAATGATACAGGATTTAAAGTGAGATAAGTTGGGGGGGAAGTGAGGAGACAGATTGACACAAAGTGAAGTTTCCCCCAGTCTTTACAGTATTATGACTTGCTGGTTAGGTAAGAAAATGCCAAATTTTAAAAAAATGGAGATCATTCACAGCAAAAGGGTCTCACCTTTCCTACCCAAAATGTGGCGTTATGGGAGTTCACCTCACACCCAAACATCAAACTGGGGAAAAGTAACAATGAAAAGTAAAAATAAAATGAATTGTCCAGAATAATTCTGAATTTCAGAAAAAAGTACATGCTTTCAAGGATGTGCTCATAAATGTCAATTATATAATTAATCTTATATTTTTAAATAGAGCTGCATTTATAATGTAATCAAACCCCAGAGGGCAACCTTTAGTAATCACCCATCCAGGAAGGGTATAAACTCATTCCTAATAAAACATATTGAGGAATCTGGGCAAATACATGACAAGTCCTTTTCCTGGGGTTGGAAAAACGATTCCAAATTGTAATGGAGCCAGCTAGTAAGCTCGAGATATAGAAGGATCTTGATAGACATGAGCATTGAGCACTAACAAAATGAAATTGAATAGTGAGAAAAGTAAGGTTCTGTATTTAGGCAAAAAAAACCCAATGCACAAGTACAATATAGGTGGTACCTCACTCAATAGTAGTAACTGTGATAGGGATCTCGGAGTCCCAGCCCCAGCAGTGTGCTGCAGCTGCCAAAAAAGCCAACACAGTGCTTAGGCTGCATTAACAGGGATAGAATTAAGATCATGTGAAGTGTTAATACCAATTTATAAAGCCTTGGTAAGGCCACACTTGGAATACTGCACCCAGTTTTGGACACCACAATGTAAAAAAGATGCTGAGACTCTAGAAAGAGTGCAGAGAAGAGCAACAAAGATGATTAGGGGACTGGACGCTAAACTATAAGGAACGGTTGCTGGAATTGGGTATATCTAGCTTAATGAAAAGAAGACATGATAGCAGTGTTCCAATATCTCATGGGCTGCCACAAAGAAGAGGGAGTCAAGCTATTCTCCAAAGCACCTGAAGGCAGGAGACGAAGGATGGAAACTAATCAAAGAGAGAAGCAGTCTAGAACTAAGGAGAAATTTCCTGACAGAACAATTAATCAGTGGAACAACCTGCCTCTAGAAGTTGTGAATTTTCCCACAATGGAAGTTTTTAAGAAAAGATTGGACAACAATTTGTCTGAAATGGATAGTGTTTCCTGTCTAAGCAGGAGTTGGACTAGATGACCTCCAAGGTCCCTTCCAACTCTTGTTATTCTATTCTATTCTATTCTATTCTATTCTATTCTATTCTATTCTATTCTATTCTATTCTATTCTATTCTATTCTATTCTATTCTATTCTATTCTATTCTTCTACTCTTCTCCGTGCTTCCTAACGGTGGGATATGCAGCTTGTACACGCCCATCGCTACAGACGTGACGCTCTCCTCGGTGCAAAAGTCCATTTAGTTCCACGTTCACCCGGGGGAACACCCGGCAAATAATGCTCTCCTTTCGATACATCCTCCTCCTCGTCGCTATTCCTCGAAAGAAGGGGAAACAGAGCGCTGAGACGCCACCTCCGTATAATTTATGTCACGCACGAAACTCACTTCCCGGGGATGCGAATAGAAAACATCTCGCCGTCGGGAGGGAGTCACGTTGCAGTTCCGCCGTCGCCCAGAAGTAGATGCCGCGGCGCGCAACTCAGGTCTGTAAAGGCGGAGGCGGCGGGCGGCTTCCCTCCTCTGTGCGCTTGCGCAGTGACGTCGAAAGCGTCTGTCGCTCCCCCCCCCCTCCGGGGCCTCTGCGGCCACCCTGAATGATCCGGCCCAGAAACTTCCGCGCGCCTCGCCGTCGGGCCGGCCTTCCTTAGTGTCAGTCGCTGCCACCGCCGCCGCCATGGCGTTCACGTTCGCTGCTTTCTGCTATATGTTGGCGCTGCTCCTCACTGCTGCGCTTATCTTCTTCGCTATATGGCATGTGAGTGCAGGAGAGCGTCCTGGTATTCCCTGGAAACCTGGGGCGGTGGACCTAAAGGGAGAGGGGGTTAAGAAGGGGTTGAAGGCAGCGGACAAGGCGGGGCTGCCCGAGGTTGAGGGGAAGCGAAGGAAGCTCCCGCTCAATTGGGTCGCGAAATTCTTCTGGAGGGTTGAACCCCGAAGTGGCCACAAATGCTGGAGGGCCGGGCATTGCAAACTGGCAGTTGGGGCGCCACGACAGAGAAGAGTCAGGCAAGGCATTGCGAGCCCCCGAATTTGTACTGTGCATCTCCTGGCCAGACCGGAGCAGGCAGGAGAGGCCAGGAGGGTTTGGGGAACGTGTGAACGCGGGCCACTGGGCGCAGCGGGCGTGAAAAGGGCGCCCTCATTGTTTTCTGCAATTATAAGGCGTGACCACATTTAAGTATGGCGTGTACAGTAGTGTCATCTCTGCATCCTTTTGTGAAACTGGAAAAAGGGCAGAAAGATATTAGTGCGTCCCGAAGCTCAAGTTACAAAAGGAGAAAGGAAGGAAGCTTGTTAGAAAGATACAGAGCTTGGGGAAAGTGAATAAGGGAAAATATTTCTTTTTTGGTGTTTTTAACACCTCAGGGAAGTTAAAAGTCTATTTAAAGATTGGCTTTATTGTTCATGTTTTTGTTTGTGGGATATTTGAAGTGGTTAAGCTTCAAAAAGATGCCATATATAGAAAATATTAAAAATTGGACAGTTAAAACTAAAAAATGAGTTCATGAACCCATAATTACGTAATTTGTGGAAGTTCATAATACAGGATACAGGTGCTCCTCAACTTAATGACCTAAACTGAGCCCAAAATTTCTGTTCCTAAGTGAGACATTTGTTAAGTGAATTTGCCCCATTTTATGACCTTTCTTGCTACAGTTAAGTGAATCACTGCAGTTGATAAGTTAGTAACAGGGTTGTTAAGTGAATCTGGCTTCCCCATTGACTTTGCTTGTCAGAAGGTTGCAAAAAGTGATCACATGACCCTGGGATGCTGCAATGATTATAATATGAACCTGTTGGCAGGCATCTGAATTTTGATCACACGATTGTGGGGATGCTGCAAAGATTATAATTGTGAAAAACGGTCATAAATCACTTTTTCCAGTGCCGTTGTAACTTTGGTCACTAAATGAACTGTTGTAAGTTGAGGACTACCTATATAGTGATCAGCCCTGTTTGGATGTCTTCAAGAGATATTCAGAAGGTTCAAGCATGTGAGTGCTATGCACAGCTTTTAAAAGATGCTTTGCTGTGAGGAGCAACAGTCATCCCTACAAACCACAGTATCAAATAGGCAGCTACCTCAATTCTGTTTGACCAGCCAAAGGGATTCCCATGTGTGTATGCCAACCGCTTTTGTAAAATGAAATGATCAGTTGAGTTGGCTCAGTCCCGTCTCACTGCTTTGTCAAAGTGGAATGATGACAAGGTTGAACTATCCCACTGAAGTAGTTCACTGCCATTCTGCACACTCCTGTTGGCTCCTGGCAATTCACAGTGGTATTTATAGGAAGCAAGAATTTGAACTCAGGTTGGGTTTTTTAGCTTGGTACATCCTTTTTTGAGGATTTGTTTGAAGAACTGGAATTGGACTGATGTATAGAATAAAGAGGAAAATATGAAAAGAGTGATAACTTGTGGGGTAAGAGACGTCATGGCTTTTGGCCAGGGACTGTTAAAGGTTATTGTGAAATAAAAGGGACTAGAATTGTAGGAGTGGAGAATCTTGGAACATATGAGATTAGATAGGGCAGACTTATTTATGAGGGGGATGGGTGGGTACATTATGCTGTACAGAATTCTAACATGCTATCTTAATAGTCTCAGGATAGAATGTATCTGGGTGCTTTTGTGTGAACATGTATTAAGGCTTTCTAGCTGAGTGTATAGGTGAAAGGTCAGAAATCTCAAACCTTTTCTCCTACAAGCCCTCTGAGACTACATAGTGTGGCCCTACCTTCTTGGCTTGGGGTAGCTACTATGTAATTACTGCTATAACATCACATTTTTCAGGGGATGTCTTTATCTACTGATCTCTCCACAACCTTGATGTATGAGAGAGGGATCTGACAACTTGTGTGTTTTAATGGCAAGTAAGGAGGGGGGGGGGGAATCTATAGTATCATCTTAAGAGCCTATAACAGGAGACATATGGTTAGGAAAATTAACCCTCACAAGGTATAAAAAAAATTATTTTATTTATTTATCAAACTTGTATGCCATCTATCTCACCAAAGGTGATTCTAAGTGGCTTAAATAAAGTTAACATTTAAAAAGTAAAAAAGAAAAATTCCTTTCTGATTTTAGATAAAATGCACAAAAATCAGTGGAGATAAAAATAGAGAGTTGTGAAAATCATAGAGAGCATCTCAAGGGAGTCTCCAATAGGAAAAAAATATACAAGCAGACTATGAGATGTATTGGTCTGTTAACTAAGATACACAATCACTGAAATTGCACAGGGAAACTATGCCCTATCAGAGACTATAAAGTTTAAAACATATTCCAAAATAAAACTAGTCTGATACAATATTTCTAGCTCACACCTGTTACGCAACTTTTAGAGATTAACTGATGGATGCAGCAAACATTTCCTGGTTGCTTCCTTGGATTTTTCAGATTTTAATAGATGACAGTTTTTAATCAGAGTCTCTGGAACAGCGTTTCTTAGTTCCTCTTCTTAGCCTCCATATGTTGCTTCTCTATTAGATTTTTAAAAACAAACACTTTTTCTCCGGAGAGGGGTAGAGACCAAGGGGAATCCCCTTTATGCATGTGCTAAGATAAACATCCTTCCCTTGGAGAATCCTGTCTGACACTGAGATGTGCACTGGAGAAGACTGCAGCTGACAGTCTGAAAGACTGAAGACAAATTGGCCTCGGCATTGACCAATGCTGTAAAATAGATAGCACGAACATTTCAATTGGATTATCTGATTGAAGAATCTACAGTGTATTCTTTTTTTCCTTTTACATAAATAAGTAAAACCAAACTTATTTTATAGACTAAATGGCATACAATAAAAATAACCAATAAAAATTCCCAGTAAGATGGCATCAACTGAAAAAAGTAAAAAAAAAAAATCCCCAAACTAAAAAGAACAAGTCTTGATAACAGTCAAAGAGAAGCATTCCTTATTCAGGCCCTGGAGGAAGAGACAATCTTTAAAGCCCCTGGTTGGGGCAACCTAACCTCTGGATAGATATTCCAGAGGATAGGTTTGGCACCAGGGTAGGCACATTTCCTGGGACCCATTACATCAGACATGTCAAACACAAGGCCCGGGGGCCGGATCCGGCCCGCGAAGTGGTTTCATGCGGCCCGCGAAGCCATCCTGGACACAGTGAGGGAACGGCCTCCACTGCCTTGGCCCTGGCCCAGAGACCCTCCTTCTGCCAGAGACCCTCAGATCTGTCCCACTCCTGCCCAGGCCCCCATAGGCACCCTTGATGCGAACCATGTAGAGCTGGCCACGCCCACCCAGTAGGCCATACGCACTCTAGCCACACCCACCCAGTAGGCCACGCCCACCCTGGCCACACCCAGCAGGCCCCCTGTGGGCAACCGCAATGCTGATGCGGCCCTCCATGAAATTGAGTTTGACACCCCTGCATTACATTATTATTTTTTCACTGATGTGACCTGGAGCATACCCTCTCTGCAGAAGCATACAAGGTGGACAGCAGTTTGAATTGCACATAGAAGGAATGAGCACATGGGTGCTATGTCCCATGGGTGTGCCATGTTGTGTCCATGCCTGTCTATGCAGTTGCATTCTAGACCAAATGCAGCTTTTGAGTGGTCAAGGTCAGTCCCATGTAGAGTATATTGCAGTAAAATGTGAGGTGATTTAAGTTAGAAATGACTGTGAAAAGGAAATCTTGGTCGAGGTAAGGGTGCAATTGGTGCAGTGGACAAATGGGTGAAGGCCCTCCTGGTTATACCTGCCACCTCCTTGAGCAGGAGCTGAGGATCAAGGAGGATTCCCAAATTGTCCCCAGTTCTGTCCGGAGAGGTGCAACCTTATCCAGAACTAAAGATGGAAAATCCCTGATACTGCAAGAGCTAAAAACCCATTGCCATTCCATTTTGGCGTAGTTGACCTTAAACCTGTTCCTCATCCAGATCTTTTTTTTTTTAATTTTAATCCCATTTATATCCCGCCCTTCTCCAAAGACTCAGGGCGGCTTACACTCTAAGCACAAATCAATATACTTAGCAATAGCCTTCATTCTATGTATATGCCTGCTTATTAGGGGTTTCGCCTCCCCCCCCCCCAAGCGGCATTATTATAAAGTCAGCTTCACAGCATCAAGGCACTGGGACATCATTTTGATGACATTGCTTGGTTGGCTTGGGATCAATATATACAACCGAGTAACTTCAGTGTATTGATGGTATTAAATTCTATATTGGTAGATTATCAAACCCAATAGTTTCATGGAGATATCATACAGGAAAAGGAGGATGATTGAGCTCTCAAATCACCACAGATAAGGGTTCAAAGGATTGCCCACCAGCACCAAGTGGAAACAACCAGAGAGAAAAAGAGAACCACTATAACACTATTTCCTAATACCCCTAGTCACCCCAGATGGATATGATGATTAATTATATAGTCATTGAGAGATTCAAGTTTCAAGTTCACACAATCTCTGTCCTGCCTCCACAAGCTCAGTCAGTGCTGTCTCAGCTTGAAACCACACTAGAAAGAAACCAGATAATCCATTTTATCTGGGGGTCTCTGAAACTGCAACCTGATCACTTTCTCAACTACTTCCCTGAGAAACAGAAGGTTGGAGGTTAGATAAAAGGTGTTCAGAACCGTTATGTCCAACAATGGCTTTTATAAGAGATGGTGTATTGCCACCTTTTTCAGGGAAGATAGCAACACTCACCACCAAATTCAGGTAAATGAGGGCAAATATGATATTATTGCCATTACGGAAATGTGGGATAAAACCCACAAATGGAACACACAGCTAAAGTCCCTAGGGAGAAGGGCAGTATAGAAATCAAATAAAACTAAACTAAACTAAAACTAAATTATTTAAAAGAAACAGACCAAACAAAAGAGGAGGTGGAGCTCTCTATATAAGAAATAACTACATCTGTATAGAAATAGAGCACAATGATGAAAACTGTCTTGAATGTATTTGGATCAATATAAAAGGGGGGGAAAATGACATTGCCATAGGTGTATACTATAGGCCGCCCAACCAAACAGAGGAAACAGATGAACTTTTTGCTAGTCAGCTAACTAAGGTATGTAGGAAGCACATCACAATAGTAATGGGGGACTTTAATTACTCTGACATCAACTGGGAGACAAACTGTGCACCAAGTGGAAGATCAAGCAGATTCCTGACAAACCTAGCAGACAACTTTGTCTCCCAAAAAGTAGAGAAGGGAACTAGGGGATTAGCCATATTGGATCTAATCCTCACAGAGATGAAATGATAGAAGGTGTTGAAGCTACAGGAACCTTGGGCAGAAGTGATCATGCAATACTGAAATTCAACATTCTGGAAGCACAAGCAATAGAACACAGTCAAACTAGAGTTTTGGACTTTAGAAGAGCTAATTTCATTAAACTTAGAGAGAGCTTGGGAAGGAGTCTATGGATGAGAATCCTAAAGGGGAAAACAACTCAAGAAGCTTGGGAAATTTTGAAAAGTGAGATAATAAAAGCCCAGTCTAGCACAATACCAACAAAGAAGAAAAATAACAAAAGAAACCAGCATGGATGCATAAAGAACTCTGATAAATTGAAAGATAAAAAGGACAAGTATAAAAAGTGGAAAGAGGGCTATGTAACTAAGGCAGAATATCAACAAATAGCCCGTGCCTGCAAAGATGAAGTGAGGAAAGCTAAGGCTCAAAATGAACTAAGGCTTGCGACCAAAATCAAAAATAAAAAGCTCCTTTCAACATGTAAAAAACAATAAAAAAGTTAAGGAAATGATTGGTCCATTAGTGGGGGAAAGTGGCAAGAAGGTGACAAGCAACAGGGAGAAAGCAGAACTATTTTAACTTGTTTTTTGCATCTGTCTTTACACAAAGGGAAAAAACAGTCCAGCCTATCAAAAACAGTGCCATAAAAACCAGACTAGAAACACAAGTTAAGATAGGCAAGAAAGTGGTAAGTGAGCACCTGTCAAGCCTAGATGAGTTCAAATCACCAGGAGCAGATGGATTACACCCCAAGGTTCTCAAAGAACTGGCAGATGTGATCTCAGAACCACTGAACTATATTTTTCAAAGATCTTGGAGCACTGGGGAATTACCAGAGGACTGGAAAAGAGCTGATGTAGTTCCCATCTTCAAAAAAGGGAAAAAAATAGATCCAGGAAACTACAGACCTGTCAGCCTGACCTCAATACCTGGGAAGATTCTAGAAAAGATGATCAAAGAACGAATCACTGAATACCTAGAGGCAAACAAAGTCATTACTAAAAGCCAACATGGGTTTGTCAAAAACAGATCATGCCAGACAAACCTTATTGCATTCTTTGACCAAGAGACAAAATTAGTGGACCAGAGGAATGCTGTGGATATAATTTACTTGGACTTCAGTAAGGCATTTGATAAAGTAGATCACAAACTACTACTTGATAAGATAGAAAAATGTGGGCTAGACAGATGGATTCGTAGCTGGCTGACCAGCCGTACTCAGTGTGTGGTCCTCAATGGAACTGTATCTACATGGAGGGAAGTGTGTAGTGGGGTGCCCCAGGGCTCTGTTCTGGGCCCAGTGCTCTTCAACATCTTCATCAATGATTTGGACGAGGGGATAGATGGGGAACTCATCAAATTTGCAGATGACACCAAGCTGGCAGGAATAGCCAATACTCCAGAAGATAGGCTTAAGATACAGAAGGATCTGGACAGACTCGAACACTGGGTGCTATCTAACAAAATGAAATTCATTGGTGAAAAAAGCAAGGTTCTACATTTAGGCAAGAAAAACCAAATGTACAGGTATAGTATAGGTGGTACCTTGCTCAATAGTAGTAACTGTGAGAGGGATCTTGGAGTCCTAGTGGATAATCACTTAAATATGAGCCAGCAGTGTGCTGCAGCTGCTAAAAAAGCCAACACAGTGCTAGGCTGCATTAACAGAGGGATAGAATCAAGATTACGTGAAGTATTAATACCATTTTACAATGCCTTGGTAAGGCCACACTTGGAATACTGCATCCAGTTTTGGTCAGCACAATGTAAAAAAAATGTTGAGACTCTAGAAAGAGTACAGAGAAGAGCAACAAAGATGATTAGGGGACTGGAGGCTAAAACATATAAGGAACAGCTGCTGGAACTATGTATGTCTAGTTTAATGAATAGAAGGACAAGAGGGGACATGATAGCAGTGTTCCAGTATCTCAGGGGTTGCCACAAAGAAGAGGGAGTCAAGCTATTCTCCAAAGCACCTGAAGGCAGGACGAAGCAACGGATGGAAACTAATCAAGGAGAGAAGCAACCTAGAATTAAGGAGAAACTTCCTGACAGTTAGAACAATTAACTAACCCCCTGCTCAGTTTCCTGCCTGAGCAGGGGGTTGGACTAGATGACCTCCAAGGTCCCTTCCTCCTCTGTCATTATCATCATCATCTCCCAAGAAATTTTAATTATTCTGGAGGTGCACGGATTTGATAATCAGGTTTTTGGGTTGCTCAATCAGAATCCAACTCCAATTCATACAATATTCAAGGCTCAGTGGGAGGCTTGGGTGCTGCTACTGTGTAGGGGGTTTGGGTGAATTCTTGAAAGTGTGCTTTGAAGAGCTTAGTTATTTATTATTACTTGGAACTGACTTTAAAGAATTTGTATTTAGAAGTTGGGCTGTTCTAAATGCTGGACTTTAGAACAGTAAGAGTTCTTATACTGTTACTTAACCATTGTAATTTTATTTTAGATTATAGCTTTTGATGAGCTGAAGACTGACTACAAGAATCCCATAGACCAGTGTAATACACTAAATCCTGTAAGTTTATATGAGACAACTTTCTTCATGAATTCCTAGTTAGTTTTGTTTTTTTGGTAAATGTATGATGATTTAACATACATACCATTTAACATGCATTTTATTTGATACTACAGTATCTAATAGATTTAAGATTTCTAGGTATAATTGTGTCCCTATACTCTTTCATACTTACCCTCACTCCCCATTCTTGAAATTCTGACTTATTTATCTGCTGGTGAACTTGTCAGTGGTCACACTAACATTCTTTCAATCTGCTTTTTACGTTTTCGGCACAAAGACAGTTGAAAAGGTTAAAAAGATTAAAAGAGTCAAAATTGCATTCAAGGTGTGTACTGCTTTTTAATTTAATGTCTTAATCCCACAGTCTCTTTGCTTTCCATTTATTAGGATCATGTCTATGACCTATGTTAACTCTTGTTTTGGTCCATGTGCCTGTTCATTTGCTTGTCTTTTGTCTGTTCAAGGATTGAAATAATTCTCTGAATTTTGCACTTGCTTAATAAGCGAGGGGGAAAACTGTTACATGCTTAAATTCTTCTACAAGAAATCAGTTACTGACAGGACATGACATCAACAATTCAATAACTTCATGTTTATTTAAATGGAAGAAATGCCATATTTTTTCCTTAATCAGAATTTGCAAATTTAATTCATGAATGATGGTTAAGTTAGAATCTTGATTAGAGCTGATACACATTTAAGGGAATTCTTAGAATTAGGGAGAAGGAATATTCTGGCTTCTTGATTTACAGTGGATTATTTGCACGGAGATAGCTCGGGAATAGTGTCTGTAGTGTAATAATAAAAATAGTACCTTTCCCTTATTGCCCACCTTGATCTTAAAAGGTAAAGGTTCCCCCGCACGTGCGTGCTAGTCGTTTCCAACTCTAGGGGCCGGTGCTCATCTTCGTTTCAAAGCCAAAGAGCCAGCGTTTGTCCAAGGACGTCTCCGTGGTCATGTGGCCGGCATGACTAGACGGCAAAGGCGCACGGAACGCTGTTACCTTCCCACTGTAGTGGTCCCTATTTTTCTACTTGCATTTTTACGTGCTTTTGAACTGCTAGGTTGGCAGAAGCTGGGATGAGTAACAGGCGCTCACTCTGTTACGCGGCACTTGGGATTTGACCCGCCAAACTGCCGATCTTCTGATCGACAAACTCAGCGTCCTAACCCACTGAGCCACCGCGTCCCACCTTGATCTTAGGGACGCTTTTTTGCAGCTTCTGCCATGGGTACGTTTAATACCACTAATTCTGTTTTTCCATGTTGTGACAAGTACAACTGTGGTTCATGAGTTATGTGCCCATTTCCAAAATGTTTAAAGTAGTCCTAATAGGTGGCAGTAGTTCTCTGACCTTGTGTGGACCTGGAAGTTAAAATAGATCTGGATTGATTAAAAAGATCTCTGAGGGAACCAGGGCTATGGTCTGAACCTGGGAAGTTGGCAGAGCATTCCAAAAGTGAGCGGCAACCATTTCTGTACTGTTGCCAAGACAATTGCATGCCCATATCTATGAAATCACCAGGAATCAAAACTGACTTGAAGATTTTATTGTAGTGTTGAATACTCTGCGGTCCCTGGGCTTTTTAGAAGGCAGAGCCAAATTCTGCACTGTCTGTATAATTGGTAAGAAGTTACTCTAATCTCCTGCATTTTTACCTGTTTAGAAAATAGCTACCATTCTCTGTTCATATTTACACCAGTAATTCTTTAGTTCTTAGAGCATTTTAGTCCAGACCAGCATTTTCCAGCTTCATATGTCTTATTCCCACATTTACTTTAAAATGTTTCTTCTGCTTGTTGACAAACTCTAACAAATTACAGAATACTTGAAAGGCTTGGAAAAGACTATTTCTTTTCATATATTTTTGACGTGGATTGACTAAATAGCATTTCTCTAGAAATTATATCAGATATCCCAGAGGTTCTGCTGAAATTGAGCCACAGGAACTGGCATTAGTGCTAAATGCAATCCAGTGAATGAAAAAAAGTATTGCGAGGTAGAGTGACTGCTAAAATATGTCTTCTAATGAAGGAAGAAGTAACATAGATAGAAGCTGTGCATGGAACAGTTTACCCTACTCAGTTCATCACTCATTTGTTGTGTGAGCGAGACAGACTTTCAATACATCTATGCATCCCCTTATCAGACTTTTAAGAAAAATATATTACCATATGCATGTTATGCTTCTCTGGGCTTTTTTGTTTAATATAGAGAGAAATTTGCTGAGAGCTTTTGAAATATTGTAACTGTGTGCCATAAATGAATCTATGTGGGAATGTAGCATCTTAAGAATATATGCAGGGAAAAGTAATAATAAAAATAAATAATTTCCAGCAAGTTAGCAGGAATCTTAGTGTAGTTTTTGATACCTTATGATTGAATTGCTAAATTATTTATTGTTTAAATAAATGACTATGATTTTTATTTTACCTTTACATGCCCTGGAGGTCTCATACACATCTGGCATAGACTTGGTTTACCTATTCATGGAATGGCTAATAACAGAACATCCCTTATCAGAAGGCAGACTAATGAGGTTATTCCTTGCCACTCTCTCTCCACCCAGATGTTCTCTGTTCTTCTGCTTTCCTTTTTTTTTTTGTTTCTGGGCAGTTGGAAATGTTTTTCACACAAAGCACTGGCCTGGCTGTTTCTGTTTTCTAAGAATGTCTTAGCAGAGTAGGCTCTCTGTAACCTTGAAAATCAAGGTATTAATTAGAGGGTTGGTGCTTTTATAGAACGCCAATGTCCTGTTTGATTTTTTTTAAAAAAATAAGGGATTCCAAAAAATACAGTATTAGAGGAGGTGGGGACTTGTGGTTCCATGGAAGGTTTGGTCTCTATAGGCATAGTGTAACCTAGTTCAGCAGAAGTGCAACTTGAATGTATTGAGTGTACACTGATTAAAGTCTGTGTTTCTTTTACACTAGATTCATTTGCTTCTGCAAATTCAGATAAAATAAGGCACATCAGATCATCAGTGGCTTTTGTTAAAATGAATAGCTGCACAGTTTTATTCAGTATAGCTGCCTATAACAGAATTTGCTATATTAGGTTTATTGAAAAAAATACCGATAGATGAATATATCAAAAAATACAAAGTGGAAATAAATTTTCTTCAGAACATAAAATCCAGGAGAAATTGAATATAGATACAGATTTTTTTCCCTACCGTATTAGCTCCTGTCTTCACACTAAATTGCTGCTGATTTTATCCATATATGTGCAACAGTTTTGGGCCTAAATTTTCCATTGCCTTTGTGTATGTACATATATTAAGGTGCACAGTGCTCTATAACTTCTGTATGCAACAGACAGAGCACTACTTGAAGAGTGAGTGAAAGCTAAAAATAGAGACGAGCAGCATACAATTTGTTCTTCCCATTCAAATGAATGGAGTATTTCATTTCCTACAGAGGTTTGAATAAAACCTGAAAGCCTTTTTCTCTCTTCTCTTCCCCTTTCCTTTCTTTATATTGTTTTATCTTTTTATTTTTTTTTATATAGAATAGAATTTAGAATTTAGAATTTCAGAGTTGGAAGGGACCTTGTAGGTCATCTAGTCCAACCCCTTGCCCAAGCAGGAGTCCCTACACCATTTCTGACAGGTGGCAGTCCAGTCTCTTCTTGAAAGCCTCCAGTCCTGAAGCACCAACAACATCTGAAGGCAGTCTGTTCCATTTGTTGATTGTTCTCACTGTCAGGAAATTTTTCCTTATTCCAGGTTGAATGTCCTTGATCAGTTTCCATCCGTTATTCCTTGTCTGGCCTTCAGGTGCTTTGGAAAATAGGTTGACACCTTCCTCTCTGTGCCAGCCCCTCAAATATTGGAACACCACTACCATGTCTTCCCTGGTCCTCTTCACTAGGCTAGCCATGCCCAGTTCCTGTAACCGTTCTTCATATGTTTTAGCTTCCCGGCCCCTAATCATCTTTGTTGCTCTTCTCTGCACTTTTTCTAGAGTCTCAACATCTTTTTTATAGTGCGGAGACCAAAATTGGTTGCAGTATTCTAGGTGTGCTCTTATGATTTTATATAATATGATAGCATGGTGATAGCAAAGTAATAGCATTTATATACCACCTTTATTATGTTTACAAATAACTCAAGGTGGTGAACATATCCAACACACTTTCCTCTTCCTGTTTTCTCCACAACAACCCAATGAAGTGAGTTGGGCTGAGATAACATGACTAGCCCAAGGTCACACAGCTGGGTTTTGCGGCTAAGGTGGGACTAGAACTCACAGTCTCCCACTTTCTAGCCTGGTGTCTTAACCACTAGACCAAACAGCTCTCTTTTTCGACCTTTTCCCAGTTGTATGAGTGTGAGGTCTGTTTGTCCCACTTTCTCTCTTTTTTTGTTCCTCCCTCTACCTTCTTGTCTTTATTTCTCCCATAAAAAGATGAGGATTGCTTTCAGCATTTTCTGACAGGCCAGACTAAATGTCAGATATATCTACATATTCTAAGAGGGTAATAATCTTTCTTTAAAAAGTGTGTAATTCAGACTTGCACATATTTTAATGGTGAGATAGCACAGTAACATTATGGAAACTTTTTCTTCTAGGCAGCTGAGGCGCTACTTGCAATTAATTAGAGATACATAAGCAGCTTTCAAAGATATCTAAATGTCATCTGTAATGTAATATGGAGACTGATAGAAATTATGTAAATCTAACATCTCCAGGATAAAACTTGGAAATTGGAAGATATGTGATAGTGCTATTATTTTAATATACCACAAATTCTGTAAGAGATTATTAAGTTTTATTCAGTTCCTCTAACATAAGTCAGTTATTATAACACAATAGATTGACCTTTTCTCCTCTGGCTTATCTAATGGTCTTCTTTTACTTCCCTCCCTTCTTGTTCCTATAAATAATGATGTTCTTATTTTAAGTGTACAAAAGTTGAAAAGAGGGTGATCTAACTATCTGTCTTCTTTTGCAGCTTGTACTTCCAGAGTATCTCATCCATGCATTCTTCTGTGTCATGTTTTTGTGTGCAACAGAATGGCTTACACTGAGTCTTAATATGCCATTACTGGCTTACCACATTTGGAGGTAATTTTGAACATAGTTTGGTAAAACTTTACTTGTGGCTTTCATTTTTGTTTTTCATGTATTGCATTCTGTATGAATTGTTCTGCAGGGATTTTCCTGTCCCTTAAATTCTCTCCCCATTCCTTACTTTTGGAAGATCCCAAGGGAAGCAAGAGAAAGATAACAGTGTGTTGCATTCTTCTGCTATATCATCATCAGAGATCAGTAGTGATCTTGTTATTATTGCTCATACTTAATACAGCTGCTTTCTGCTTTTACTCCCAAAGAAACTGATACAAAACCTAATGTTTACGCTTCCATTCAGCAACATAAAAAAGAAGAATCAGGTCAGCACATTCAGAGAGATATTACCCTTCTGCCATATATTATAAGATACTATCTCTACTACCGTATTTTCTGGCATATAAAATGACTTTTTAACCCATGAAAATCTTCTCAAAAGTCAGGGGTCGTCTTATACACCGAGTGCTGAAACTTTAGGGACAGGGCTGGCTGGAAAACCTGGAGCGGATCTCCCATTTGGTCTGCGCAGGGAAAGCGGGACCAATTGGAGAAGAAGCTGCAGCCTGTGATTTTTTACAGGCTGGGGTCTGGGCGTCTTTCCTTCTAAAGTTGAAGAGCAGCTGCAGTCTATACCAACTTGAAAGGCAGGTGGGGAATGCAGCAGCCAGAGCAGCTGCTTAGCTCTAAGGACACATTTGACTCAGGAACTGGGCTGGCTGGCTGGAAAACCTGGAGCGGATCTCCCATTTGGTCTGCACAGGGAAAGCTTTAGACTGAATTAGGAAAAGTTTAATCCACTTGCACTGTTTTATGTTTACATGTTTGATGACAAACAGCCTTATGTTTATAAGTGACAGTTTTCCTACTAAGTACCTGCATGTCATAAGCATTTGAATTAAAATTACCATATTAAAATCAAATCTGATGTTTTTTAATTTTTATTTCGTGTGCGTTGAAAGGGGTAGTCTTATACAGCGAGTATAGCCCAAACCCTATAACAGGAAATGTAGGGGGTCGTCACGCCCAGTCGTCTTATACGCCGGAAAATACGGTACTAGAAATTGCCACTTTCACATTTTTAACTGCAGAGACCATAGGATGATCGTAAAAGATGCTTCACTTAGATTTCAGATTTCACATGTTTCTTGAAACTTGTTTGAGGTTGGCCTTTTGCCCAATACAGTTTGATGTCAGAAACTGAATGTTGGCAGAGATAAACTGAACAGAGAGTTCCCATTTTAATTGTGTATATTTCATTGAGAGCTAGTTTGGTGTAGTGGTTTAGGCTCCAGGGTATAAACAGAAACTATGAGTTCTAGTCCCACCTTAGGCATGAAACCAGATAGGTGACCTTGGGCCAGTTCAGCCTAGAAAGCAGGCAATGGCAAGCCATTTCTGAAATCTTGCCAAGAAAAGTGCAGGAAGTTGTCCAGGTTGTCACCAAGAGTCAACAATGACTTGAAGGAATCATTTTTCCCCCATTAATGCTAAATCAAGGAATTTGGAATATGTGGAATAAATGACAGGATGGAAAGCACTATAAGTATGATAATAGGTGTAGTTTCTTGAAAAGTAAACTCATTTTTCCTGTGGCTTTTCAAAATACCAATTCACCTTTTCAGGTATATGAGTAGGCCTGTAATGAGTGGACCAGGACTCTATGATCCCACAACCATTATGAATGCGGATATTTTAGCATATTGTCAGAAGGAAGGGTGGTGCAAACTAGCGTTCTATCTTCTATCCTTTTTTTACTACCTATATGGGTAAGTCATCTGTTTTTAATAAAATAATGTCTTTCTGATAAGTAGTTGAACATATAGTTTAAGAAAGCTAAATAAAAATATAAAGATGCTTTTGTTGAATTTCAGCAGTGACTTTTAAAAATGCTATAAATGCTCAGGCACTTAATATTCATTTTCTTGATGCAGGGGAGTCCTAATCTGTTTGATCCCTGGGCATATTTAATGTTTTATAAGACTGTGTTATGACATTCTATAAAATGGTTCCCATGGTGAGGCTAGACAAGAATCATTTGCATACCATAATATACATTATATAATCAGTTGTATTCACCTACATTATTTTCTAAGAAAGCTCTGTGTTCCGTGAGCATCAGAGATCTAGTTATAAATACATACTAAGTTTGAGACTAGCTTCGTTTTGTTGCATGGTGGCTTCCCTAAATAAGCACAGACACAATGAATGTGGGAAGGGACCTTGATGAATGCCCAGCAGCATATTGTTTTATACCCCTGCTCTTAATTCAGCAGCTTAAGGTGGCACACCTAGTTGTTTCCTCCCATTTCCCCCCACAGCAGAAATCCTGTAACATAGATTGAGAATGGATCTGACTAGCTGGTTCTAATCCAGTACCTTAAAATATAATACCATACTGCCTCACTTTGTGTCATATTGTTGATTCAGCAGTAACGGAGATATAGAATTCCTGATTCTTTTGGAATTCCTAATCCTGGAACAAGAGCCTCACCACTGACTTTTAGAGAACAAAATATTTGTTCAGAAGTTGCTTACTAAATTGCTTTATGGAGGAAGATACTTTAGACAAAACATGCTTTGACTTTCAGAAATGAAAATAAAATTGCAGAGTAATTTAAAATATTAAGATAATTAGAATGTTTTATAATAGCTTGGGATTTGATATCAGAATAACATTAAGCATCAACAAGAGAATTAAATGAATAATTGTGTTAATGTATTCTGGAGATGTGCACCCTCTTTAATATAAAAGATGCTTGGTTGATTTCTATATTATTAAGAATAAATCCTGCAAATAAACCATTTATGATATGGTGGGAACTAGTAATTAACTTTGGTGAATCATTGGAGTTCCAATGTGGGCCACGAGCATAAATTGGGAACTGTCAATACTATTTTCAATGTATCAGCTTGGGAGAGGGAAAAACATGTCACCTTTTCTTGGCAGAAGTTCTTAATTGCTGCACTGCAATTATTATCATACTGTTGTACATACTGTTGGCTTTAGGTTTCTGTGGTAGGAGGGGTACACCAGTAGAAATGTCTGGCCATAAGCCTAGTGAGCCAAATGGTGAAGCTTAAAGGTTGGTTACTAGTTTTCCATCTCCAATGAAACAGAACAAACATTTAACAGAAATATATTTTATTCTTATTCTTCTCTTTCCAACAGCATGATTTATGTTTTGGTGAGCTCCTAAAGAATGACGTACAGCAGACTTGATTCCAGCAAAGTGCATGCAGAAAAGCCATAAAGCAAAGGATTATCTTTGAAGAAGAAACTGCTATAAAGATTTAGCTATGGAATCTGGTGATCATAGTAATAGTACAAGGAAAAGGCCTTCCTCTTCTATTGTTTTCTTCCGTCCAAAAGCATCTAGTCTTTAATATCTGATGGACAGACTTTTTCAATTGGGATATTTAAAGAATTACACGAATTACATATAAATTAATGTAACACAACTGCCACTGGCTTTTGGACAGTTTTATTCCTGCCCTCCATAAGGATCAGTTGTACCTTCAGTAAAATATGAAAAATACTGTCCTTAGCATAAGAGAGGATGTCCCCCCCCCCTTTTGTTTACCGGACTTTATAGTGGCTTATTTGGATAATGGACTTTCATCCCCCTGTCAATTGTAGTCAACATTTCTAAAACTTAGATAATCTCTGTGCGTCACGTAGATGAATACATAAATACAGCTGCAGGAAGAGTTGTAGTTCTATTTTTACTATTAGGATGTTCTCCAGTAATATGCATGGATCAACATTTTCCTATTAATATGAAACACTGAGCTTTAATTTCCCAGGCTAAATGGATGTTAGGAAAAGTAGAGCTCATTATTAACATAAAATATTGAGCTGACTATTCCTTGCTTTGGTTTTCCAGACTAGATGGATATCAGGAAAAGTATTTTTGTTTTTATTTCATATTTTAAAAAAAATTCTGCAATTGTCTCAAACTGCCATATATCTGAAACCAATTTAATAAAAAATCATTTTGAAAGTGCATGGCATATATTTTGAGTTATACATCCATAAGATTTGGCAAATTTGTTTGCTAAGCCGCACAATAAAAATCTCCAAGAGAGATTTAAATATTAATATTTCAGACATAAGTTGAGCAAGCATGGCTACAATTCTCCAGTGGATTGTTTTTAACACCTGGTGATTTCTGGGAGTTTTATATTGGTAAACTTTGCTGTGGTCCTAAAAGATAACTATTTGTAAGCAAAAGCATGGTCTTTGGAAAAGTTATTTAAGTTTTCATTCTGAAAGATTTCTAGATCATGTACTTTCCAATTTAAAGCACTTTGGAAAATGGATAATCTCTGGAGAAAAATACTAAACTAGACTGAATTTTATTCACCCTGTGAAAAGCTTTTTAATCTATTTATGATGGAACTTCCCTTCACAGTTTGAGAACAGGGGAGCTACTAGATTACAAGATCTCTTTTAGGAGCAAATAAGAGACCTTTATTTCATTTAGGTCCATAAAAATAGATGAAGTAGTAGTGAATATGGAGAACTTTAATTAGAAAGTCTATGAAAATCATTTCTGACCTTTTTGAAAAGTTGTGAAGCTGACTTCTTTAAAATGAGTTGAGTTTGCCAAACTGATATGGAACACAAATGTGTCCAGATTCTGTTGTGAGAGATGTGCACATTTCTTGCTGTCACTATCTTCAGAGTATTTATGCTAGTGCTTGATGTCAAAAATACGTTCATATGATGCAGCAGTTTTTAGATATGCAAGTTGCTGTGGAAAACCTCTGAAATTATCCACATCGCTCCTTTAAATATGGGAGATATCCTCACTGATAAGTTCACATGGAAAAGTATTTTTTTGATATTTTCTCTTTTATAATAGTACTGAATTTTTACATGAATTTGAATGCTAGCTGCACTATTGTGCTGCCTATTTGGGAGACCTATAGCATTTTAAGAATAAAAATAATGGATTGTCATGTATATTATGACCCGTGGTATTGGAACTTATATTGCAGAATGCATAATGAGCCGTGTGCTCGATAAGGCCTCTTGCCTATTTCATCTCTCCACCAAAAAATCTGCTTAATATTTTAAGCAATGAATGTGTTTGTCCTATACATCAGTTTGTCAGTTTACTAAATATGAAGTTGTAAAAATGGCAGATCCCCTTTGCAGATGGGGAAAAATGTATACTTTCCAGAGCTTACTCTATAAAAAAAGGCCATTTGTAATAGATAAATTCTATTACTATTCCATTTTCTCTGCCCCTTTTAAAGTATATTTTCTTGCTAGATGGCTTTGTCTTTCACTTTTTGTTGTATATGAAACCTGCCGTTTATTAGTAATACAATTAGCGGTGAGCAGGAACATCTTGAAAAAAGGAGTCCTATTCTGGAAAGCATAAAAAATTCTTTCCTGCCTGACATCCATCATTTACATCCTAAATGTAAATTACATTTGTATTCTCAGCACTCATAGCCACAGAATGAAAGAGTAATTGTGAGTCCTGCATATTCGCTTGCTTACCCAAATAGCTCATTTTATATTTGAAATGGTAAATGGACAGAATAGCAAACAGATCAAACCACCAAATTCAATTATGTCTTTGTAGCAATATACACCACAGTACATCAGCCAAACCAAAACAAGCATAAAATGATTGTTGGAAAAATAAGATAATGGTTTGTTGAATTTATATGTACTTATTAATATTCTGTGCATGCTCTTGATCTGTTGACTCTGGAACATTCACTGTGTTTTCAAAGACAAAGATATTCACTGCATGAGTAAAGGCATCCCGAATCTCAACATTGGAGAATTAAAGAGTATGTACAACATAACTCTACACCTCAGTGGACCAACCAATCACACATGCTAATGCTTTTTGCATTTACATCATCTCTGTGGGAATGTAAGCAAGTGCAAAAGAATGTATCTTGGCAATAAGTCAAACAAATCATACCAATTTCTTCCTAACTTTGTCAGTGAGCTTTCATCAGCATCCCTGATGACCATTTGATCACTGCAACAGGTTTTGCTGATAAAATGGTTCAATTTGCCAATTTGACTTCACCTGGGCAATAGTCTTTGGTGGTAATTAGGGCCCTGACCTATTATGTAGGACTCCTTTTGACCCCTGAATGGGGTGGATAGGGTGTTGCCTGGGTGGTTCTGTGCCTAGTATCCTGGAAATTAAAGGGGGCAGGTAGAGAGGTAACCTATTGAGTCTCGATTGTTAGTGCTTCTTTGCAGAGGGCAGGTTGCCAATCTTCAAGGAAGCTATGGTGTGCTGCCTTCTGAAATGGCCATCATGGATCCAATTATTTGGTATTCAATTTCCACTTTGGGCAAAGGTTGAGATACCGATAGTGCACCGACTTCAAAACATCTGAGGTGGATTATTTAGACCCTTTTCAGGCAGGGATAAGGCCCTGGTATAGGAAAGAGATGGCTTTGAATGCTCTTTTGGATGACCTATGTCATCATCTGGGTTGAGTAGTGCACCTACCTAGACCTGTTAGATCTCTTAGCCTTCTATATTATTGATTGTGGTATCTTATTGGACCATTTATGGGCAGAGATTATTCATTTATGGGGATGGATTGCTTTGCAATGGTTCTTCTTGGGCAGTTTCAATCTGTGATGGTATGTGTGTGTGTGTGTGAAATGTTGGTCCAATGACCCTAATATGTGTAATGCTACAGGGTTTGGATGCCTCTCCTATGCTTTTCAAAAGCTATATAGAACCACTGGGATGTGGCAACAGCAAGCTGTAACTTTGTATTGCCACTTCAGGTTAAATGTTAGTTTGAGAGATGCTTCAATTCTGTATCCTGGCACCTGTATGAAAAATAACAGGTTGAAATGGAACCAAGATGAAGCGACTGTTTTTAGATCTGTCTATAGCAATATCTGCATAGGCAGGCACTATCTATGAAGGAACAAGTTCACAATATGGGGGTCCTTCTGGACTTGTGGCCTCTGCTTTAACTGTGGGTGGAAACGGGCTGGAGGCCCCTTTCCCAGCTTTGACTGATATGTAATTATAACTTCATCTGTTGCAAAGGACTCAAGTACATATCATGCTCTCATCACCTGATAATGTAATAATCTTTAAAGACCACCTGGAAATGGCAGCTGGTTTAGAAGGCAGTGGCCCACTCACCTGTTCTTGGGCTTAGGAGCAAATAATCATACACTATATTAACATTACTGTGCTATAACATACTTGCACTGTGGGTTACAATTTAGGTTGCTGAAGGTGGGGGTTGACCTATAAAGCCATTTTTCGCTTGGTATCTAGAGGATTGTCTGCTCCAACCAGAATTGCCTGACCCACTGGTTCTTCCAGAGATAAACTACAATCTCTAGTTCCTGAACTGTGAAGAAGGGTCAAGCTAGAAACAACTGCTTCTTCAAGGTGCTATGTGTTTTGGAATAGCCTTCCAACAGAAATTAGGCTAATTGGCTCCTTGTTGACTAAAAATGTTAACATTATTTTGGAGAGCTTCCTTCCAAGTTTATGCACTGCAGCATTGTTTATTTTTTATTAGAACTTTCATTTGGAGGGTTTTTTATTGATTTCATTCTAATCATACCTTGGATGTTTAATATGACATGGATATTGTAAAAATTTTTTTGCTATACCATGTAGATTGCCAAGAGACACTAGATTGTGGTGGGATATAGACTTAATGAATATTGTAGGTGGACAACCGTATTACCTCAAGGCGCAGACCTACTTCAGTCTTATAAAATTTTTTGGATTTGAATTGGCTGCTATTGCAGAATATCTGTTTCAAATTTCTGCCAAACAAGAGGCAAGTCTTTTTGTCCTACATTTTTCTTTATGCAAAGAGCAATATAACAACATGCTCCTTGTAGTTTATGTGTATGATATAGATTTTTTTTGCCATTTCCTGTTTTAAGTAGCAGGTTGGACTGCTAGTACTGAAAATATGGTTGACTGGTACTGTAGTTGTAGTAATGATAGAGTGATCTTCCAGATGATAGAGTGGGACAACTTAAATGCAAGTTATTCTGCTTTAAGGGAGATATGAATTGCTTATTCAGGGAACAGGCAAGCTCATGAACATCTCTGCTTGTGAATAAACATCTGGTTTTCCCCTAGGCATGTGTTCAGGAACACACCAATTGAAAAGTGAACACACATGAAACACAACTCACAGTATTTCTATTGCTAGTGTCAACAAAAAGCTGGCATTGCTGTAATACAAATTAAGGTAATGTGATTGTCTTATGTAGACTTTCCCATAAACCATGTAAAGGAGTACAACAAAAAAGCCTCTATCGCAGCAGAGAAAACTAAACAGGAATTGGAAAGGGCATAAAGTAAAAGATTAAAAATATTTATTAGGCGTTCTGCTATATGCTATAATTTGCTATCAAAATACAATCCGCAGATGGAACTTTATTCAGGGATTTGTGCTGTGTAGTTAATCACATATCCCTTGTCAAAGAGATAACTGGCAGGCAGTTAACATTATTTTCCATTATGTGTACAATCAAAAACAATGCAACATATAGTTTCAAGTAGTAACTAAACTCTGGGTGTTTTATTGGGATACTGATCTTGGTCGCTCCCTTTCTGTTGCCAAATAGGTAGCCAAGGTCTCCTGGAAATCGTGAAGGTAGTTGTACTGCTGTAAAGAAAAAAGGATGGTTCAGAATGATTGGACTTCAACATTAGGATGACTTAACTTTTTCTAATGATATGGATTGAAATGAGTGGAGAGCCACAGAAAAGGAACATAGAATTGATTCCCATTCTTCAACTCTTACCAGACTCTACTCTCCACTCCTCTTAAGGTATTTGTTCTTATAAGAGGACAGGTTTCTGTAATATTTTCCAATAACAGCTGAACTGGTTGCAGAGGTTAGCCCCTGGGTTCTCCCTACTCCCCTGAAAAATCCTTGATTTTGGTAATCTTCAGTAGAAAACTGCCTCTGAGGAAAAAAAATACTTCACAGTACCTAATCCCAACATGCCCCACTTCAGAGAAAAGCAAGGAGGCTCAGCAAATAAGTGCAAACTAGTTTCATAGAACATATCTGTGCTATAGGTAGTCCTTGACTTACAACTGTTATTGAGCCTGCAATTATAGTCCTAAGTATTGCCGGTCATTAGGTGGGTCATCATGTGACTGCCCAATTTTATGGTGATCGTTAAGCAAACGTGGTAAATGGTCATAAACGCAGACTAGTTACTGAGCAACCAAAATGTATCGTGATTGCGGGGGCAGCTGTTGGAACTTCAAATACAGGTCATAAGTAGCCCTGGGGAGGTTTGCTAAGCGACCAGTTGCAACTTGAACACTACTTTTACTGTTACCTGCGGTATCTAAACAAATCATATTGTTAATTTTTATTTATTAGTAGTATCTCTACATTGCTCTACTTCAAAATGGCTCCAAGTTTTTAGGACGTAAATAAAAATATAATTCTATATTATATGACAATAGAAACATTAGATACATCAAAAGAGTGACAAATAAGATATACCGTAATAGTCCTAATCAGCACATAAATTAAGAAAGAAAACACATTTCCCCCCCCCCAAAGGTTCTCTTCCAGCTCTTTATCACTACTCAGTAAGGAGGATATGGTTCTTTTTTTTTTATTGAAAAGTTTTAAAATACAATTTTCCTTTAAAAAAACCCCCCTTCCCCCTCCCTCCTCCCCCCCTACCTCCCCCCTCCCTCCCTCCCTCCTCCCCCCCTGCCTCCCCCCCTCCCCCCTCCCCCCCCGACTTCCCAGAGCTGAATACAAGGCATATATATAAAAAGAAAAAAAGAAAGGCAAACATAAGCAACCATGTACTAACAACTATAAATTCTAAAATCCATCACTCTCTAGCTTATATAAGATAAAACAAACCTTAGCAATATTAAATATATATAAAAAACTAAAATAAAAAAGAAACACTTTCTAGCTTATATAGGATAAAACAAACCTTAATAATATTAAATATACATTAAAAACAAGAAAAAAACCCCCAAAATAGAAAGAGAAAAAAAAACAGGAAAAAAAGGAAAAAAGAATTATTCAAATACTATATAATACTTCTCAACCCTATACTTGTCCTAAATAGACTCTATCCATTTTATCCATTCCATGATATAACGTTCTTACAAATAATCTTTCAAATTAACCAAAATCTTCGCCACCTCAACCAAATCAGAAAACTTTAAAGTCCACTCTTCTGTAATCGGCCGTTCCTCTTCCAGTACCACATCTATAATTATTCCAAACAATAAAAAAGATTGCGAACAAAACTTTAACCTCCATTTGGAAATCTTCTATATATTCCACCAAACTTTAATCCAAAAAAACTCACCCTTTCCACAAAACCACCACATATAAAAAATATATTGCGTCTACACCCAAATCTTTTCCCACCTCCCATACTTGACTATGAATACGTCTTAGAAATTCCATAGACTTCTGCAAATCCTGCTATTTTCTCTTCTTAGATCGTTTTGCAGCAGCACGCGTCACCCTCTGTTCTATAGAATCATCCGATGAAGTTGTATCTTGATCTCCTCCAACACCGTTGTCTTCTATCTGACCACCTTCGACCTCTTGATGCACTCCTTCTCCAGATCCCTTTTCAGCTTCCAGAAGTGTTAATGGCGTTGCATTTAGAACATTATTATAGAAATTACGCGCTTGCATTACAGTAACCAGACGGTACCTTTTACCTTCGTGCGTCACCATCAACCCAACTGGGATCTCCCATCTAAACCTTATATCTCGTTGCTTGAGCTCTTGCACAAGAAATGTAAAATCCTTCCTTCTCCTTAAAATCTTTGGAGGAATTTCTTTTAAGACCAAAACTTCTTGATTAGCAATCACAACTTTAGTATCATAAGCAGCTCGTATAACTTCATCTCTAGTTTCCCTTTTTGCAAAATATACCACCACATCTCTAGGCAACTTTCTCTGTCTAGCAATCCATGAATTCACACGAAACACTTTATCCATACCTCCTTTTATTTCAGATGCTGGCTGTTTCAACACTACTTCAAAAGCCTCAGAAACCAGCTGCTTTAGATCTTCCTTGGTATTCTCCTTTAAGCCTCTAACTCTAATGGCAAACTGCATCTGGTAATATTGAGCAAGACTCAGTTCCTTTTCCACTTTATCTTCATACTCCAATACTTTTGCTTCTAATATAGCATTCTTTTGAGTCAAATCTTCTAGCTTTTCCTCCAATTCTTCCACACAGCGAGCCACTTTACACACTGAAGACAAGATGTCTGCCTTCATCACTCTGAACTTCTGTTCCATCCTCTCCTCCATCCTCTCCTCCAATTTCTCCAATTTCTCCTCCATCTGTACAAATCTATCATTAATTGATTCCAAAATTACCTGGGTGTGTTTTTCAAGAGCATCTTGTAAGTCCTTTGATGTCAATACATCAGGAGGATGCAGCGCCTGCAGTAATGATTGTTGCACAGGAGAAGTTCCAGCACTCCGAAGAGTTTTAGGGGGTGGTTTAGCCGCCATCTTTTACCAAATGTGACGCACTTTCACTTCAGATTTATAATCCAAAAAAGTCCATCAAGCTGGAGAGTAAAATATAATAATCCTCTTCACCTTTTCCTCTTGTATCGCTCTGCCTGCTCCTTTAAACCATAATCATTCCTTCAGGCAGGGGTGGTCGCAGACGGCTGGCTCTGCTCCAAGAATCAGGAGCAGAGGCGCCGGCCAGCTGGGAGCAGCCCAGGCTACGGGGGAGTTCAATCCTTCAGCCGCCCAAGCCATAAGCTCAGGCGGCCCTGGAGAACTCTACCCCTACCTGGGAGCTCGCCCCCTCCTCTTCTCCCGAGGAGGGGGCTTCAAATTCGCCCGAACAGCTGATCGGCGCTGTTTCGGGCGAAAAAACAACAGCTGAACCGCGGGCAGCCCGGGAAGGCTGTCTCGGTCGCCGCGGAGCCACCGGAAGCAGGAGGATATGGTTCTTATATGTAGGGCAAGCAGTTCCCCAGAAGAGGTGGCACTATTAAGATGATGCTCCGATTCCCATAACCTGCTGATTTATAAATTACTCTGTCCATTTCAGCATGGAGGAACTTGTGTTCTGCAAGCCCAGCTACACAGAATAAGGAAAGCTAAATCATTTACGGTTACGTATTTAGCTTAAAAGGGTACGCGGTGGCTCTGGGTTAGGACACTGAGCTTGTCGATCAGAAGGTCGGCAGTTTGGCGGGTTCAATCCTGAGTGCCGCGTAACAGAGTGAGCGCCTGTTACTCGTCCCAGCTTCTGCCAACCTAGCAGTTCGAAAGCATGTAAAAATGCAAGTAGAAAAATAGGGACCACTCCGGTGGGAAGGTAACAGCGTTCCGTGCGCCTTTGGCATCTAGTCATGCCGGCCACATGACCACGGAGACGTCCTCGGACAAGTGCTGGCTCTTCGGCTTTGAAACGGAGATGAGCACTGGCCCCTAGAGTCGGAAACGATTAGCACGCACGTGCGGGGGAACCTTTACCTTACTTTTACCTATTTAGCTTAAAAGCAGCCTAATCAGTCAGAAGCAGTGTAATTTACACAATTTGTTAAACAATAAGGGCAGGACTATGTGCAGGAAAAATGAATGCAGCGCAAAGTATAAGTGTTTCAATGTACCACTTTGTGGGAAATACCTGGCTGTGTTCGTATGTGCAAGAGAGCGGAAGCTGATGCTGGACCTGGCCAATATCAAGGGGGGATCCAGCAGCAGCCATGGAATGTGGTCTATGGCCTGAGGTCAAATAGGGTGTATTTAATCCAGAAAAGACTTTTAGTACCAAACAAAATGTCTACAGTCCAGTATCCTATGAAGTTTTTAGGAAATATGGAGGTGCAGAAATAAACAAATAAATGAAGCATCTTTTAAGCTCTATTTCCTGTCTAACCTTTAAAGTTTGTATTGCACCTGAACCTCTCAACTCCCTCATGCAGTCTATTGCCTGCTGCGGGGCTGCGGTGTCAGATATCTGGAGCAGAAGGCAAGCCACTACTGTAAAGAAACCATAGAATAATCTAAATGAACAAGAAATTTTTAGTAAGGAGGAACCACTTGATTAAAAGGTAAACAAGGTAACCGAACATTAAGATTCTTATGTTTATTCATGAATTCTCAGGTTTTCACATGTCGGCTATTCTGGAAAATATCAGTTACAGCATTTATGCAGATTAGGCATATTAAATGCCGGAACACCTGAGCCTGAAACAAGAATTCAAGTCTATGTTTATAGTTTTAATAGAGCTAGCTGGATTTGGAGAGCATTAGCTTCTATGTAAGCAGGGGTATCCTGAAGGGAGAGATGGTCAGAAAATGAAGATGGCAATCACAATCATGCAGTTCAAGCCCCATCCTAAAAGATAGCTGTGACCATTTTTATTATTATTTTTTAACTATCCTACCTGGCCGATACACTTCTATGTAGGATTGTGGGGGGAAATTACTCACATTTCTTCCCTTGATTATACTTGTTACTGAAAATATGGTAAAAGCTATAAAATGAAGATTTGCTATACTAGACTAGAGATCAAGAGTAAATTAGAAGTCAGCACAGAAATAACATACTTAATATTTTCCCTATTTTACAGCACTCAGACATTCTTGGAAACTATGATTGAGATGCTAGCACTTGCTTTACTGCATGTCACCTTCCTGTGAAATGCTTTTTACGTGATTTTTCTTTTAAGTAGGTGGTTTGAAGCACTAAGGGAAGTGTCTGCTGTCACATTATTGCTCATGGTTATCATGATAGGGCTTTGACTTCACTCTTGAAACTTTTGCTACACAAAACATGTGGGAATCTTTTAGGCTTGCCAAAACCCTCACAATTTTAGTTGAATTGAGTATTATATCAAAGAATTCCTGATAGGACACAGATGGTGCACATTTATTTTTCTTTTTTTCAATTTGTATACATGTATCTCATATTCTAGTTTCTCATGATCAGCTTTTTAAAAAAGAATAGTTCTTACTATTGATAGAAAAAATGATGTGTTTCATCTCCTTCAAATTGGGAGAAAAATCTGTTGCTATGAAAAAGTCAACATGAGCCTAATGTTGGCTGTGAGAGATTAAAGAGAGCTTTGGTTTTAGAATAGGTCTTTGTGTATTGCAGGAGAATATTTTGCCTGGTATGTAGAGAAAATAGTTCTGTAATTAGCTGAATTCATGCTGCAGAATATTACCAGTAATATTAAGAAAAGCAATACTTTGTAATTTTATAAACAGCACCTCACTGAGACACGATCATCCAAGTCCTCCATAGCAACTGAAATTTTAAAAAATGAATATATTGCAATAGCTGCAAACATGACAAATTCCATAACCAAGATTTTTAAAAATCTGCTGTGAATGACACTTCTTCATACATAGATGTTTTCAGGTGGATCTACTATTCTAAAGTATAACTTTTATACAATGCTCTTTTTTTCTAGGACTAATACTGGTGCTTATCAACTTTCTCATAATAAGCTGTTATCATATATTCTAGAGTAGTATTTTTTTATGCTAGGGAAATTGTCAAAGGAGTCTGGGAGATTGGGTATTCTACTCTTCAGTGCAACTTTGAAGTCCCTTAGAAAGCAGAAAAAAAGTATGGAAAAGATAATCAAACAACAAATCAGCGAACACCTTGATGCGAACAAAGTCATCACTAAAAGCCAACGTGGGTTTGTCAAAAACAGATCATGCCAGACAAACCTTATTGCATTCTTTGACCAAGTGACAAAACTAGTGGACCAGAGGAATGCTGTAGATATAATTTACTTGGACTTCAGTAAGGCATTTGATAAAGTAGATCACAACCTACTACTTGATAAGATAGAAAAATGTGGGTTAGATAGCATCACCACCAGATGGATTCGTAGCTGGCTGACAGGCCATACTCAGCGTGTGGTCCTCAATGGAACCGCATCTACATGGAAGGAAGTGTGTAGTGGGGTGCCCCAGGGCTCTGTTCTGGGCCCAGTGCTCTTCCACATCTTCATCAACAATTTGGATGAGGGGATAGATGGGGAACTCATCAAATTTGCAGATGACACCAAGCTGGCAGGAATAGCCAATACTCCAGAAGATAGGCTTAAGATACAGGAGGATCTGGACAGACTCGAACACTGGGCACTATCTAACAATGAAATTCAATTGTGAAAAAGTAAGGTTCTACATTTAGGCAGGAAAAATCAAATGCACAGGTATAGTATAAGTGGTAGCTTGCTCGATAGTAGTAACTGTGAGAGAGATCTCACATCATCTTCCCATCATCCTGTGTGCCCCCACAGGGAGGGCCTTCTCAGGGTACCGCTGGTTAATGAATGCCGGCGGGTTATTCCCAGGGGAAGGGCGTTCTCTGTGGGTGCGCCTGCCCTATGGAACCAACTACCCACAGAACTTAGGACTGCCCCCGACCTTCGCTCATTTCGCCGGGACCTGAAAACCTGGCTCTTCGATCTGTTTGGTCCAGACTGTGGGCTTGTTAATTTAACTGGGTTTTAGATTTACTCTTGGGGCTTGAATTTAATTTGTTTTAATTGTTTTTAATTTTTTGTATTCATGGTTTTAATTTCCCTGTAAACTGCCCTGAGTCCTACGGGAATAGGGCGGTATACAAATCCAATAAAATAAATAAATAAATAAATCTCGGAGTCCTAGTGGACAATCACTTAAATATGAGTCAGCAGTGTGCTGCAGCTGCCAAAAAAGCCAACACAGTGCTAGGCTGCATTAACAGATGGACAGAATCAAGATCACGTGAAGTACTAATACCACTTTACAATGCCTTGGTAAGGCCACACCTGGAATACTGCATCCAGTTTTGGTCACCACGATGTAAAAAAGATGTCGAGACTCTAGAAAGAGTACAGAGAAGAGCAACAAAGATGATTGGGGGACTGGAGGCTAAAACATAGAGGGAACGGTTGCTGGAATTGGGTATGTGTAGTTTAATGAACAGAAGGGTGAGGGGTGACATGATAGCAGTGTTCCAATATCTCAGGGGCTGCCACAAAGAAGAGGGAGCCAAGCTATTCTCCAAAGCACCTGAAAGCAGGACAAGAAGCAACGGATGGAAACTAGTCAAGGAGAGAAGCAACCTAGAACTAAGGAGAAACTTCCTGACAGTTAGAACAATTAACCAGTGGAACAACCTGCCTCCAGAAGTGGTGAATGCTCCAACACTGGAAGTTTTTAAGAAGAGACTGGACAGCCATTTGTCTGAAATGGTATAGGGTTTCCTGCCTTAGCAGGGGGTTGGACTAGATGACCTCCAAGGTCCCTTCCAAATTATTATTATTATTATTATTATTATTATTATTATTATTATTATTATTATTATTATTATTATTATTATTATTATTATTATTATTAAATTGGTTAACTGCAGTTCCAAGGCATTAAAAGTAGTTTTATGGAAAATAAGCTACTGAAGGATATACTCTGTGCCATTGATAGATAATTACCTATATCTTTCTGAAGGTTTCTTTTAATATTTTTGAACCGACAACCTAATCAAGTACGAAAGAGGGAAAAGAAAAGAAACAAACACTGCTGTTAAAACAAAATACTATAAATATAAAACAATCATAGATTCATTTTTAGCCACTTCTATGCACTTACCTGGTAGTGAGCTGATTCTTAGGAACTGGGAATAAGCTGGTGATAAGGGTAACCTACAAGAATGCACAAAATCCAATGGCAGTTAAGTTTTTACAAACTGGTATTTTTATTTACTGCTTTTGCTCCCAAGACATACAAATAAACCCCAGCACGATGAAGCTGTTTATACATTGGGATTCTCTACACCTCATATTTTATATGTGAATAGTAAATACAATCTGCTATATATAGAGAGTTTATTAATTTTTTACAGTAACAGTCTTTAGTATCTAATAAGCAACACGTCTGGGTTTATATGTTTAACATTAATAGTAATACAATTTCCATTCCTACCCTTTATTCCATTTTTCTAACCATTTATAAAAAAATTGAATAAACAAGGACAAGAAGCAGTGGCTGGACGCTTGTTAAAGAGAGACTCAATCTGGAACTAAGAAATTTCCTGAGAGTAAGATCAATTACACCATGAAATAGCTTGCCTCCCCAAGTTGTTGGTGCTCCAACACTGGAGGTCTTCAGGAAAATACTGAACAGCCATTTGTCCAAGATGCAATAAAAGTCTCCTACCTTGAGCAGGGGGTTGGACTAGAACAGAGGTCCCTAACCTTTTGGGCACCAGGGACCGGTTAGGTGGAGAGGTTTTTCCATGGATCAGAGGGGGCATGGTTTGTGTGCTGCCTGCATCCTGCGAATGGGGCTTTGTGCGGCCCGGACTAAGCCCTGGATTAGAAGACCTCCAAGGTCCCTTCCAGCCCTATAATTCTATGAAGGGGATTTCAATGCCCATGAAATAGCATCTTTCTACCTTCAGGTGTCTCGCTGGATCAGCAAGTGGAGGCTGTGTCCAGGAGACCTTTGCCGAAGTTTGGCAGTTTGTGGCTTTCCTTGGGATGAGGGGACCTGACTACAATGCCTCACACACCTCCATCACCACCTGACTAGGCAACTGTACATGGGGATTTAATAAGTGCAAAATGCAATGGCCCAGGTGCTCGCATGCATATATTAACATTAGTTTGCTCTGGCTTCCTGTTAACTTCTGGATGCAATTTAAAGTGCTGGTTTTACCTATAAAGCCCTTTATGGCTTGATATGCCTAGTTACTGCAGGATTGCATCGATCAGAAGGTCGGCAGTTTGGTGGGTCAAATCCCGAGTGCCGCGTAACAGAGTGAGCGCCTGTTACTCGTCCCAGCTTCTGCCAACCTAGCAGTTCGAAAGTACGTAAAAATGCAAATAGAAAAATAGGGACCACTCCGGTGGGAAGGTAACAGCATTCCGTATGCCTTTGGCGTCTAGTCATGCTGGCCACATGACCACGGAGACGTCCTCGGACAAGCGCTGGCTCTTCAGCTTTGAAACGGAGATGAGCACCGGCCCCTAGAGTCGGAAACGACTAGTACGCATGTGCGGGGGAACATTTACCGTTACCTTACTAGAAACCACTCAACCACTTCAATCATAACAGGAAAAATAGTTAATTGTGTCTCATTTTCAGGAGGTTGGGGTGTTGTAACACACAGAAGAATTTTTTTGGGTGATGGAGCTGGTCCTCTAGAATGACCTCTCCCTGGAGATTCAGTCTGTCTCCAACATTATCCACCTTCCAGAAAAAGGGTGGATGGTGGTGGCTGATGTCATGCACTGTTTAAGTATGATTTGTCCTATGCTTTTTTACTTTATGAACTACCGAGAGTGCGGCAATTTTAATCAAATAAATAAAATATACAAGAGTGAACTGATAAATTTACTCACTAATCCCACATATGAGTTTCCTAAGAGAAAAACTTAGATATGCAACCAAAATCAGTGTACATTTCATATGAAATGTAATTATTTGATCTGCATATTTTGTTTACTACTAAAACTATCGCAGTATATTCTCAGGTTAGCCCAAATTTCAGACCAGTTTTATTTACAAATTTGGGAGCATTTCAATATTTCTACAGTCACATGATCATTACTTCTGATGCTACCTGCCAGCTTTCCGCAAGCAAAGACAATGGGGAAGCCAGCAGGAAGTCAGAAGTCCCGTTCCCCTGCTATTTTACCTACCTGTGATCATTCTGTTTATCTAGTTAGGTAAGTAAATGCTTGCAATACAATTATTTTTCTATTTATGATATATATTCTTATGATCATGGGGATTGTACAGACATTCAGGTAACTGAATATCTGTCATATATAAGATGGGACAGAATTGTTCAGAGTTACTCCAGAAGACAGGGCAAAAAACAGTGCATTTATACTACATGGAAGTGGATTTCAGCTGGGCACCTAATGGAAATATATCTTCAACAATTTGACTGTCTCAAGAACTCACCACCTTGGGTTATTTGTAAGAATAATAAAGGTGGGATATAAATAAACAAGGGAAAATACTGAATGGTTATCTGTCACCAATGCTGTAATAATAATAATAATAATAATAATAATAATAATAATAATAATAATAATAATAATAATAATAATAATAATAATAATAATAATAATAATGGACTCCTGCACTGGGCAAGGGATTGGGCTAGACAGTCTACAGAATTTTTTGAAATCTTTACACTCTGTGATTCCATTTTTGGAAAAAAGTAATAAATATATCGAAGGATGGAAAAATAGCTTAGTGAAAATATTCACCCCCATGTATATCACATTTTTATAAGCATTAGAAACATCTAAGACATGGAGAGCTAAAAATATGGATAAGGTTTAAACATTCAGGTTGTGATTACAACAGGTGTGCCTAATGCTGGAAATCATCCATTAAGCATTCTCCTCTGTAACTTTACTTTCATCTTAATATTTACATGAACCCTGAATACATGGGGGAGTATTATATTGATCCCAATAGTAGAGAATATTAGACCAATAGTAGACCAATAGAAGACTTATACTGATCCCCTGATTCTAGAGTCCATTATTTTGGGATAAGATCATTGTCCCATACTCACAATCAGTCTTCCTAATCACATTACAGGTACAGTTTTCACATAATAGCCTCATTTGCATACACTTATTCAAACATAGGTCATCTTAACATGAATGTTGGGAATAGAGCAATGCATTAAAAAATTGTAACTATAATGGGTAGGCAACCTTGGCTCTTTCATGACTTGTGGACTTCAACTCCCAGAATTCCTGAGTCAGCATGGCTGGTTCAGGAATTCTGGGTATTGAAGTCCACAAATCATAAAAGCCAAGGTTGCCTACCCCTGAACTATAACAAAGAATACCAAGAAATGTACAAAAAAATTTAAAAACAAAAAATTTAAAAAAATATTTATTCTTTCCATATATTTAGTCAATTTATAGAAAAGGTAAGAACAGGCTATGTTATAAAGTTCTGTTACAAAGTTATTACTTTGAATTTCTGAAAAGCAGAATGAAAATTATTATAGTGTTCAGAAGACTGTCACTTAAATAAGATGGCAGAAAATTAAACAGTGGCATATCATTTATATACTATGGAGTAAATAAAGAAAGACAATCTGTGAATCAGATATGGCCAGAATATTAAAGTTGGTCCAAAAATTTTAAAACGTGGTTTTTTCTCCACTACTTACCAGGATACTTGAAAAGGTGTCTGTTCTTTGTCCAGGGGCTCCTCATCTGATGAGTCAAACTCATTTACCTGCATTGCACACATCTCAAGGAAAGATTGCAAGAAAATATTTTTATGCTATTAACACATTTGCTGCATGAGTTATCACAGGATAACCCCGTTAATTTCCCTTTCCACACACAAGAATTTTAATATCTTGAAGCCTTTACAACTGGCCACAAGTAACTATGATTAGGCCTGCTATGTTTAATTATTTTTAATTCTTAAGCCCACTAAAATTAAGATTTCCTCTAATATTTCAAATTAAATAAGAACAGGAAGAGAGGAATGTTCAGTTTGGAAGGCAAAAATTAACATTAGAAGGTAAGTTATAGTTGTAGTTTGCCTGGTAACCTTTGAATGGCTATAGTGGTGAAGAAAAGAGCATCAAAGACTAGGATATACCGAGTTATGAGAAAAATAACAGAACAATGCTGAGATTTGATGGCAAAAGAAACAAGTATGGATCAGATCCAGGAACCACTGAAACCAGCTTAAGGATACAAAGATTAAGTATGTGACTAGAATAAATAATAATAATAATAATAATAATAATAATAATAATAATAATAATAATAATAATAATAATAATAATAATAATAATAATAAAGTTGGAAGGGACCTTGGAGGTCATCTAGTCCAACCCCCTGCTCAGGCAGGAAACACTATACCATTTCAGGCAAATGGCTGTCTAGTCTCTTAAAAACTTCCAGTGTTGGAGCATTCACCACTTCTGGAGGCCGGTTGTTCCAGTGGTTAATTGTTCTAACTGTCAGGAAGTTTCTCCTTAGTTCTAGGTTGCTTCTCTCCTTGACTAGTTTCCATCCGTTGCTTCTTGTCCTGCTTTCAGGTGCTTTGGAGAATGATAAAAGGACTTGATTTTTGGCTCATTCTTTTTCAGAAAGGAATAAGGAGTGCAAGAATTATAAATCATTTGTTAGAATTAGTTGTAAGAATATAGTAGATGGGAGAAGAAAACAAACATCTAATAACTAAATTTCAATTTCAGGAGAAATATGAGCTATTTAATTAGGTCTTTGCTGTGCATAAAATTTACTTCCTTATAATTTCTTTCAAGTTGCCCAGATTCATTGGATACAAGATGAGCTGCAAATAAATTTCAAAAACAATTAAATAAAATAAATTCCAGAAAGGTCTTCTGATCGTGCAAAACTGCAACCATACCACCTGTTTGCAATTCTTTAAAGCCTTTCCTGAAATCACACATTAATTGTAGAAGGTAGCCAGACGATGGGGGGGAGGGGGGGAGGAAATGCAGCTGTTGCATTTCATGTTCCAAAACATTTTTATGGAATCAAATCTAAATACAACTCAAATTATTACCAATTAGCTACCCTGGGAATATCACGCGTTCCCATCATACTATTCTTTTTCAGCTTAACGAGCATTAGAAATTGCAACTGGCAGAAATGCATTATTTACATTTACCCTAGTTATCTCACATATGTGACACTGGGCAGCTAGTAAGACACAAAATGCAAAATTAACTGCAATCGTAACAACAGACGCCGTTAAAACAAAAATTACCAAAGCCATTAGAAACCGTAGTCTGCGGGAATAAAAGTGATAAAAAGAGATTTATGGAATACTGTGTAAGGAGTCTGGTAGCACCTTTTCCGACCAACACATTTTTATAAAAAGGCATACATTTTCAGGTAGCTCACACGATCAGATGCTGTAAGCGGTGAGCATAAGCTTTGGTAAGCTTGCTAACACTAAACACGGCTCACCGCTTACAGCAGGGGGTCTTCAAACTTGGCCCTTTTATGACTTGTGGACTTCAACTCCCAGAATTCCTCAGCCAGCGTGCCTGGCTGAGGAATTCTGGGAGTTGAAGTCCACAAGTCATAAAAGGGCCAGGTTTGAAGACCCCTGGCTTACAGCATCTGATGATCGGAACAGATGCTCCCGGAAATCGGATTTTTTTCATCAGAAGCGGAACTTGGCTTGTGGTTTCACATATGAAAAAAAATACGCCATGCTTCAGTTCTACTGGGCACCGAGACGGCCAAGATAACCCTTCACCAGCTCGCAACTTGTTCTGATTCTTCGGGTTGATTCTTATGCGGCGCCTGTAATGAGGAGCTTCGCCTAAGCTTCCATAGGGGACAATTGGAGGGCAGCCATTGGCGGATTCCTCCCGGCTTCGTTTCTCCTCTCGTTGGAACGTCAGTGCTAGCGGGAGAATAATCCACCAATCGTATTCCCTAACCTGTAATGGGGCGGGGTTAGGCAACTGAGGGGGCGGCGCCTTAGAAGAAGTGGTAAATCTGGGTTCGCCCGGGAGCCTCTTGGAACGCCTCCTCAGGTCCCCGAGTCGTTTCAAATAATTAGCCCAAATTGATAAACGTTAGACAAACTTTCCTTGCTAATTTATTTATTTATTTTATTACATTTATATATATATTTATACATATACATATACATTTATTTATTTATTACATTTATATATATATATATATTTATTACATTTATTTATATTTATAATTTGGCTTCCCTGCATTTATTTATTTATTTATTTCTTCCATTAACTCCACAACAAAGACCTTAATGGTTTTAAAGAGACCCTCTAGTCTAGGCTATAATCCAGGGGTCTTCAAACTTGGCCCTTTTATGACTTGTGGACTTCAGCTCCCAGAATTCCTCAGCCAGGCATGCCTGGCTGAGGAATTCTGGGAGTTGAAGTCCACAAGTCATAAAAGGGCCAAGTTTGAAGACCCCCTGCTATAATCAATGAAGCAGAATTTAACAGTACTTAAAAAGTATAACGTTTGCCTACCGTGGGCGAAGGAAACTCAGAACAGACTCGGGCCCGCTTATCAACTCCAATGGCAAAAAGGCTCAAGTAGAGGCAGGGGAAAAAGGAAATGAAAACGTTTTTGCTCCAAAATGCAGAAAATAATGCCGAACAGAAGCTTCCCCTCCCTCTGTGTTGCTAGGATACCCCATACCTCAGCGAAGCGAATTCCCGCCAAAGAGCCGCAGCTCCCCACCAACGGTTTAAAAAACTTATTCGAGGAGGCGGCTGCTATTCCACCCCTCGCGAAAAATTCCTCATTTAGCCAATCAACCTGCAGGAAAAATAAATAAATTTCCTGCCCTAGTGCAGGGGTAGGCAACCTCGGCTCTTTTATGACTCATGGACTTCAACTCCCAGAATTCCTGAGTCAGCTATGCTGACTCAGGAATTCTGGGAGTTGAAGTCCATGAGTCTGGGAGTTGAAGTCCATGAGTCATAAAAGAGCCGAGGTTGCCTACCCCTGCCCTAGTGAGTCTCCTTTCCTTAATTTGAAAGGACGATTCTTATTGGATGATGACTTTGAGAGTCGGAATACAGTATAATGGGCACCTTTAAAGACATTGATGAGAAGCTGAAGTTCAGTTCGGTTAGGCGTCAGGAACACGTGCCGCAAACTCGATGGATTTCTTTTGAAGAGAACATGTGTAGAGTCAGGAGATAAATTTTCATGTTGTTGTTGTTGTTGTTAGTTGCGAAGTCGTGTCCGACCCATCGCGACCCTATGGACAATGTTCCTCCACGCTTTCCTGTCCTCTACCATCTTCTGGAGTCCATTTAAGCTCACGCCTACTGCTTCAGTGACTCCATCCAGCCACCTCATTCTCTGTCGTCCCCTTCTTCTATTGCCCTCGATCTTTCCCAGCATTAGGCTCTTCTCCAGTGAGTCCTTCCTCCTCATTAGGTGGCCAAAGTATTTGAGTTTTAGCTTCAGGATCTGGCCTTCTAAAGAGCAGTCAGGGTTGATCTCCTCTAGGACTGATCGGTTTGATCGCCTTGCAGTCCAAGGGACTCGCATTTTCATAAAAAGCAGGAAATAGTTCAGTATTTAACATCTGTTTCTGGTGAAGGAATTGTTCAAGAGACAGATAGTTTTTTTAATGCAAATTTTGAATAGCAAAGGTATGAGACTTAAGTAGAGGTGTATCTCTAAACAAAGAAAAATATTTGAGGCAAAGCTGAAGAATGATTTAGAACAGGGATCTTCAAACTTGACCCTTTTATGACTTGTGGACTTCAACTCCCAGAATTCCTCAGCCAGCATGCCTGGTGGAGGAATTCTGGGAGTTGAAGTCCACAAGTCATAAAAGGGCCATGTTTGAAGACCCCTGATTTAGAACAACTCTCTCCCATTTTAGACATTAAAGCTTGCTGGTTGACCTTGGGCCAGTGTGTTTTGTCTCTCTCCTTAGTCAATCTCACAGGGTTGTGGGGAGAATAGGAGGAGGAGGAGGGAGTATTATTTATAAATAGAATAAAACTGGGATTTTAAAAAATCTAAAAAGAGTGATGTGTGAACTTCAGATTCCAGAATATACTAAAAAGTGCTTAATTTTAAAAGCAGCCTATTTCTGAAAAGATGATTTTCTTTGGTACAGTATTTTTCAAACATGGCAACAATCTGGAAGTTGAAATTTGCACATCTTACAAGATAAGATTATATCAAGGGTGCCCTAAAAATCCATGTATTTATTGTGTGAAAGGGTATCATCCAGGCTTGTTGGCTATGATTCTGCTCATCCCCAGCCTTTGGTGACTGAGTTTCCCAAGCAGACAAGATAACAACCCTTTTCCATTTTTCTAATATCTAGCTTGTGGTTCTGATTAAAATTTGCAGATAAATTCCATAGATGTAAACCCATAATTTATATTTCCTCTTCCTCTTCTAGAAAATAAAATAAGCCCTGATTGTAGTTGTCCTTGGAAGAGAAACCAAGTGAATACTGGCAGTGAGTGACATTGCATTATAGTTTTTGAGCCTCCAATGGCTCTAAATTGCTATCTTAAGTGTCAGAACAATATAATTTCTTCCCTGTAAAATGTCAGTGTTGTGTATTATGTATTCACACATTGTGTTATATTAGAAGTTAACAGGGCTGAGGTAAAAGCCGTGGCAGCTTTTGACAGCTGTCAAAAGCTGCCGGGCGGAACTGCGCAGGCGCCAACCAACTGACAGCTCAACACGGCTACCGATGACAGCTCCGAGCTGTCAAACCCTGACGGCCCCGATTGGCGGAAACAAACGGCGCGGGAACAAACTCACCCCTGATTGGTTAAACTGCCGACAGCTGCCAGTATAAATAGATGTCATGTTCTTATGTTGTTTGCCTGGTTCTGAATAAAGAGTTAAACTGTTAACTCGCTGTCTCGCCTGCTTACTAGCTAAAGCAGTCAGTGTAATCCAGGGGTGTCAAACTGCCGGCCCATGGGCCGGATGTGTCATGCCAAAACTGCGCACACCCCATTGCTGCCAATGGAAAAAAAGTCACAAAGTCATGTGACGTTGCATGTTTGACACCCCTGGTGTAATCCATTTGGTATCAGAAAATGTATTTAATAAAGAAAGGTATGTTTCTGAACATATTGTGAATATAGTTAGATTAAATACAGAAATCAATAGCACAATTAATAGCAAAATATACCTGTATATTTTCATATATATCAAGTAAGTTAAGTGAAACTTAACTTCCAGTAAGTGGGTAAAGGATTGTAGACTTCCTATCAATATGTTTATCACTGAATTTTATTATAGTACATAGATGCAAACATTGCAGCATCAATACATGGACACAAATAAGATACATCTATAAATATTACAATGATATTTTTATTAATCATACTATTTTTCGTGAGTCCTGCTTCATTTATTAAATAGCTGTAAGAAGAACATTTTAGCCTAATGCATCTGCAACTGTAGAGGGCACTCTTGCTTTATGAGTGTAAGTACTTTAAAAACATATTTTAAAATTGTTACTATTACACAGAAAAATAAGATATTTAGATTATTTAAACCATTGACTATGTCAGGTCTTTGATATGATTCAGCAACTTTTGATGTACTTATCTGCTTTATTTTGAGAGTGTAAAAACTGGAATAATTTGTATTTTATGTACGTTAAACTGTTCATTTTTTAAAACAACCATTAAAATAAATCATATTTTGCACTAAAAAGAAATTGTATGAAAGCAAAAACATAAAACATTCAAAATATATCTGAAGACATAGTTTCTGAATTTTTTACTTTTGTTTGTAAAACTGCCTTTATATTTTGAACATGTTTCCATATTGTTATTGATGTTATTCAAGTTTCTTTCAGCTATATATACATGGCTTGCTACCAGTTAGTATGCCAAGCATTTAAGGTATATTTTCTTTCTAAAAAGTCAGTTAATGAAATTGTTGATGTACGCTTTCTTTTAATGTACTGATATATCAAAGCATAGCCATCAGCCCGCAGAAGCACTTTAATGGCGGTCAGAATTACTTGTTATCTCCACTTCTATGCATCCATAATTCTCCATTTCTTACCCAAGATGCACCTATCTACACATTGGAACTTTCTGTTGCTCACAGTTTGTTTTGATCATTCTGAATGAAATGCATAGGAAATATTAAAAAATTATTATAATTAAAGATTGCCTCTATAATATTGTGCCAGTATATATGAAAACAACAATGATTGTGATTTCCTAAAGATGACAAGTAGAACAACTAACCTTAGAACTGAAAATGAAGTTACCAAAGGGATGAATGGCTTCTTCCTTTTAAGATCAACCCTCAAGAGTAAAGGAACAAGCAGTCAAGAAATACACTGCAGACTAGCATTTGATAGAGCAGTCATGAAGGCCTTTGATAATCAAATTTGTGATGTGTCTCTACAGTACCTATAAAGTCAGAATTGTGCTAGCCATCTTGACTTGTTTTGAATTTAATCTTCCTGAAAGTAAGGCCTTGAGAGATTTAAATTCAGATGAGAGTAAATATTTGGGAACAGTCTAGCTGTTGAACAACCTTAATGTAAGATTAAGCTGTAATGAAAAGGGAATTTTGCTATAGTCTACTACAGTATGTAAGGGACGCGGTGGCTCAGTGGGTTAGAATGCTGAGCTTGTCAATCAGATGGTTGGCAGTTTGGCGGGTCGAATCCCGTGTAACAGAGTGAGCGCCTGTTACTCGTCCCAGCTTCTGCCAACCTAGCAGTTTGAAAGCACGTAAAAATGCAAGTAGAAAAATGGGGACCACTCCGGTGGGAAGGTAACAGCGTTCCTTGCGCCTTTGGCGTCTAGTCATGCCGGCCACATGACCACGGAGACGTCCTCAGACAAGCACTGGCTCTTCGGCTTTGAAACGGAGATGAGCACCGGCCCCTTTCGTTGGAAATGACTAGCACGCATGTGCGGGGGAACCTTTACCTTTACCTTTACTACAGTCTGTAGCGACACTAGCTTTTTTCCTTCAGTCTTAACAGAATAACAGTTGGAAAGGATCTTGGAGGTCTTCTAGTCCAACCCCCTGCTCAAGCAGAAATTCTTAAGAGCTAAATAATGGGATCAAGCCTTCCTTGTAGTCATATGGAATAAACACATGTGGAACAACTGCATCTTCCTACCTATGAATGAAGTTTTATTTTTGTTTATAGCTTTCAGGCTTGGCCCAACTACTTCTCTGGTTAACCTTAGTCAAAATAAGCCCTGCCCTCCTTTTTTGAGCTTACAATATCCATAGACATGCGTTCAGGAAGCTTGCTATTTCCGCTTGTCATCAGCCTGTCCCCCTCCTTGTCTCACATATACCATTCAGATAAACATGTTCTGTTGGTGAGTTAAAGGAAGTGACCTCATAGCTTTGCCTTTTCAACTGCAAAACATTAGCTGTAACATGACATTTCAGCCCAGTTCTCTGGCTTACACCAAAATCCAGCTCATGGCCTGCAGATCCTCAACACAAAGAGCAAAGAGTGACTGACCTTGACAACCTCATTTCTCATTCCTTTCTAGTTATAGGTAACACAGTGGAGAAATGTGGTTTTAATTAGGGCACTAATGAAAACTGAAAATCCAGACAGACACTTGACAAACTCTGGTACGCTTTATATTACATTTGTGTTTACTACAAAGTATCCAGCTGAGGGTAACTTTATCTCCCCTTTTCTTGAGCATCCGCTTGACTTAAGCTGGATAATTAATGTGTACTTTAGCGAGAGGTCAGCTTATAGTTGGTGCCATTGTTATATGGTTTTTACATTTTTAAAAATATTGTAATGAAACAAATACATTTATTATCTCTTCTGCTTGCATTCCACAAGAATATTGCAACTGTGATGCAAGACACACTGCTTAGTAAAATAATAGGAAACTATTAAAACCTAACAAGCCATTTGAGGGGAATTGTAGACAGAAATGCAGTACTGATATTAAATGTGAGATGCCTCTCCAATCAGGCAATCAGGTGTCCTTATAGCTGGAGGCTTGCAGAAGAGAAAAATATCATTTTTTCCATAGGTTTTCTGTCAGCTGGGGAAAGTTACCTTATTAAAACAACCATTCCAATAACCTAGTTATGTTTACTTTAACTACTCTCTGCTCTTATTAGAAGAAAATCACAGCTCATCTAAACTTGTACCTCCTATTCTCCATCCATAATGATGTGGTGGCTGACGTGGTCAGATAAGCCCAAACGCACGATTCTTGGCATCCCAGCATTAGTAATTTTGAAAAGGATAGCATGTTGATCAGAAACACACATGATCTGGCTGACAGTCCTATGTGTTCTTTTGTAAAAGAATTAATACTGATTGGCTGGTAATTAGTGTAACTCTTACTCATAGCATCAATTTCTCAAAACATGAAATGGTCTGGACAGTTCAGAGTGGACTTTTGAATGGAATCAGAAGAGTTTGTGCCTGGAAAAGCTGGTTGTTTGAAAGTTCCCTTAGTTTGCCTCAGTGAGATTATTCATTGTTGTGGCAAACAGGAAAGACGGTAGTATCATTTTTATTTATGGTAGATTAAATTTATGGTGTTGCTTTAGTTGCTACATTTTCTGACTGCAAATCCAATAGCTATTTAGTTATACAAACAAAATGAAAAATGTTTTATATCTATCCTAATGTTTAAGCATTCCTATGTTTCCCAGAAGAATAAATCTATGTGAGAAGAAATCACTGAATAAGTTTGGATTTCATTTTTAGATCTTTTTCTCTTTTTCTTTTCAATTTAGCTTACGATACCATGATTTAAAATGCAAAACATATTCCTTCCTGGTCTTAGAATATTTTTGAGTTCTTGACTTTTGAGGTTTATGGAATTCCTCATTCCTTCGCAGTCATGAAGCACAATGTAATGTTATTACAGCACTTAGGTATATTTGTTTTAACAATTTACATTTTATTTACATTTGTTTTATCAATTTACACGGAAGACAAGCTTGGTCTAGTGGTGCAGGCATCAGGCTAGAAAGCAGGAGACTTTGGGTTCTAGACTTGCCTTAGTCTTAGGCATGAAAGCTGGCTGGATGCCTTTGCTCCTGTCATTCTCTGTCAGCCCACATTGTCAGGCTTGGGTGACAAGCCAGTTAGTCATTTCGTGTTGCAACCAATGGATCAACAGTTTGTTGAACTGAAAAAAAGCACATCCTACATTCACTGGAGAATGCTAGGAAGAAAAAAAATTACATGATATGTCCAGAAAGAAGGGGTTGGACTAGATGACCTCCAAGGTCCCTTCCAACTTCTTCTTCTTCTTCTTCTTCTTCTTCTTCTTCTTCTTCTTCTTCTTCTTCTTCTTCTTCTTCTTCTTCTTCTTCTTCTTCTTCTTCTTCTTATTATTATTATTATTATTATTATTATTATTATTATTATTATTATTATTATTATTGTTATTATTATTATTCTTAAGTATGCCTTTTATTGAAATAGATCTTTGATTCTATATTTGGACTAAACAGTTGTGTTATGATATATATCCCAATAATTCTCTTTTTAGAAAGTAAATCGGATGTGGAATTCAATTTGAAATCTTTCTTGAGATTATAATTTCACAAATGGCATTGTGTTCCCTGCAAAATATGATTTCAAAGAGCTCAGATTTCAGGTTGTTATATAATTCATAGTATTTGTGAAATGCATTATTTACCACTTATTATTTTTCCTAAGGATTTGAACAATATTACCTGAATTTTTGTTTAGTTTAAATTTCAACAGAGGTATGTGGAATTTTACAGGAAAGTGTTGCTAAGGGATCACAGTTCTGGCCTTTGACTTATAGAGCATTTCAGAACTCGATGGTAGCCTCTTTGTGTTTTAACATTCACATGAATCCATTGTGTGAAAAAGTTTAAGAGTTTATATTACTGATTTGTTACATGGGTGTCTCCTACTTTCTTCTTTAACATTTGCCAAGATTCTATCTCAGAATATGAGCCTTTTTCAGATTTGTTCGTTGGGAGGTGCTTTTTAAAAGATGCAGGCAATATTAAGACACTGGTGAAATGAGATCAAGTAAAGAGTAAATCAATTATTCTGTCAGATATGGTGCAATGTCCAGCTTCCTTCATAGTGTAGTTTCTTCATGGGAACTCTAAGAACATTAATGTCTACTCTTGTATAGTATGATATCTGGTTATAATTAATCTGTGGAAATTTTAGTGCAAATTATAGCAATGGCCAGTAACTTGGATGAACTTAAAAGATGTGTTTTGAATGTAGCTTGCTTGCTAGATTTTAGTCTGCAGTCTTAGGTATATCTAAGTGGACATTCCCCTGAATAGATTTAGCTTTGGGTCAGATGTAAAGTCAGATTACCCCAATCCCTTCCACTGTTGGAGATACCGGTATAAAAGGTTTGTCCTTTTCAACCCAAGCATAGATCATAGAAAGGAGATGGACCAAAGCTAAGAGAAACACAGGATTACCATGTGTCTGCAATAGCCTCTGATTAATTTTGGAATATCACAGGTAGCCAGAGAAGTTCAGTAAATGAGGCAGAGGATCATTTGCTTCACCACCTATTTGTTTAGAAGTAGGTAATATCTTTAGTCAGCAATTTGCCTTGTTTTTTTAATTTCCGCTTTCTGTGTAACCTAAGAATCTCTAACAGTATGTAGAAGTCAGGGAATGAGGAATAATCTCAATTTTTATTGATATTTCAATCATAAGATGTATTTTTTCTTTAGAATCTTCTTATGATTTGTAATCATTTGAATCCCTCCCCCATTTACTTATGGAGACTTTTGGCAGAGACTTCTCTGTTTGTAACAGACAAGTTCCATTTTGTGATCTGTCCAAAGCATTGTATTTTATGTTTAATTTTTCTCTTTCTAATAAGTTGAATTGGTAGCTGAGATATGCCATGATGTGTAATTTATTTTCTTCAACACTGAATTTATGCATCTTTAAGGTTAATTTTAAGAAAAGTTTATCTTATCAAATGAAAGAAACTGAAGGTTTATGATTGCCAAAATTGTATCAAATTTACAAGAAGACTGGCTAAAATAGTGAGGAAAACTAATGAAGCTGTCAAAATTATTTCAACTGAAACATTGACCCAAATGAGCCAGTTGATGTATACCACAGTCTATATAACTATTGAAGAAATGAAGTAATTAAGAATGGAAAATCTAAATGGAAAATTTCTTTGGAATTGAAGAAAATTCACATCGATTTAAAGAATATGAAGAATTTGAGACAAGAAAATTTGAAGAATAAGAAAATCAAATCAATCATGCCTGTGTATGAAGCATGAACTGGAAGAGGGAAAAAAATCCAGAGGTTGTAGAACAATTGAAACAAAGAGTCATGATTATTGTAGAAAATATCAAATGATATGACAAATTATCCTTAGATGCTGAGGCCCTAGAAAGAATGTAGAGAAGAGCAACAAAGATGATAAGGAAACGTTCCTGCAACTGACCAGCAAGTGTAGACAGGTGCTTGGGGGTGACGCTTGCAGAGGTGCTGAGCAGGAATACACATGCCATGGCAGGAGTGGAGCATGCAGCAAGGCTTATAAAAAGGCAGGAGGCTTGTCTGTAGAGATGGCAGCAGACAGGCAGGGAAAGGGCAATAGAACAAGAGTTGTGGAAATGGGATAAAAGCTTACTAGAGTCCAAGAATAAAGCATAATCCAAGCAGGCCAGTATGTTATCCAGTACCACACAATAACTTGAAAAGCTGGAGACATGGTCAGGAACATACCAAGGTCAAAACAAGCCAGGAATCAACAATAGAGATTGACAATTCACTAGAGATAGGAAGGCCTGGGGAAAAAAAACTGGGAAAATTGGTGGGGAGGGGTTTTTTTCCTCCATTTTCCCCCTTTTTCCCCGAAGCCATTTGGGAAAAAAAATGAAAAAAACACTGTTTTTCCCCCCAATTTTTCCAGTTTTTTTTCCAGGCCTTCCCATCTCTACAATGCACAAAGACAGATGTTGTAGTTGCTTCAAGCAATGGAAAGGAACATACCAAGGTCAAAACAAGCCAGGAATCAAGAATAGAGATTGACAATGCACTAGAGATGGGAAGGCCTGGGGAAAAAACTGGGAAAATTGGGGGGGAGGGTTTTTTTTCTCCATTTTCCCCCTTTTTCCCCAAAGCTGTTTGGAAAAAAAAAACGAAAAAAAACCACTGTTTTCCCCCCAATTTTTCCAGTTTTTTTTCCAGGCCTTCCCATTTCTACAATGCACAAAGACAGATGTTGTAGTTGCTTCAAGCAATGGAAAGCCGTCCCAGTGCAGTTTAAATCCTCTCCCTGCTTAGTGTGCATCGGAAGAGTATCTGAAGAGAATATCTGAAGGACAGAGAATAGGTGCACCCAAGTTAGTATACCAGGATGGCTTACTGAATACTGGAAAGACCAAAAGTGGCTAAATAACAACAACAACCACCACCACCAGTACCACCTTCAAGGTGACAACATTAAGCACACTGAAGTCAAGAAGAAGATTAGAGGTGAATACATCAAGAGAGTGAAGAAGATCTTAAAGTCCAAACTCAATGGAGGAAATACCGTGAAGGCAATCAACACCTGGGCAATTCCAGTCATTAGATACACAGCTGGAATAGTGGACTGGACTCAAACAGAACTAAAAGCAATGGATAGGAAGACCAGAAAAATAATAACAATGAATCATGCCCTTCATCCACGCAGTGACATTGACAGACTCTATCTACCAAGGCAAATAGGTGGACATGGAATGCTGCAAGTACATCAGATGGTTGAAGAAGAAAAAATGGCTTTGGAAGAATATCTGAAGGGCAATGATGAAGATGCACTGAAATTAGTATATCAGGAAGGCTTACTGACTACTGGAGAGACCAAACTGGCCTACAAGAAAGACCAAATGAAGAACAGAATAGAGGTATGGAAAGACAAAGCACTACATGGCCAGTACATTAGAAAATAGCTAGGAAAGCAGATAATAAGAAGACCTGGCAATGGCTAAGAGCAGGAAAATTGAAGAAAGAGACCGAGGGACTAATTCTGGCTGCACAAGACCAAGCCTTAAGGACAAATGCATACAAAGTCAAAATTGAGAAGACAGCAACAGATAATAAGTGCCGCCTATGCAAAGAAGCTGAAGAAACAGTGGACCACTTGGTAAGCTGCTGTAAGAAGATCGCACAGACTGACTACAAGCAGCAGCAGGACAAAGTAGCAGATCTGCAAGAAATATCATTTGCCTGTAAGCAAGAACTGGTGGGATCATAAAATAGAGAAAGTCATAGAAAATTATAAAGTTAAATTGCTCTGGGACTTCAGAATTAAAACAGACAAGCACCTGCAACATAACACCCCAGACTTAACAATTGTCAATAAGAGAAACAAAAAAGTCTGGATAGTGGATGTGGTAGTGCCTGGAGACTAAATGAAGAATAAAAAAGACACATGGCAAGTCAAAATATTACATGGCCACTATATTTAAAAAATACTAGGCAAAGCAGATAACAAGACCTAGATTGGCTAAGAGCAGAAAAGTTGAAGAAAGAGACAGAGGGGCTAAACAATGCCATGCCAAAGCAACAATGGTGCATTGGAATATTTGCAAGAAATACCATTTTCCTGCAAGCAAGAACTAGTGGGACCATAAAACAGACAAAGTAATAGAAAATAAAAAAGCTAATGTGCTCTGGGACTTTAAAATTCAAACTACAAGTATCTACCACACAACATCCCAGACTTAACAATTGCTGATAAGAAGGACAAAAAATCTGGCTACTGAATATTGCAGAACTTGGGGATAACAGAATAGAAAAGAAAGTATTGGAGAAAATCACAAAATACAAAGACCTGCAAATAGAAATAGAATGATCATGGCAAAAGAAAGCAAAGGTAATGCCAGTAGTAATAGGTATCTTGTTTGCAAAGTAACTAGAGCAACACTTCAACAGTATTGGTGTTGATAAAAATCACCATTAGTCAAGTCGCAAAAGGCAGTTTTACTTGTGACAGCTCGCATCCTGTGCCTATATCTTTAATATTATCAAACAACATTTTTTTTAAATCCCATTTATATCCCGCCCTTCTCCGAAGACTCAGGGCGGCTTACAATCTAAAGCACAAATCAATGTGCTTAGCAATAGCCTTCATATTATTATTATTAGGGCTTTCACCCCCCCCAAGTGGCATTAATACAAAGTCAGCTTATTGCCCCCAACAATCTGGGTCCTCATTTTACCTACCTCGGAAGGATGGAAGGCTGAGTCAACCTTGAGCCTGGTGGGACTCGAACCTGCACTAATTGCAGGCAGCTGGTGTTACTTAAGGAGGCATTAGCCCACTGCTCCACCAAGGCTCTTGGAAAGACTCGATTGGCGGATAAAAATGCTAAATCCAGTTTAACAATCTGACTATGTGACCAACCTTAATAATAATAATTGCCACTCAAATGACCAGTTTCGTAGTATTTTGTATGATGTTTTCATCCTGAGCTTCATCCAACTGCTTTTTGTCCGAGATGGCTTCTGAGTTCCAGTTCCCCCATTTCAAAGAAAATAAAAGGACGATGTGGTTCTCTTCAAGCTTTTTGCAAGTCCAGGTTCATAAAAACAGGCTCTACTACAGTGTAGATATTTCACCTTAAGCTTGAGCAAAATGAGAATAGTCTTTTGTTGGCATAGATTAGTATTCTTAATGCAAAGTGAACGCTCCAGTGAGGCCTCTTGCGCTGCAGGTTTTAGACTTTAATGAGTCAGATATTTAATCAATTTTAAAGTACTTCAGTATCCACATTTTGCATGTGTTTCAAATAACTATGAAATTTATACGCAGATGGAGTAATTGAACCATGGCCATACTTTAGAAGGGCATGTGGTCCTTAGCAGAGTGTAACACAAAGGGTTGGGGACCCATCAAAGCGACTTCATGGGAAGAATTTTATGCAGCTGGGTGACACTCCCAACAAGCATGATATGTTTCAATTATGATTTTAAACCCAGCCTTGAAATAGTTGCTATGTGTTTTCTGCTGCATATATATGCTCTTCAGTAGGAGAGTTAGTGACTAAGGCACCAGGGTAGAAATCAGGATACTGTGATTCTGGTTCTGCCTTAGGCATGAGAGCCAGCTGGGTGACTCTTCATTCAGCCCACGACCTCAAGTTCAGGAGACAAATTGATTGGTCAATACCTGTCACAACCAATGGATCAACATTTGGTTGAGCCGGGAAAAAAAGTGAAGCTAGCACTTGCACTAGCGCAAGGAAGAAAAGAAAGAAAAATAAATATATGTCCTTCATTCCCCCATTAAAAATAAAGCCAAAGAGCCAAATCTGATGTGGCAAGGATTACAGAATTCTTCTATCCACTTGTCTGCTCCACTCTCCAGTGATTTCAGGAGAGAACAATCTTTATTTTTGGAAGGAGACAGGCAAAGCCCTAAAGAGAACAGCACTACTGGGATAGGAGCTGACTGGATCTGCCAAGTCTTAGAAATCAGCAGTATCTGAAAGGCCACACATTCCCCTTCCTTGCCCTAAGTTCTCACTGTATAGTCATGAGACATTATTTGAACCCGCTCACTTATCCATTGCGGGGAGTTCCTCAGATTCAGTAGTAAATGGTATGTACACACAAGACTCCCACTCTGAATATCTGAGGTTTTCATCTTTTTCCTCCTTTTTGTTGCTATAATTCATAATGAATGACAAAATACATTGTAATATAGAATTTTAATGGTATAGAAAAGATCTTAAATCTCCTTTCCAATCTGCGGTTATTTTTCTTCTTCCAGATCAGTTTTTCTATGGCTGGCATCCATGCTGTTTTTGCAGTCCTTCCGAGTTTTCAACTTGTTGGTTTTTCTGTGTGAAAATATTCTGTGAGTGCAACTATCATCTTCTCAGCTGTAACTTTAGTCAGCTTTACCTGCTTTTACAAATCTGGGAAAAAGGCAATAACCAATAGTCCAGTAATAGAGGAGCATGTTCAGATATATCTGCTTTAGTCCAACAGGATTTCAGATTTGCTCCAAAAGAGTTAGAGATCTCAGCAGTAGCAACACGGGGTGAAAGTTGCTAGTATTATATACACTGTCAGTTCTTTGGAAATCCTGAAAATTTTCAATATTTTCATAAAATAAAATAAAAGTGAATTTATGTAATTGGATTGTTACATAACCTATTTTCATAGAAAATGTGAAAAATCAGTATTCAAAATCACATGAAATATTAGTCCTGCTTTATATTGCACTGGTAAGACCACACTGCAATATAAAGCAGGACGAATATTTCATGTGATTTTGAATACTCACATTTTTCACATTTTCCACGAAAATAGGTTGATTATGTAACAATCCAATTACATAAAGTCACTTTTATTTTATTTTATCAAAATATTGAAAATTTTCAGGATTTCCAAAATATTAGTCCTGCTTTATATTGCACTGGTAAGACCACACTCAGAGAATGAGGTGGCTGGATGGAGTCACTGAAGTAGTAGGCGTGAGCCTAATGGACTCCAGAAGATGGCAGAGGACAGGAAGGCCTGGAGGAACGTTCTCTGTGGGGTCATGATGGGTCGGACATGACTTCGCAACTAACAACAACAAGACCACACTTGGAATTATGCGTCCAGTTTTGGTCACCACAATACAAAAAAGATATTGAGACTCTAGAAAGAGTACAGAGAACAGCAACAAAGATGATTAGGGGACTGGAGGCTAAACGGTACAATGAACTGTTGCAGGAACTAGATACATCTAACGAAGCGAAGGACTAGGGTGTCATAATAGCAGTCTTCGCTTATTTGAGGGGTTGTCACAGAGAAGAGGGAGACAACCTACGGTATTCTCTAAAGCACCTGAGGGCAGGACAAGAAGGAATGGATAAATTATCAAAGAGAGATTCCAACTTAGAATTAAGAAGAAATTTCCTGACAGAACAATTAATCAGTGGAAGGTTGTAGTTGTAGTTGTGGGTGCTCTATCGTGGGAGGTTATTAAGAAGAGATTGGACAGCCATTTGTCTGGAATGGTATTGGGTTGCCTGTTTGAGCAGGGAGTTGGACTAGAAGACCTCCAAGATCCCTTCCAGCTCCATTATTTTGTATTTGATGAGTTCATGAATCTAGGCGGGGGGAGCCATTTCTCCATCTATGACCATACATGAGGAAGGCTGGATACATTTAATGGCACTTGAGATTCCCTCTGCTTTATCTTTTGTATCAGTAAATGAAAATAAAACTGCTATAAAACTATGCTCAGAATATAGCTTTAAGTACCGAGATAAGAACCCAAGCAAATAGAGGCTCTCCCCCATTCTTAAAGAAAACTGGTCAGCTGCCCACAGAACCTGCTGATAAAACCCCATCTGTTAAAACAAAGTGCTTGCAGAGGGTAATAAATTTCAGAAAGAGACCAGGAGAGGTTATTTTTGCTTAACAGGATTTGGTGAGAAGTTTTCCCCCTCCTCCTGTTTTTGGAAACCAGCAAAACTATTTTGAAAGTGAAATATAGATTATGGCTATCAGCTTTAGAGTTAGCTTTACACTTTTTTATGGAACCAGTGAGAAATCTCACTGCACATTTTATTTCCCTGGCAAACGGCATAGCATGATAAACTGTTATGAGAAGAAAGTCAGAAGAAAAAGCTGTGCTTCAGAGAATGACCTATGTACAGAAACAGCAGATGTCGGTGATGCACAGAACCGACCCATTGCCAAGCCTTTGGAAAACACAATTAATTTCCTTTTGACTTTGATAATAATGATGTAATGGATTGAAGTGGAGTAGCCTGCCATGTGTAGAGAGTTATTAAGTGAAGAAATGTTTTGCCATGCAATGGTGGGGGACATCTTGGGGATATTTATTGATGTGTCTGGCAAACAGCAACAGAACTGCAAGGTGATAGATTTTATTTTTATTTATTTTTATTTTTTTGCTATTCCTGGACCAAAAGGAGAAGAAAAATCTAAATTAGTTTTTCACATGTGACAACAAAAGACAGTTCTGTGTATCTTGGTGGAGCAGTGGGCTAATGCCTCCTTAAGTAACACCAGCTGCCTGTAATTATTGCAGGTTTGCGTCCCACCAGGCTCAAGGTTGACTCAGCCTTCCATCCTTCCGAGGTAGGTAAAATGAGGACCCAGATTGTTGGGGGCAATAAGCTGACTTTGTAATAATGCCGCTTGGGAGGGTGGGCTGAAAGCCCTAATAAGCAGGCATATACATAGAATGAAGGCTACTGCTAAGCACATTGATTTGTGCTTTAGATTGTAAGCCGCCCTGAGTCTTCGGAGAAGGGCGGGATATAAATGGGATTAAAAAAAAAAGTATTTGAGCTTGGTGTGTGGAAGCTATTAATATGGAAAAGATCTAATTATTTTAGTTGACATATTTTCTGTCCATCAAATATATCTTGGCCAATATTAGAGACAAGAAAATTTTTAACCTGTGGGTTGCTTGCAAACCCTAACCCTATTTTTGCAGATCTCAACTCAGAGCATTTGTAGGTCACATCACTGAGGCAAAAAAAAAAGTCACTCTCCAAAATAATGTTTGAGGGACTACCTCCATTGTATTACACCTGCCCGTCACATCTGTCCAGCAGAAGACTTTTGCTAAGAAGTTACATCTGCTGGGATACAGAAGGCAGGCCTTTTCTGCTGTGGCACTTCCTCTGTGGAACATCATTTCCCTATGGTGAGACTGGCCCCAACCTTGATATCCTTCAGAAAGTCCCTTAAAATATGGCTGTGCAAACAGGTTTGTAGGTCTCAAGGTAGTGGTGAATTAGTGAGATGGTTTTACTACCCTTAACAATAATTCTCACTGCTATTCCATTCTTGATAATTTTGTGTTTTAATTGCTGATTTTAAAAAAATAGTTTATTATAGCTTTTTATTGTAGGCTGCCCAGAGTCATAAATTGGTGAGATGGGCAGCTATATAAAGATGATAAATAAACAGCACTAGTGTTCTTTTTTCTTTGGAGGATTGATACAAATTCTTCAAGACATAGTTTCATGTCTGTGCCATTATAATGGAATTAGGGAAAAATATCTTAAGTGTGATCCAATGCAATGCAAATTGGTGGAATCTAGGCAACATTATGTTAGCTTTCAAGACATTCTTCAGATTAGAATTCCTAGTTTGCACAGACTAGCACAAACATACTTGGGGTAAACTGGACTTGGTCATGCTTATGCTGGTGAAAATGTACTGTCCTTTCCTTTAGCAGAAACTATTGGATATGGCAGCAGTGCATTAAGATTGGGAATATGTCTTCCCTAGATTACTAAAAAGTATTATTGAAAGGTTTGATGTCCAGTCTAGTGACAATCATAGCACATGGAGGATTGCAACTTGAAATATACAAAGAATAATGGTAAAAAGCATCAATTAATGAATTAAAAGAAAAAATAAACTGATCTATAAAACTTAGTGAAAGGGGAAGATTTTAATAGGTCTGAATGAAAACAGTCTGATTTTGGACGTAGAGTTGAATATGTGAGGGAAGTAAAACTATAGTTTGTGGACTAATATGAATTGGTGTTGTCCACATTGTGTGTATGTATGTAAATAGGAATCCATGATTAGTGATAGTTTCAAAATGTATTCCTGTAGATGGTGACCAATGAGTTTTATGGAAAATTGTGTTTTATTATTATGAATGAATGAGATCCAGGAGGAAAATGAATGAATGGAGATGAGAAGGTATATCATATGGAGACTCAAGAAAGAATGAAAATGGTGATTATTTGGTGAGTAGCTGCTTAGAGAAAAATCTGTTTCACATACATAGTTTAAACATTTATACACTTTGAAAACATGAATATCAATCATGAATAAAGCACTATATAAACATTGAATAATCATTCCATAAAACTTCCAAAAATAAAGATAAATAAACAATTGTTCTAAGATGGCAGCGCCTGGATCGGCTGCGGTTGCATTGGCTCTAGAAGGTGAAAAGTTTTGGGAGGAATATTAAGGGATATGGGCCACATGATCAGGAAGGTTTTGATGTGTTTGAGCAACATGGTGGAACTAAGGTAACATATGACCGACAATCTTTGCTGGCATGGTGAGTTTCTAGCTGTTTCAGAACTCTTGGTGAGACCATTTAAAGTCGTTGGCGCTGTTTGAAATTGTTCTGCCAGCAGCAAGATCTGACTGCTGGCTAGTGATGGGTTCTATTGCATATAAGGGCTTTTTCCAAAGGAGGCCGAGGAGGAGAGGTCCTGGGCCTTATGGAACAAAGGAACTGGATGAGGCTGTCGGCAGACCCAGAGAAAGAGAGAGAGAGGCTTTTGGAGAAGTTGGTGGCAGTGGCAGCATGCTCCAGGGGCAAAAAGAAGTAAGGCCTCTTTAAGGAAAAGGTGAAAGAGTCAGGATCAGAAAAAGGAAAGGAGGTGAGGCGGTCCTGCAGGAATACAAGCTAATTAGAGGGCTAATCCACGTAGAGCTCCATTTCCATCTGTCTGGTTTGCCATCATTCGCAAGACTAAAATGGACGATCTGAAACTTGAGCTGGCCACGAACAAGGAGTATATATTGGAGGTGGTGACCATTTTTTTTTAAATCCCATTTATATCCCGCCCTTCTCCGAAGACTCAGGGCGGCTTACAATCTAAAGCACAAATCAATGTGCTTAGCAATAGCCTTCATTCTATGTATATGCCTGCTTATTAGGGCTTTCGCCCCCCCCAAGTGGCATTATTACAAAGTCAGCTTATTGCCCCCAACAATCTGGGTCCTCATTTTACCTACCTCGGAAGGATGGAAGGCTGTATGCAACGAAATTTCATTTTGATGTATGCTGATTGGTGTACATTCAAAGTGACGATAAAGTTGCTGCTGCTGTTTTTGTTGTTCTTGTTGTTGTTATTATTAATATTAATATTATTATTATTTATTATTATTATTACTATTATTTTCCCCATAAGGCAGTAGTGCAGCCAAGCCAGTCCAAAGGCTTTCTGAGAAAGTATACAGCTTTTTTAAGGACAGCAATGTATAGGCCCGTGATAGTGAACCTATGGCACGGGTGCCACAGGTGGCACGCAGAGCCCTCTCTGTGGGTACACATGCCATTGCCCCAGTCCTAGGCCTTCAGCTGGGTTTTATAAAACCTTTTCACTTTAGCCCTCTGCCACCATGTACCCCCCAAAAAAGGTTCAATTAATCAACTTCTTGTGGGGAAAAAAAGTTCTTGCAAAGTTGGAATTGATTGATTGAACTTTTCAGTCCCACCCAGTCTGCAGCTACCACTGCAGCCACGCTCACCCAATTGGCCATGCCCACCCAATTGGCCACACCCACCCAAAGGGCCATGCCCACCTGGCACCCGATGATACATAAGTGGGTTTTGGGTTGCAGTTTGGGCACTCGGTCTCTAAAAGGTTCGCCATCACTGGTATAGGCAATTTGGACATCTTGGGAGAGATTATTCCAGAGGGATGGAGCTGTGATCAAGAAAGTCTGCCTTCCTTCACCATGTATATCTTGAATTGTGACAACTTGGGCTGAGCATAAAGGTGGGCAGATTCAATTCAGTAAAAGTGGTCCTGTATTTATTTTGGTATCACGTTATGAAAGTTTTATACAATAAAAAACAGCACATAGAATTATACTTAGAAACCTATTCAGTCACTGCAGTGATGTTATATGCTTATGCTGTCTCTCTTACCAAAAGATGGCCTTTCATTTTAGGTTAATCTTCAAAGCAAAGTCCATGTAAAATACATTGCAGTAATCCTGCCTAAAGATGATAAGTGCGAGAGTTACTATTACTAAAGCCTCCTGCTCCAATAGGACTGCAACTGGCATACTACCTATGGTGGGTAAAGGATCGCCTAATCATGGACTCCATCTGCTGGTCCAATCTAGCTAGGAAAACTATCAAGTCATGAACCTGCTCCTTCAGTGGGAGTGCACTGCCGCCAAAAATGAAAGTAGTACCCACAAGCAAGTCAAAGGAATTTTGGACAGTGGTCAGCCTATTGTGCCTATCCAGACACTTTCTGTAGCCTTCAGACATGAGATCAAGTCTGGTGCCATGCGCATGCATGAATGGCCGTGCACCCCTTTGGTGGCTAGCAGGGCTACTGAGATCCCTTCTAGCCCAAGAATACACTAAAATTTATTCTTAATTCAAATGATTTTCCATGCATTCTCTTTTGAAATAAAGAGGCTGGTACATGCATTCCTTTTGACATCCTTCACAATAATTAATTAGGTCTGATCAACTCTAGAGTGCAAAGCCTCCTCTTCCATGCTATCCTGAGCCTCCCTTTTACTTGGGCATTATAATAAATTGTCTTTTTATGGTTGAGCCCACCAACTTTTCAAAGTAGCAAGAAGTTCACATTTTAGTGTACTGTGAGTAAAAAAGAGAGGCAACTGGGAAAATAAGGGAGCACCAAGAATAGCTTGGGGGTACTGCAGCTTCAGCCCTGATCCTTCTGGATACAGCATAGGTATGGAACAAGTGATCACGTAGGTCAGGGGTGTTAAACTGCTGGGCCACGGGCCAGTTTCATCATACCAAAGCCGCGCCCACCCCATTGCCAGCAATGCAAAAAGTCATGATATGTTGCGACACATCACGTGATGTGGCGAGCTTGACACCCGTGACGTAGGTAAATGTGAGAATTAGGCATGCAGCAGGAGTTATGTCTTAAATAGCTGTCACAGACATTACATCAAAAATAAACTTCTTGTATCATATCAAAATGCAGAGTCTCCCCCCCCATGAAGTTATTTCCCACATATAGCCACCCAACATGAAGTAATCAAGTGGAGAAAATTCAACTACATCTTTGAGTTAGGAATGAATGAAGCTAACATTGCTCATTTTGTCTCCGATTTGGACTACTAGCCGCCAAAGGTGTGTGCAGCTGTTTACGCATGCACAAAACGGGCTGCACAACCTGCCTGGTGCTAGCGGTCCTGTTTGCGTCCATGTGCATGCGCAAATGGGCCGGAGGTGCTAGTGGAAGTGGAGGGGAATGCACGCCCATGCATGCGTACACTAGCCAGCCATTTCTACAGCCTGCTGGCCAAGAGCCTGCAACCCGGTCCCAGGCTGCGGCCCATAGGTTGGGGACCCCTGCTTTGGAGTACTTAGAACTTCAGTGAAAGTGAGTGGTCTCCCCCATCCCATCTTGAGAACATCAAGCTGTATGAACACAAACATTTCACACAAATGAAAATCTAACTAGGTACTGTGCTTGTTTTTCCTGCTTTCTCAGAAACTTTGTCAGACAGTTCTGTTCTTCAGTACAGGCAGAGAGTTTGCCATGCATAGGGTAAGGTTTGCAGCAGCAGTGGGGAAAAGAGATGTATATCTTAAACACAAGGCTACATGTGTTGGACATTTGCTGGAGACTGTGGCTAGTGGAAAAGATGCCCCACAGAGTGAGAAGCACCAGAAGGCAAAAACCTGCCAGGTGCAGACAATAATTTATTGTTGAATTAATTCCCTGACACATTTCAAACATGCAAGTTTTGCCTCAAGGGAAAAATTAAGATATGAAAATAATTTTGTAGTCTGGTCTGTTCTTTTCCAGATCACATCAAAAGTATAGACTTTTTGGGAACAGTTCAGAAATTTTGGAAATAGATATTCCCAAATCTAAAGCAAGAGAAAAGAAGAATGGAATATATCCCTTAATACAGTAAAATACAGTTATGAAAACAGGAGTCATTTATAGTCATAACAGTAAATTGTACTATTCTCCCTTGTTCTCATTTTTTACTTCACAAAAAATCATTATTTTTAAAAGTTGGGAGACAAATATTATCTGGAAAGCTCTTTGTGAAAATACTTTGTCCTTGTTTTTTCCCCTTCTTCTATTTTAGCCCTATCTCATTCTAATTATTATATTATTACATGGCAGTCTTCTCCACCTTTGTTGCTGCCAGGGCCTCTACCAATCTTACAACGCAAAATTTTATTTATCCATTCATGAATTAATAAACTGCTCCAATCAAGGTGATTTTAAGCTGAATATTAAAACCAAACAGTCATGAAATTTACAATCTTCTAAAACGCTAGTTCAGTATAATCCTTGAAAGCCAGCTTTTTTCTCTTTCAATCCAGAAATGGATGATACTTTCAAATTTGTCCAATCATAGAAACATTATCCATTCCACGGGATATATTTTTAATAACATACAAATTTGCAGCCATGCAACAGTCTTAAAATTTGATGCCATCTACAAGGCTGATCTGGCATGATTTGGCATCATTGGAGAGATAAAGGTTTCTCAGGATGGCCTGGTGAATTTGCTAATATTTTCAAAAAACAATCCTTCCTTGAAATTACATCCCTAAGGATTTATCAGTAAGGATGTTTGGTAAAGCATCAGACCAATACACGTAAATATCAAAATATACATGATACCAAATCATGTATTGAAGCCTTTGAACTATGGTGCTGGAGAAGACTCCTGCGAGTCTCTTGGACTGCAAGACGATCAAATTGGTTAGTCCTAGAGGAGATCAACCCTGACTGCTCTTTAGAAGGCCAGATCCTGAAGTTGAAATTCAAATACTTTGGGCACCTAATGAGAAGGAAGGACTCACTGGAGAAGAGTCTAATGCTGGGAAAGGTTGAGGGCAAGAGAAAAAGGGGACAACAGAGAATGAGGTGGCTGGATGGAGTGACTGAAGCAGTAGGCGTGAGCCTATATGGACTCCAGAAGATGGTAGAGGACAGGAAGGCCTGGAGGAACGTTGTCCATGGGGTCGCGATGGGTTGGACACGACTTCACAACTAACAACAACAACTACCAAATCATGTATGTGGATGTGGTATGTGGCTATGAGAACTATAGCATTATTACCATCCCTTTTTGTGAGGGAAGTGGAAAAAGCTATTGGTTAATTCAAAGAACATTAGAAGCTCTATGGGCAATATTTAAAGGATATGAGCCTTCATTGTCTGACACTCTATGCCCAAACATTACCCATCTTGGGCTGAACAATGATTAATAGGTGCTATTCACAAGCTCCAAACTCATGTGAGTATGACCAACATCATCCTGAAAATATTTTTGATCTGCAATGAGTGAAAACTGTTGATGTTGAGCCTGCTGTCTCTGAGTGGTCTGTCAGCCACTTCAAAAACAACATGGAGGAATCAGATCAGTTTTAACTTTTATTAGGAATGATTTTTAAATGGGAAGACTGGTGCCAAGATTGCCTTTTCCTCTTAGCAATAACTTATTTGGGAATTGTGGGAAAAATGGAATTATATCTTCATATAATGCAGGTAAATTTACTATATGCCAATATGCACTATATATTTGTGTTCATACATTGACAGTTTCCCTGTGCTGTAAAGTAGTCCTTCAGTTCTATTTGAACCAATCAGTGTTTTTCCTACTCCATTTTCACACCTCCATTTTTTGCAATTGTATCCCCATCCTCCATTAATCAATTAATTCACATGAAGTCCAAGTTATCTTTTCTCCTTCCCATTTGTCTGAAAGAACTAGATTGAGAAAATAAAATCTAATTTCATTTCAAAGACAACCACTGTGCTCCATCAACAAACACTAATTTGTTCGTATTCCTTCCCTTCCCTTCCCTTCCCTTCCCTTCCCTTCCCTTCCCTTCCCTTCCCTTCCCTTCCCTCCCCTCCCCTCCCCTCCCCTCCCCTCCATTTTACTTCTCCTTGTACTGAATTTTAGCAGCCAACCAGTTGGATGGTTATAGAAAGAGGGCATCAACTGAGAATAATGGCCTCTGGAGGATGGATTTTTTTTTTGCTTGTCTAGCAGGAAGAAAAGCCAATGTGAGGAAGCCGGGAGTTAAGTAGATATCAGCTTTGGGCTAATTAAGGTTGAAACTTGATTGGGATCAAATAAAATGTACTGAGATATTGGTCAGGAATGGGACAGGTGGATTATTCCCAAAACACTTTGGCCAGGCAGAGCAGTGATTAAACATGTTCACAGATAAAGGCCTTAACACAACTGTTATCTCAGTGATTTTTTGCTTGAACAATACCATCTACTTGATTATTAGTGAACTCTAGTGTTTAATCTTGAATTGTGGCTTGTCTATTTGTTGTGGCTTCTGATTTGATTTTTGTTCAATATGTAGCATTAGGTGCCTACTTGCCTGAGCTATTGCTTGAGGCTCAGCATGAATTCAAAGCAAATGGAGAATGAAGGCAGTGCGCCTTAATCTGGATTGTATATGGATTTTCCCCCAGCCAATTAGAAATTCTGTAATAGTGAACCTATAATGAACATTATAATAAACCTATAGTATAACATAGGCAGTTAGATTTTGTTGTGCAATGACATAATTGAGGGCAAGACAGAGAATTTAGATCTAAATTAATGTATCCTTAAAAGCAATCACCCAAAGGTTTCTAAGAGTTATGTTTGATACTGGAAGATTGCTTGTCCCACCCCACTGAGAAAGGTACTTTAGCTCAACTTTGGCAATGAATGCAACAATATTAATTGGTCCAGTGAGAAAAAAAAACCTGCTGGCACTTGTAGGATCTGTGGGATAGAGCAGAGTAATTTTTGGGGATAGAATTTGGCCCCTTATGCTATTTGACAGTTCTCTATGTGGAGGTTGGTTGTTATTTAATCTAATTCTAAAATCCCTGATCAGCTCAACAGGGTTGAAATATATTATTGAGGTCATTTTTAATCTGATACATGCTCCTGTTTATGTTATGGTTCTTGGCACATGTTCGAGATGACCAAGTCCTATTGTTTTAGGAGTTTTTTACATTAGATATTTACCTCCATCTGCTGAAACAATTGTCACATCCTCTTTCCTCCTTTACATGAAAACTTTCAATCAGTGTCAGCTCCTCTTTCCCACTCCCAATGATTTCAATACATGCTATGTGTATTTTTTAACTTAAGTTGTTCCAGTTTTGAGGTAATGTTTTTACTCTCTCCCAATCCATTTTTTTTGCCATAGACATGATGTAGGACCTTTAATTGACAATGTAATTAATGATACATGAATCTACCATTATACCCAATGAGTGGCTGGGATTTGCTCAGTTCTAATGGTTACTTTAGGTTACTGTGGCATCAGAGATATCTTCAGGAACCAGCCTTTTCTTCAAAACAGGAGCCTCATTTTTTTTCTGTATGTATTGTATATATGATGACATAGCAAGAGCAACAACACTTATATACCATTTCACAGTGTTTTATAGCTCTCTCTAAGTGGTTTACAGAGTCAGCATATTGCCCCAACAATCTGGGTCCTCAGTTTACCAACCCAAATCGAACTGCTGGCAGTCGGCAGAATTAGCCTGCAATACAGCATTCTAACCACTGCACCACCATGACATCACAGATACATGTACAAAAGGAGTTGATGTTATGTCTTATTGACACAATGCTGCTTTTCTTGTTGACCCCCCCCCACCACTCCCCGTGCACATACCTCTGATGGGCAGACCACTTCATACCTGATTACTGGACAGGCCCACTATTGACTTATGTTTCTCAGCTTTATGTTCCAAGTTCTTCCTGTAGATGGGCCTCCATTTTGTACCTTGGACTGACTTTCATGTTTTTCTTTAGCATTTGATTGTTGGGGTAATATTTATTTCTTTATTTACAAGATTTATAGACTGCTTTACCATAAAGACCCTAGACACAATATAAAATTAAAACACCGTACAAGAGGCAATATCATGAAAAACAATAAAGCAATAAGCAATAGCAGACAATAGTGGTTATTTCTCCTTAATCATCAAAGGTCTTCTGGAAAAGCCAGGTTTTAACTATTCCACCATTCATAAGATATAAGACAGATATCCTTAATTTCTGCTCATCTTGTGCAATTGGACAAAGGTGGCAGCTGCAAGTCTAATCAATTGAACAGAATCATCTGATGGAATTCAGGAGGTGGTCCCTTTATGTCACAGCATATGCCTCTTGGAACAGCAGTCCCCCAGGATTCATACTGCCTTTACCCTGACCTCATTTTAGCAGGCTTTAAAAATCTGGCTCTGTTGCCAAGCCTTGACCTAAAATATGTGGTGAGAATGTTTTCTCGCAGATGAAGGCAAATACAGGTGTCCCAGGATAATGTTACAGGATCCAATCTGAGTGGGTCACCAGGACCAGAGGATTATTGTTCCAGGCTTTCGGACTTGTGCTGGAGGGAACTTTTCGCTCTCCAGAATGTGTTCACTGGGCTGTTCTATGAGTAGTGTTTATGTGGTACCTGGTTGTGTGTGGCTTTTAGTTATTAATTAACAACTAAACAATTAACAACTAAAAGCCACACAAAATCAGGCATCACATAAATATTACAGATAGAAGAACCCAATGCACACATTCTAGAAAGAGAGAAGTTCCCTGTGGATAGGCTCCAGCCTCAATCTGAACAATAACCCTCTGGTCCCAGTGACTGACTCAGATTGGATCCTGCAGAATGCTTTCTGTTTAGGCTATGCTTTATTGCTCTTACTGGACATTATCTGTTGTATTGGTTTGTTGAAAGAAAAGTCTTCATCAGGATCCAGTCCAAGCTGGGAATAAACAAAATGGAGAGTGCTTTAGAAAGAAGGTTGGAGTTTATTGAAGAGCAAAGCCAGACAGAAAGATAGCTCTGGGAAAGCTGACCACATATAGCTGGGAGTGGTGAGTTTTTATACCTTCTGGGGCTCTTGAGGTTGTTTCCTGTTCCTGTTTGAGGCTTTGTATTTTCTGTATCATATACTTTGACCGAAGTCTAAGTGTGCCCTTTTGCTATTGGTGGGTTAATCCTATTATGTCTTTAGAGTTTTGGTGTGGTATGTAGATTTTAGGGGTCTTTATCTTCCTAATCTCATCAGCTTTCTGGCCCCAACCTTCCTGAATGGATTATTACATCTGCATTTCTAAAAGCTGGTTTCTGCTGAGTTTTCTGGCTGGGGAGAGGGAGAACTTTCTGCCTTTTTAAAGATCTTCTCCATTATTCCTTTGGAAAAATATGTTCTGCCTTTTTAACATCCCCCAAAATATTTCTTTCTCTGGATTCTTCCCACAAGTTCAAACTGTTTTTATTATTGTATATTTCCTAGAGTCCTATATGAAGACTGAGGGATTCGGCATTTAATTCTGCTTCCGGATATAACAAGAGTCAAAGGAAGTTGCCCTGAAATCATCAGAAAGAACGGGATCTCCCAAATTTCCCCCCATTTTGGGGAGGGCGAGAGAGGGGGAAATTTCAAGAATGGGAAGAGGAGTGGCCTACCTCTCAGAGGCTCCCTGGTTACTCCCTCTTATTTTGGGGAATGGGAGAAAAGACAGGGAAAAAGAAAAAGGAATTAATGGTGCAATCTTTGGGTATAGTAGCACAACCTTATGCAAGCTGCAGATTGTTTACTTTCATCTATCCAATGGTACATGAGTTCAATTCCTGACAGAGGGTTTGAACCCCATATAGAATAATATCTGGCTATCTGTATTTGAAGTTTCCCTAGAAGGGGGAACTGGTAATATGGTGCCTCATGGTGGCACTGTAACCTCATCTAGAAGTTGCTGTGGCAGACAGCTGTAAATTCATAAAATGTGAAAAGAAATAGCATGATACCCCCCAAAAGGTGGGAAAGTAAGATACCAAGCTGTATTGATGGAGGCTTCCATATAACAAGAATCCCAACAGTGCAGTTTTTGTTCGCATAAAAACCTTTTGCACGCAGTTCTACCCACAAAGCTCCTCTTGGTGTTTGCACAGGCATCTGGGAAAGGACAGTTTCATACTGGAAACTGGGTACTTGCTTCTGGACTGGATATTTGCTGCTGTTCTGTATGTTTTGTAATAATTGTAGTTATTTGGTACCCTCTGGTACAAAAAACAAAATAAAATAATTGGTGGTTGGCATTGCATGCACCTGATGTCTATCTAGTGGTAGCTATTCACTTTTGTGGGGAAATGAATGTTGTTGTCAGAGGAAAAAAAATACTTCACTGTAATACTGGATAGCAGGATTCTACAGACAAGATTATGGAAGGAATTGAAAGATTTCGCTGTGGTCCCCTAGTTTTTTAAAAAGTTTTTTTCATCACTACTTTTCTTCCCTCTACCATACTCCGCCTTATGAGTATTTTGTTTATTTTAAAATCAGTAATACTAATTTCATTGGATTGCATACATTTACAATACAGGATAAACTGTGTTTTGTGGTAGTATATAATGTGTAGACTTCGTAATTGTGCTCTTAACACAACTGAGAAAAGGTTAACAAACATTCTTTTCCTGCTTGAATATTGTTTTAGTTATAGGTCTATAACCAAATTTCCATGATAAATTCCTATTTTTCAGGAGGTTATAAGTCACCTATATTTTTTCCTCTCTCTTCAGGCTAAATTTCTCATGCATATGTGTTTCCCAGTCTAGAGAGATTTTTTTTTGGAAAAAAATATTAGCAATATTTATTTTTTAAAACCCAAGAGTTGCAAACACTGCATATAAAACTTCAAGATGTAAAATGGTCTAAAGGAGGGGTGAAGAAACAAAAAGAAAAATGGTGATTGGTTACAGATGTTTTCATTTGTGCTTGTATAACTCAAAATTGCTGACTTATTTTAGCAGTAATTGTGGGTAGATGTTAGGTTAAAATGGTGGATTTAATGCCATTGCTTTTTTTTAATGGTGCTGGTATTTAACAAGCAAATAGAAAACAGACCATAATACCATGTTTCCTCATGAAAAATATTCACTCACATGTAAACTGACCTCCTCAAAATATGGCTCTATATTATTTTCAGTGGGGTTGATTTCAGTCTCCAAAAGATCAGTTAATCACATAAATCATTTTAAAGAAGAACCATTTGTTGTTTCTTCACAGATGTTCCCCATAGTATACATATTATGCTTTTAGTTTAGTTTTTTTGATATCAAATGAAATGGTCCCTTGGAAAGCCTTGAACTGGTACAATGGACACAATGTTGCTCATGGAACCCAACATACACAAGTTTAAAAGCCTCAAAAGCACATGACACACATTCATCCTATCCACTAGATCAGGGGTCTTCAAACTTGGCCCTTTTATGACTTGTGGACTTCAACTCCCAGAATTCCTCAGCCAGGCACACTGGCTGAGGAATTCTGGGAGTTGAAGTCCACAAGTCATAAAAGGGCCAAGTCTGAAGACCCCTGCACTAGATACTAGTATTTCTTCAAAGATCTAGTTTTTTTCCCCCCTGGCTACTTTTATGACAAGTACAGTATGCAGACAAACATAGCTTCTCTCTGCTACCAAGTGCAATGTATTTTGAAACCATGGTACTATCCATTTTAACAGTGGGCAACATCTAGGGGAAACTGCATGGTATTCAGGAAATAAAATGAAGCTAGCAACAGATGTACTGTAGACTCAGACTGGATTCTCAGAAAAAGCAGGGGTACTGAGATCCCTTCTAGCCCAAGAATACACTAAAATTTATTTTTAATTCAAATGATTTTCCGTGCATTCTGTTTTGAAATAAGGAGGCTGGTACATGCATTCTTCATCCTTCACAATAATTAATTAGGTCTGATCAACTCTAGAGTGCAAAGCCTCCTCTTCCATGCTATCCTGAGCCTCCCTTTTACTTGGGCATTATGATAAATTGTCTTTTTATGGTTGAGCCCACCAACTTTTCAAAGCAGCAAGAAGTTCACATTTTAGTGTACTGTGAGTAAAAAAGAGAGGCAACTGGGAAAACGAGGGAGCACCAAGAATAGCTAGGGAGTACTGCAGCTTCAGGCCTGATCCTTCTGGATACAGCATAGGTATGGGACAAGTGATCACGTAGGTCAGGGGTGTTCAACTGCCGGGCCACGGGCTGGTTTCATCATACCAAAGCCGCACCCACCCCATTGCCAGCAATGCAAAAAAAGTCACGATATGTCGCAACACGTCACATGATGTGGCGAGCTTGACACCCATGACGTAGGTAAATGTGAGAATTAGGCATGCAGCAGGAGTTATGTCTTAAATACAGGGCTTTTTTTCTCATAGAACGCTCAGAATGGAGTTCCGGCACCTTTTTTGGATGGAACCTTGTAGGGTAGGCAAGGCAGGTTGTATGACATGTGTGAGTTCCGGCACCTTTTTCTTTTACAAAAAAGCACTGCTTAAATAGTTGTCACAGATATTACATAAAAAAACTTCTTGTATCATATCAAAAGGCAGAGTCTCCCCACCCCCAAGTGAAGTTATTTCATACATACAGCCACCTGACATGAAGTAATTGAGTGGAGAAAATTCAACTACATCTTTGAGTTAGGAATGAATGAAGCTAATATTGCTCATTTTGTCTCCAATTTGGACTGCTTGTGAGGCATATTGTAAGTGTTTCACATTGATATATTTCTGTCAAAGATGAGACAGTTGCCAACCACATACTGACATTTTGGGCAAGTGTTCATGATTTTAGATGTCATATGAACCCACAGCTCAGAAGAGTGTCTAGCATGAATTGTCCCAATTTATTAGCTGGAACTATCTCAGGCTGCAATAACAGGCATCTTCTCTTACATCTTAGGAAAAAGGAACACATTCATTGGTGTTATGTACTCATGACAAAGGTTATCTAATGTTTCAAAACCTCTGAGAGTTCTATAGGAAAGAAACAGTCTTCCTAAAATAAAAAAAGGCTGGGTTTGGACATAGCTCTGGTTCAGTCTGTTAAACTATGAGATATTCCTCAAACTCTCAATCCATTCTTCTATTGGCATTGATGAAATGTGTGGATCGAAAGTAAATGCAGACCTTTTATATCTCAGAACACCAATAACGATGGACCATTTTTCTTGCATACAATAGTGAAAGTTTAAATGCATGTTTGCTGTATTGTTATACTTGATTTCTTTCCCTAACTCTAAAAAACAGCTGTATTTGCAAAGGTGAATAGCACATTGCCTCAAAATCCATTCCTGGATTTTTTTTTCTCCCATGATCTTTCTAGCCTTCAGTAATATTGAATGACACCCATCACATCTTAAACATTCCTTTCCATTAATATTAGAGGAATGCATTAGGACTGGTTTTCATTTTGCAAACATCTGGGCTGATGTGAACAATGCATTATGGCTCTCATTTTAAGAATCTTTTTGATTAATAATTGTGAATTACATCACTTCTACCATGTGCATATCACTTCATTTTGACAGGAAGCTTGCTGAAAACTTCCATTAAGTCAGGAACAATAATTCCCATATCTGAAAGGATGCCTAGGAATGGGTGTGATAGCTATTTGATGCTTTTCACAAGCAGTTCAGACCTCCATCTCTCTGCCAGCAGAAAAAAAAATTGTCAGATCAAAGCATCAGAGCTCCAGTTTATGGTGAACCATTTAAGTGCAAATGCCCCTAGATAGCCACATGCAGATTAGGGCTTTTGGCATATATTGACTGACAGTCCAGAATTTTTCCAACTGCACTAGAACAATTGCCTTCTGATATCTGGCTCAGTGCGTTAGGATGCTGAGCTTGTCGATCAGATGGTTGGCAGTTTGGCAGGTCGAATCCCGAGTGCCGTGTAACAGAGTGAGCACCTGTTACTTGTCCCAGCTTCTGCCAACCTAGCAGTTCGAAAGCACGTAAAAATGCAAGTAGAAAAATAGGGACCACTCCGGTGGGAAGGTAACAGCGTTCCGTGCGCCTTTGGTGTCTAGTCATGCCGGCCACATGACCACGGAGATGTCCTTGGACAAGCGCTGGCTCTTCGGCTTTGAAACGGAGATGAGCACCGGCCCCTAGAGTTGGAAATGACTAGCACGCATGTGCGGGGGAACCTTTACCTTTACCTTTATCTGTAAGCAGTTCATGAAAGAGTGGGCTCCAGTTAATGTTGATATTCATGAGAATACTTTCTATGGAGATTTTCAATCATTCAGGTCAAGGTCGGTGCTTTTTCCCAAAAGGCAACTGGACTTAATTGGTTTTTTTCCTTTGAAAATGTTTCGTTTCTCATCCAAGAAGTGTCAACACTGCTAACATCGGATGTTCTTGCTTTGGCAACAGATGGAAATGCAGCCATTCTTCTCTATTGCTTTTAGAGTTAGCTGATGCTGGGAGGGGGAATGTGGATGAGAGTTCAGCTAGTCATAACAATAATAACTCAGCCGTGGGAATCCAAGGCCATTGGGCCCAGAATTGATAGAGTTTTGGCGGGCTGGAGAGCTGGGGAGAAAGCCCGCGCTTCAAACTAATTGAGGAATGTGATTTATGACTGTTTATTGGAGGAGGGAATTATGCTTTGTTACTTTGTACCCAGGGGAGGGGAACTTAGTTTTTGGTTTCGACTATGTAGTGCCGATACTTTTTTTCTCGAATAAAAGATTCTTTTCCTCAGTTCTAACATTAAAAAAAAGAACCCCAAGAAAGTCCAGTTGCCTTTTGGAAAAAAGCACCTTTCATCGCTAATAACAATTGGTAGACTGAAGTTCCCTCAATTGGTTCAATTGTTGTTACAGAGTCATCCAAATTAGGGATGATCATTACTTGTGAGACTAAAATCCATGTATTAATTATGCACTAGATAGAGATAGAATTATTATTTATTTATTTATTTTATTACATTTATATACCGCCCTTTCCCTGAGGACTCAGGGCGGTTTACAGGGAATTAAAAAACCAGCAATACAAAAGTTAAGACCAATTTAAAAAAGATTAAACTAACCCTGTGCAATTAAAACCCCGATTAAAATAAATTACTCCTCAGCCTGGGCCCGAGAGCTCGAAGAGCCAGGTCTTCAGGCCCCGGATGAATGACCGGAGGTCGGGGGCAGTCCTCAGCTCCACTGGCAGCTGGTTCCAGAGGGCAGGCGCCCCCACTGAGAAGGCCCTATCCCTGGGTATCACCCGCCGGCAATCTCTTACCGGTGGGACCCTGAGCAGACCCTCCCTGTGGGAGCACACTGGGTGAAGGGCATTTGATGCCGGCAGCAGGTGTTCCCTCAAATACCCTGGACCCAGGCCATGTAGGGCTTTATAGGTAATAACCAGCACCTTGAATTTCACCCGGAGGGCAACCGGAAGCCAATGCAGCTCGCGGAGTAGAGGTGTTACATGGGAGTATCGGGAGACCCCCATTACAACTCACGCGGCCGCATTCTGCACCAGTTGAAGCCTCCAAGTGGTCTTCAAGGGCAGCCCCATGTAGAGAGCGTTACAGTAGTCCAAACGGGAGGTCACGAGCGCATGAGTAACTGTGCGTAGGGCATCTCGGTCCAGATAGGGACGCAACTGGCGCACCAGGCGAACCTGTGCAAAAGCCCCCCTGGTCACGGCTCCTATATGGTCTTCAAAATTGAGTTGTGAGTCCAGGAGGACGCCCAAGTTGCGAGCCCTATCAACGGGGGGGGTAACACCTCACCCCCCATCGTTAGAGGTGGAATAGTCTGGTTAGCCCGAGATGCCGATATGCACAGCCACTCAGTCTTGGCGGGATTGAGACGAAGCCTGTTTCTCCCCATCCAGACCTGGACCGCCTCCAGACACGGGGACATCATGGCGAGGGCATCACTGGGTTGGTTCGGGGTGGAAAGAAAAAGTTGGGTATAAAATTATAAAATTAATAATGGCATTATAAGTAATTTATTAATCAAATTTATATAGCTGCTCATATCACAAGAAGTGACTCTGGGCAGTATAAAATAATCAATTTAAAAAAAATATTGTGGATCCTATCACTAGACATATAGGGGGAGAATTGCCCACACCATTCCTACTTGTCTAAACCTCTGTTGCAGGAGGCACACTTGGAATTCTGTGTTGTGGCCATTCACACAAAATAACTGATGATAAATATATCTATATCCAGATATCGTGAGTGTTCCATCACTAAAGGTTTTTAAGAAAAGAGTAGACAGTCACCTATCTGAAATGGTATAGGTTCTCCTGCTTGAGCAGGGGACTGTACTAGAAGACCTCCAAGGCCCCTTCCAGATTCTATTCTATTCTATTCTATTCTATTCTATTCTATTCTATTCTATTCTATTCTATTCTATTCTATTCTATTCTATTCTATTCTATTCTATTCTATTCTATTCTATTCTATTCTATTCTATTCTAACCATTATGGTAAACCACTCATAGTCACTTAGGTGAGATGAACAGTGTAGAAATGTGATAGATAAATAAATACCTGTCAGTAACTGTCATGATGGATATATATGGTGATCTTTCAGATTTGAAGAAGTCATCCAGTTGTGCAGTTCACCTATTTACAAGTGGCTCTGCAGTCCTAGTCAGGAAACACAGAGTCTAGCACAATGGGGCTCTGGAAATCATTTTTTGTAACTGTGGGTATTATTCTGTGATGCTGCTCATAGTTTACTGTTAGTGTTTGGTGGCATTTATCTTCACAACCGGTGAAGGCCTTGCTGATCCTGGAGTCAATTTATTTGTCCAAAAATCCATCACTTATGCTTCCCAAGAATTATATTTATCGGCTGGTGTCGTCAACAGTGATTTTGAGGTCTATGTTCTTAGTATTTGACAGAAGCTGGACAAGTATTTCAGTCTTGTTCTGACTGATAGTCACGCCAAAGAGCATAACAGTGTCTGAAAATTTGTTCAGCACCAAATGTCGATCACTGTCTTTGGGCACCAGGAGCACCTAGTCATCAGCAACAAGGGTATCCTGAATGACTATAGAGGTACAATTAAGAGAAGCTTTTAAAATATAACATTTTTATTTATTTATTTATTTATTTATTTATTTATTTATTTATTTATTTATATATATTTTATTGGTATTTTTTAACATAACATAAATCATTTGGTAATTTGTGAATAGTATGTTGTCTGGGTAACATTTATAAGGCAATCTTTAATAATAATAATAATAATAATAATAATAATAATAATAATAATAATAATAATAATAATAATAATAATAATAAAGTTGGAAGGGACCTTGGAGGTCATCTAGTCCAACCCCCTGCTCAGGCAGGAAACCCTATACCATTTCAGACAAATGGCTGTCCGGTCTCTTCTTAAAAACTTCCAGTGTTGGAGCATTCACCACTTTTGGAGGCAGGTTGTTCCATTGGTTAGTTGTTCTAACTGTCAGGAAGTTTCTCCTTAGTTCTAGGTTGCTTCTCTCCTTGACTAGTTTCCATCCGTTGCTTCTTGTCCTGCTTTCAGGTGCTTTGGAGAATAGCTTGGCTCCCTCTTCTTTGTGGTAGCTCCTGAGATATTGGAACACTGCTATCATGTCACCCCTCACCCTTCTCTTCATTAGACTACACATAATTAATTTCTATAATCTATATTCCATATGTTAATTTCATTTCATTTCCCCTTTCCCCAAAGTATCTGTCTTTGCAAAACATTAGATTAAGACAATTCTCATTATTTTGATTAACAACAATTAAGTATATAGTTTTTCCAATAACCTTATTTGTTATTTTAGTTGCCTTATCGTAAATCCTGTTACCGTGCTTATTTCAGCTTATTTCTCCCCCCCAAATTCTAAATATTCTTACTAGTGACAATTTTTTCAACAATTAACTACATTTACATTGGTGGATTTAATTCTTTTTTTTCCCCATATAAGCCCTCTCATACTTTTATATTTCTTAATCAATAAGTAAAAAAATAGAAAGAAAAAAGAAAAGAGGAGAAAGACAAAAAAGAGGAAAAAAGAAGAAAGAAAAAAGACAAAAGCACTGAGATACAAAAAATAACATATAACTTAAAATATGTATCCCTCCTAATTTAATATATATTTATTCCTTCAATTTCTTATTCTTTTTGACCATAGTTGAGAATGTATTTAATTTATTTAAACTTTAAGCTTTCCATTCAGTAGATCTAATCATCTAATCCTTTAAACTCTCATTCAAAATACATTTTTATGCTTTTCTTATCATCACATTTAAATAACTAAAATGTTTGCTTTATTTAAATCATTTCAACTTTTTTTTACAGAAAGGAAAAGCTTATTGTATTAATTTAAAAAAATCATCCCTCTAAGAGTAATATATTTCAAAGTTTTTCCAATTCTTTAGCTATATTCAAACAAATGTTTCTTATTGTTTTTGTTAACAAAAAGAAGAAAAAAATTCATCTCTCTAAGAGTAATATATTCCAAGCTTTTCCATTTTTAGCCATAGTCAAACAAATGTTTCTTTTTTTAATTATTCTCTCTGATAAGTCCTATCATTACTTTCTTGATTTCCATTTTAATCTTTTTTCTCTGGCTATTGCCTTTCTTAATCAGTATGTTTTGCTGCATCATTCATTTCCCTGTATTTTTTTTCATTCTTTTTCTTATCTTCAAAGTTGCTTGGACGTGTTGAAATATTTCCCATTTGAATTAAATCATGATTTTTTATTTTATATGGTTCCATCTTTAAGTCTCTATTCTCAGAATTATGTTCAGTCATCTCTACTGTATTTTCCTGGAAAATTTCTTGGAGTGAAATTAAGTTGGAGATAAGTTGATTCATACTCTCAAGGTTGTTCTGTATTTCTTTGTAGTTTAAAATCATTGTCCTTTGAAATTGTTGCCACTTATCATATGTTTCCTTTTGTGAAGTATTCATTGCTTCAGATTTGTTACTCTCACTTTGTTTACACAGTTGCATTTTCTAAGAACTTTGAGGATCAGAAAAAAAAAATCCTCACCCACCAGTAGTTGTCAGCATTTGCTCATTTTTCCCGGTCTTTCTAGTCTTTTTTCTCTCTCTAAAGGGTAAGTTTCGCCACTTCTGGTAACCAAAAGGAGGGAGTAAAATCCCGCTCCTTTTTTTTTCGGAGATCTCTTATTTTTGGGAATTTCTTCTTCAGGAAAATAGGTAGGATAGAGAAAATCAATATTCTTACCCAGATTCAAGCATGCTGTTTTAAATCCGCTTAGTTTAAAAGCTTATGACTTCCGTTGTCTCCAACTATGACTGGACATGGAGTTAGCCAGCCTTTTCTTCTGTTGGTTTCTGGGAGGCTTCTCCTGGACCGTTTGGGGAGACCGCTGTCTCTCCTAAGTCCCTGGGATTTCCTTCCTTCATTCCACCCCTTCAGGGCGGGTTCTGGCCCCTTAGGGTCCCCAACAAAAAGAAATTTCAGCCAAAGAGTTCGGCATTCCGAATCTTCAGACTGCTCGCTGGAAAACAGGAACAGGAAGTCTAAAATATAACATTTTTCATGGGACGTGAAGGAGGGTCCATAGACAAGTTGATGTCTCTTTTGAGACCCTAAGACAGGCATGTCAAACTCATGACGTCATGCGATGTATCGTGACTTTCCCCCCACTGCTGGCTATGGGGTGAGTGTGGTTTCGGCAAGACGCATCTGGCCTGTGGGCCAGCAGATTGACATGCCTGCCCTAAGAGTATTGAATCATAAGTGACTCATAATTCTTTCTGAGAAAAAAAGCTCTAATCCAAGTTGAAATGAAATTCTTTGTGGTGACTGTGACTAGGGGGGCCTTCGCCCAGGTTCGCCTGGTGCACCAGTTGCGGCCCTATCTAGACCGGGATGCCCTGCGTACGGTCACTCATGCGCTCGTGACCTCTCGTTTAGACTACTGCAACGCTCTCTACATGGGGCTGCCCTTGAGGACCACTAGGAGGCTCCAACTGGTACAGAATGCAGCCGCGAGAGTTGTGCTGGGAGTCTCCCGATACTCCCATGTTACACCTTTGCTCCGTGAGCTGCATTGGCTCCCAGTTGTTTTCCGAGTGAGATTCAAGGTTTTGGTAATGGTTTTCAAGGCCCTACATGGCATGGGTCCGGAGTACCTTAGGGATCACCTGCTGCCAGCGTCAACTTCCCTCCGCCCTGTGCGTTCCCACAGAGAGGGCCTCCTCAGGATGCCACCGGTCAAAGAATGTCGTCTGGTGGCCCCCAGGGGGAGGTCCTTCTCTGTGGGAGCCCCGGATTTATGGAATCAGTTGCCGGTTGAGCTCTGGATGGCGCCCGACCTTCGCTCCTTCCGACGCGATCTGAAGACTTATTTGTTCGAACAAGCCGGCCTGGCCTGATGGGGGATGGGTTGGGATTTTATTGTTGTTGTAAATATATTTACTTATTGTTTTAGCTTGGGCATTTTGTTTAATTCTTTTTTAACTTTTGTATCTTTGTACTTTTATATGTTTGCCCTGTTCACCGCCCTAAGTCCTTCGGGACTTACAAATAAATTATTATTATTATTATTATTATTATTATTATTATTATTATTATTATTATTATTATTATTATTATTATTATTGATGAACACAAATTACTTCCCTGTAATTAAGCACAATTCTGTGAAGCATATTCCCTAGAATTCTCAAGTACTCAATATATCTATAATTTATCACCAAAATCATGATGAAAAGCTAATCCTGAATATTAAGGGTTAAATTTCCAATAATTTAACACTATTCCTGATCCACAAAGCAGATTCAGATTATAAAATGGCAACAGTATTTGTTAAAAACTGTTGCACTGAAGCATTCAAACCCATGCAGAGAAACATGCAAAACTCCATATGAATCCCAAGAAAGAAGTCTAAAAATGAAAAGGCAAGCGGTTTTGTCTCTCTCTGTCACTGTGCTGTTTGTTTGAAAACTTCCACTCCACTCTTCGAAAAACCAAATGCAAACAGTTGTGCTAATCCCCAGATTAGGACTGCCCCCCAAGCCTCCAATTGAATACTGATCTGTAAACAATGTCTATAATTAAGCTGTTGTTGGAGATACAAGCACCCCACAAGTCTACATTAAGGCCCTGCCTTCAATCTCTTTACAAAGGGCTGGTCAGATGCAATCCCAGGAATGTTAATGCGGACAAGTATCTGTGATGTACATAACAAAAGGAAAAACTGAGGAGTGGAAGGTAATTAAGCTGATGGCCACTCTTGCTACCCAGCCCTGCATTTGTTTATTGACTTGGTTCAGCAAATCAACTTCTGGAGGGACCTGATGGGTTAGCCTCAAACTGGGCTGACATTTCTTATGTGAAGTCAAAGCCTTTGGTTCCTGGTCATCAAAGAACCTTACACCCTTGGCTACAGTGGGTGACATACGTGGGCATGACAGAGGTTCATGGGGCCGTGGGGGGCTTCATTGTTTGGCAGACCTTTTAGTCTGCATGTAGACTGATTGTCTTGGTATTTGTGAGAGCTAATTGCTCCCAAGCTTACGATACCATGTCTGCAGCAATGTCTTTAGCTCATTTATTTTAAGGGTAAAAACAATTGGTTTTGTTAACATGATCTTCCTGCTCCTTGGGTGGGGAGATAGAAGGAAGAGGAGAAGAAACAGATTGCCACTTGAACAAGCCTTGAGAAGCGGTTCTCAGGAAAGTCTTGAGATTCAGTGTGGTTCAAATGACTGCAGTGACTTCTGAATGCCATTTTGGTTCAGCTGCTCTGTTTGCCTAATATGAACGCGTAGAAGAAGCGAGGCAAGTTTAGAATCCTTTTCAGCTTTTACAAGGCACCTGCAGGTTTATCAACCAGTCAGTCACTCATTTAATTAATTAAACAATCCTAAAGTGCCTGAGAATAGCTAACAACAAATTTAAAATTCAAATATGAACTGAAGACCAATGAAAAACAGAGGACATGAAGGCAGACACTGCTTAGGTGATCACAGTAAGCAAAACAAGACTTGCTGTATTAAACTTCTCAACCTTGCACATCAAATGCTAATGCTAAGAATTTATTAAGCTTGTATGCTGCCTGACTCTCAGTGTATGGGCAGGTCACAGCAATCAAAGAAATTACACTAAAATCAATTAAAGATAAAAGATGACAAGAGTGCCAGGCCAGATGCAATGAAACAGAGGAGTCTCACTCTCCCTTGCCAAAGACCTGGCTGAAGATCCAGGCCTTCACGGTTCTTCTAAACATCAGCCAAATGAGGGTAGTCCAGGTCTTGGGGGGAACCTCGCTCCAGAAGGCAGGCACTGCTATAGACAAGGGGGCACTTCCAGATTCCCAATGGATGGCATTGTTTAATCAAAGGAAACTAAAGGGTGTCAGCCCTGAAGGATTGAATCTGCCAGGCAGATGCTAAGGGAGACAGGGGACCTCTCAAGTAACCAGGCTCTATGCCCTGTAGGGCTTATGAGCTTGATTCATGATGTGTAAATAATGGGACAAATAGCCAAATGTATCTCTTGGGACAAAATGTTCCACCAATTCCATGTGGCTGCAGAAAAGGCCCCTTTCCAAGCACAGCAATGGGACTGCCTTGGGATGTGATTGAAAATTTGTCTAATAATTTTCCAGGAATGAGATCTCTTTCATAGATCTGTTCCTATGAGAGACATTTCAATCATCTCAGATGCAGATTACTTAGAGCTTGAAGACCTATCGCCAGTTGTTGAAATGCCATCCCTGTCAATCTCCACTACTTTCAAGTTTCTCCTCTGGGATAAACTTATTTGCTTTCTTTGCAAGTTATGAACTCTATTCCGTCCGATATGAAATCTATGCCATGGAAATCCTGATGAAAAAAGCATTATTATATAGTTCAGACAAGCAAAATTACACTTTGCATCCTTTTTTATCTCCAACTTTATTGCAAATTCTTGATTCTACTCAACTTAAGAATGATCAAAATAATGTCTTGAGTTGTCATTCTTAATATAATATATTAAATATTAATATTTAATCACTTTTTGTGATTATTGATAGCAAATTGTACTCAGTTTACCTGAAGATGGAAGCTCTTGCAAAATGTCCTAATAACAAGAAGAAGTAAATTGTCCTTGGTAAAATTGGTAAACATTTATTTGGAGCACAGATGGGATTAAACTGTGGACTCTTAACTGGATATTTAACGTTGCATACCACCCAGAGTCACTAATTATGAGTGTGTGTGTGTGTGTGTGTGTGTGTGTGTGCTATATAAATTTGTTAAATAAATAAATAAATAAATGTTTCATAAATGTGATTCTCACATGAGTAGGATGCAGATGCAAACTATTATGAATGTAAATTTATGGTAAAAGGTGAAGACATTAGGCAGAATTTGATTTTTGGTGACTACATAGAAATTTCTTGACAGTTTGGAAGTGACTTTGGGATTTGTTGCTTTCTTCTGGAATGTTTTTCAGCTTCCCAATCTGATCCATAATTTGGGGGTTTTCTGGTGAACACAACTTTTTCAAAATCACCCAAATTCATCTCTATAGTAAACTGTACAATTGCCAAAGAATTGGTCTAATCAACCTCTAAATCTCAGAACATTCAGTGATGCAATTAATTCAAAGCCATCTTCTCTGCTGCTCATGCTTTTCCATTAGAAACAGCATTGCATTTTATAGAAATATCTATTTTCTTGCAATCTACATGGTATTAACTGACTTTTCTAGAGGTTAAATCAATATTTATGAGCTTGATAGGATATAGTGTAAACAGTGAAGCTCTCATTTACAAATCTATTATGATTAGTAATGGGAGAGGAGGAATTGCCTCCATATGGGGAGGCCATTAAAAGACTTGCAAACTCTTATTTACTGAAGCTATCAGAAAGCAAAAGCTAATGAATGCATTCAGAATGGCTACTATATTTCATGTTTTGTACAAACAGCTTCCAGCACAAATGAATAAGGGAGAGCGGTCTAAAAAAAAGCAGAAATATTTATTTGGTTTTTTGGAATTTATCATTTTTTTTCAAGGCTTACAAAATGTATACTCTTCTTGATATAACAAATCAAGGTTTCAGGTTTATGCACCACAGTGGGACTAATTGCCAGTTAAACATAAATAAATTGGAAAGTAATCTCATCAGAAGCCATTCCTAGCATCAATCTACTACTAAAATCCATGAATCCCATGGAATTGAAATTTGGAAAGTCATGTCTGCTTCAGTACTAAGGCTTCAGGACTGCATGTAAACTATCAGAGACAGAAATGTCCATTGGGGAACAGGGTATCTGGGAGGGATAAAAAAGAGAAAACTTGGCAGCTGTGACTAATAGCAGCCTTGCCCTATTTTTTACATGTGTCATGTATGATGCATGTAAAAAGAGGTGGCTTTTTTCATGGAGTAACAGTCCTGCCCTAACTTTTTTTAGACCCCCTTGTAGATACCCCAAATAAAAGACTTCCAAGACATCTTATTGAATGTGACCAAAAAGAATTAAATACACAGGTGGAAAATAATTGAGTTAACTGTATTTAATTTAATTTAATTTAATTTAATTTAATTTAATTATGGGACTTATATGCCACCCTATCTCCCGAAGGACTCAGGGCGGCTAACAACAATAAAACAACAATAAAAACAATAAATACAAATATTAAAAAAGATTAAATTTACAAAGCCCCATTATTTACTAAAACCAATAAAATAAAGCAATATTAAAACCCCGGTCTTCAGTCCAGGTCGGCCGATTGGAAAAGGTATGTTTTTAGGTCGCGACGAAAGGACCGGAGATCTGGGGCCATCCGAAGTTCTCGGGGGAGCTGATTCCAAAGGGCAGGGGCTCCAACAGACAAGGCCCTCCCCCTGGGGGTCACCAGCCGACATTGTCTGGCCGACGGCACCCTGAGGAGACCCTCTCTGTGTGAGCGCACAGGGCGATGGGAAATCGTTCCTGGCAGCAGACGGTCCTGTAAATATCCCGGGCCTAAGCCATATAGGGCTTTATAGGTAAGAACCAGCACCTTGAACCTCACCCGAAGGGCAACTGGCAACCAATGCAGCCCACGCAGGAGGGGTGTAATATGGGAGTATCGGGATGCTCCCATCACAACCCGCGTGGCTGCATTCTGCACCAGCTGAAGCCTCTGGGTGGTCTTCAAGGGCAGCCCCATGTAGAGAGCGTTGCAGTAATCTATACGGGAGGTGACGAGTGCATGAGTGACCGTACGTAAGGCATCTCGGTCCAGATAGGGGCGCAACTGGCACACCAGGCAAACCTGGGCAAATCCCCCCCTGGCCACGACTCCTATATGATGTTCTAAATCGAGTCGTGCATCCAGGAGGACGCCTAAGTTGCGCGCCCTATCAATGGGAGGCAACACCTCTCCCCCCATAACCAAAGATGGTAAATCTCGGACAACGCGAGATGTCAGTTTAAATGGAAATAAAATCAAATTTAGTTTTTTTCTTGGCTCCACACAGTTTTTGTGGCATGGCCTGTAGCTTGTCTGCATCTTTGTCTTAACTTCTTTCCCCATCCATTAAATTACATAAATATAGTAAAGAAAGGCATCCTGACTGGGCAAAGGCAGTATGGCTCCTACATTCTAAGACTTCAACTTTTTTGCTCAGCCCCAGAAGAAGCAGTGTTTAGGGATGTGTGTGTGAGACTGTTACAATGCCTACTATATTCCAAGAGATATGCTGTCACTTATTTATCTGCAGGAGTCTGCCTCTGCTTCCTCCCATTAACCTGACCTTATGCTTTGAATCAGGATTTCCTGACTTCAAGAGGAGGGAAATGTTGCTAATTAAAAACCTCTCTCCTCCTGACTGCTTATCAGTTTGTAATTGCCAGGTTAGGATAGATAATGTGCCGTTCTCCCCTTCTGATGTTGCAAAGGGAGCTAATGAGAGACAGTGAAGAATGTTTGAGACATAATAAAGAAAAACAACCTTGAATACATGCTAAACTCTAGAATTCTGGCAGCTAAAATACAGGAAAGTTAGACGTGGGAAGTTTTGATTCACTATTGGCATTATTTTAATTTTACTAGAAAGTGAAATTGTTTACTTGCATCATTGAATTCTTTGCATTTACCTTGTTACATTAACAGGTTTATTATTATGGTTCATCACATGGTCAGCCAGATGTTCAGACTGGATTTGGCATTTTTGTCCACCTATCAAGTCCTTCCCAAGGATCTGGGATAGGTAGATGTGGATGTTTGTGGTGTTAAAGGTATTGATTATTATGAATCATCACACATCATCTAGATGTTGAGATTGAATTTGGGATTTTCGTCTACCTATTGAGTCCCTCTCAAAGACATGGGATAAGCAGATATGTGATGGTGGATGTTTGATGGTGTTATGGGTATTGCAGACATAAGCTGTTTTGAGTAAAGCTGCCTTTTGCGATTGACTGATGGTGAATTTGTCAATGCTGATGGAGTTCAAGTGGTGCTCCAGTTGTTTTGGGATTGCACCCAAGATGCCTATTTTTATTGGTGCTACCTTTGCTTTCTTTTGCCACATGGCACCTTCTAAAGAGGTGCCCTTCTAGGATGAACACATTCAGAATCTATATTAGCTTTATTGTACTTGCTACTGCTCAGAGGTAGTAAATTACAATTCTTGGAATACTCCATCAGCCTGCTTAGTGCTATTTGGAAATATTGGGTGAAATTTGGAAATATTGGAGAGCATCATGTTGGAGAAGCATCAGCTAAATTTACCTAGCTTCTCCATTTCACTTGTACTTTCCTCTTCTCTGTGGCTGTGTACATTGGGCCTAAGGAAGTAGTATATAGATGACTAAATAACGGTCCAGAAAAATCACTAGGCTGGCCCACTTAGAGCATCTTGGTGTACAAATTGGGAGCTGGTGTTGGGAATTTTCATTTGAAACAAGTAGAGAAGAAACAACTTCTGAAAAAGGTTGAGCCTAATATACAACTGTTAGAACTTGTGTTTCTCTGGGTCAATTCCAACCCTAGTCTCTTAGAGCCCATGTGCATGCATATCAAGACCACCGCACAATCATTTTAGCAATAAACATTTTGGAATACTGGCTGGCCATGTAGACAAATTCAAAACTAATGAAGTATCTAATTTTCCAGAGGTTTCTCTGATTATGAAGTCAATGGCTTTAAGGAATCTATGGAATTACAAATATTTGAGAGGGGGAGGGAGAGAGAGAAAACATCTGTTGGCACATAAGAGGCTGAAGTAGCAAGGAAGATAAGCTAGATCTGTTGAATCAATCATGCTTTATGAATGCATACCTCAGTATGACTTCTGCACAATGATCTCAGTTCCTGCTTAGTAGGTCAAATTGTTAGGAAAGAGAAGATGGGGAAGAGGGAAGATATATCTTTAGCCTGATTTTTATTCAAGAAATACCCCTAAACAAATAATTTTAAAGAGGGCATATGGGGAAAACAGGACCCGCTTGTGTTTCAATGTGTAAACCATCAAACTCATTTGGATCACTTCAATTGTTACAAAACAGTTGTGATACTCATCATGGCTATCAAAATTCCTAGTCCCTGTGTTTCTTATTAAAAATATGGAATGTCTATGTTTCACTTCATATGATATGAACCTCTGGTTTTTATACTGATACAAAGTATAGAGTAGACAATCAACCCTCTTTTTCGTTTTCCAGATAGAAGTAGAACCAATCTTACATATCTGGAGATTCACAGTCATCCAAATCGTTGTTGTCCCCAAAGGTTTTTTTTTTCCAAAAAGCAACTGGACTTTATTTTTTCCTTGAAGACATTTCTCTTCTCATTGGTCAGAGCTGAAGAAGCTTCTTGGACGAGAAGCAAAAGGTCTTCAAAGAAAAAACAAAGTTCAGTTGCCTTTTGGGGAAAAAAACCCTTTGGGGACAACAAATCTTACAATTTATTGTCTCAGAAAAAAAAATGCCTGGGATATGTCTTCTATAACAATAGTACTGCAGAAAGCATAGAATCAAAATTGGCCTTCCCCAGCCTGGTGCCTTGTGCCTGTCACACAATAAGAGCTGCATCACAACACTATATGGCAGAATTAGAACTCTTGTAGTACCCAGAAAGCTAAACAACTAGAGAGAAGGTACCTACATGAACAATTCAAGCACAATGGGTATCCACAAGCATTTATCACAAGATGCCTGCACAAAAAGCAAAGGAGAGAAAAGAAAAAAAGAAGGTAAAAAACCAACTATATGGCACACCCTGCCATACATCAGAAATATTTCAGAAGCAGAAGAACACAGCTTCCGAGTGGGTATTGCATACTGCCCAGAGGCTACCATACAAGGACAAATTATGCATTGTAAAGATCATGTGGAGGTGGGAGATACTTCCAATGTAATCTACCAGATCCCCTGCATGGATTGCCCCTGTGACTATGTAGGACAAACAGGGAGGAAGCTGACCACCAGATTGCAAGAACACAAGCCAGTGGTCAGACGAGGAGACCCGAACTCCTCACATTGCAATGAACAAGGACACACATCTAATTTCGCAGCAACTAAGATCATTGTCCATGCAGGTACAAAGATAGCCAGGGAAATGATTGAAGCCTGGGAAATGGGCCCCTTGTCAGTTAACAGGAGTGCTGATTTACCACCAGCCTATCAAATGCTTAGGAGCCGAGGGCTTGACAACACAAGGTAACAACAGCCAATTGCTAGTCATCAACACACCAATTAACCAACAGGAAGGCACCCCATAAACATGACTCATAGAAGAGCCCAAAGCATGTATTTCAGTAGAGAGAAATTCCCTGAAGATGGGCTCCACCATGAGTCCGAAAACTCGGAAGAGGAAATCTCTGGTCCTGGTGAATGACTCAAATTAGATCTTGCAAAAAATTTACTATATAGGCCATAATAAAAATGAATGGATAGTTCTCACAATAGAAGACTGGGAAAAATAGAATTCTGGTGGATTTGTACTGATGGTTATTATTTTGGCAAATGAAATGGAAGTGAAAAAAAAAATCACCAAAGTGACCAGATCTTCAGATAACACCAAATTATTTGCCAGTTAATAACACCAAAATTATTTACATGTATTCCATTGAGGATACGAGATGCCAGTGTGACCATCTTCACATTCTGATGGGTAGCACAAAAGAGGAATACAGTTGTGACGTTGAATTCCATGTGCTAATATCACAATCCCTTTATGTTAATGATGGGTGGTGGTTAGTTATAATGGTTGTTTCCCTAAATATGCTTAATCTATTAAATCAGTCTAAACATTGGCTCATGGACCAATCCCTCCCATTGGGCTGGTCGAAGCCCTCCCTGTCATTCAGACAAAGATGGAAGAAACTGTCTCAGGAACTGCCTGAGGACATTGGGTGCTTTGAAGTAGTGGGGGATGAGGGAGAACAAGTGAGAGGAAGTGATGTTACTTGCATCATGGTGTCACCACACAAAAATGCCAATTACAGTATGTACTTTGCATCAATCTTATCACATGCATGGCATCACTGTGACTTGGACCCCTTTAAAATTGAGGAAAGTTGCCTCCTTTCAATTATCAGTTGGCTTTTGGGATTTCTCTTTGCACTGAAAGGGATATGCCTTTTTCTGTGCTCAAAATGAAAATAGAGCAAACAAGTAATCCAGGAACAGAACGGTCCTCTTTTTGATCTCTGATCTCAAGGAGAAAAAAAAAGAAAGATGGATGATGATGGCGATTGTTGTTCCATCTTCTGGATAAACAACAAATGCATGGAGTGAATCTTTTTTTTTTAAAAAAAATTAAGTTTTATAAAAATGTAGCAATCTTTTTTAAGTGATCCAATTACCAGAAAACAGCTCAAAGAGAGCAGCAAATAAATACTCCAATTTTCTGTTTTGATTTTACTTCTGAACTTTTCATTCCATTACACAGATGGTAAACTAGTAACTGGAGAGGGGAATGGGGTGAGAAAAGGGAAAGAAAAGAGTAACCAGCACACACATTCCTATGGCCTCTTGTCATTCCAAACATCGGTTTTCCCCATTTTCCATTGCATTTTACCATTTAGACAATGTAGTGAGGAATTAAATAAACATATGGCCAAATGAGCAAGAATTTGCTGTAACATTTGGCTATATCATTTGCTTGTGGCCAGTAGAGAGGAAAAAACAAGAAAAACTGTGATTTTGAAATAGAAATAATATTTTGTCAAGGGAAGAAAATTTAGAAGGCATTTCATAGATCTGTGAATGAATAACTCATCAAATTCCAGAAGAAAATAATCATATTCAAAATACTCAACATTAATAAACAAGAAAAAAATACCTTTTGTACACAGCACTTCATAACTGATTTCAAACAAATACTTCAGAACTTGTGGATCATGAACCCAACACCTGCCTACAACTGTTTCAGCATCTTTCCTGGAATAATACAGATACTCTCCGTAGTTGCTGTGAGATCCTGGAAAAGATGTAACTACTTTAAAAAATTGTTGATATTTACTATATGTGTTCCCCTGTACTACCTTTCTGAAATTGAATTTGAAATATTGCACAAATATTGCACAAATATTACTGAAATAGTCAAGTAAACAGTTTAGTTGAAAGATAGCTTAGTTTTCCTAAGGGAGAGCTACAAATACATTTTCATATATGTTCTTATCAAAGAAGGCAAGAGACGGTCTATTATTTATATATTAAAAAAATGTACATGGACTCCTGTTTTAACCGGTGTAGCACTGGGCAGTGAAGAGTAAAATAAAAACAACTGCAACAGCAACCAATTCAAACCTAGCTGAGGCATCCTAGCAACATTTCCAATGGCATCAAAAGGTCTCAAAGATAATACATGCTATCCACATGTCTTCAAGTCCTTCCAGAAGGCCAGCACATTTGGGGATGGGTTTATTTTGGATTAGCCAGTCAGCTGTTTCATTCCCCACTTGGCTTGAGCCAGGTTTTGTGGAGAAGAAGGAACCCATGGGTTCTTCTCAACTGGTGATGTTCTTCATCCTGCTTGTCCTTCATGCAATATCGTGCAACATTTGGAAGGAGTGTGGGATTGTAAGAGTCTGTTATTACTGCAAGCTCCAGTTAGCGGTGTGTGATTGGCTTTGCTTGAAAATATAAAAGTATCAAGTTTTTCTTGAGGGAAATTGTTTTAATAGATAACAGCATGTTGTACAATGTTTCATCAGTAATATTTGGGCCTAAATTAAGAGCAGTTGTGGGATGGGTTGCTGATCTTTTCTTGTGATAAAAGGGAAATAGTTCAAGAAATACGGACCAGATGTTACCTTAATCCAGTCCTCATGTAACCAAAGCACACTCTGAGACACTCTGAGACAGTTATAATATTCCTTTCTACCTGGTTCTAATTTTCCTGCTCTTAAGCACCCCCTGTGAAAAATAGATTAAACCAACACACATTGTTTATGAATCACCCTCAGAAGGCTTGGAGGAGCTGGGCATGGAACTTGCTGAATATATGTAATGGGAGGTATGGTTATTGCCCTCCGCAGGACATTTAACAAAATGGCTCCCTTTGGCAGGGACCTTTCAAAGAATAGTCTTGGGATGATTTACTCTCTTGCTTTCGGAGGCTGACATTCTGCTCAGCAAACTGAACATAGTTTGAAATTTGTCATCAACTTCTTGAGGCTGGGAAATAGCTTTGCTCAACATGGAAATCTTTTGAATGGGTGGATACACACACACACACACACACACACACACATATATATATATACATATATATATATATACATATATATATATACATGTATATATATGTATATGTATATATGTATATATATATATACACACACACATATATATACATATACATATACATATTTATTTATTTATTTATTTATTTATTTGTTTTTATAAACCGCCCTTCTCCCGAGGGACTCAGGGCGGTGTACAGAATAAGATAGGCATACAGAATGAACCGTAGTGAAAAACAAACAATAGTAAAATACAAATTGGGACCCCAATAAGAGCTATCAGGCCAGGCCGGACTGCTGGAACAGGTAAGTTTTTAATTCGCGCCGGAAGGTGCGGAGGTCGGGGGCCATCCGGATTTCGGTTGGCAAGCTGTTCCAGAGGGCTGGCGCACCCACTGAGAATGCCCTCCCCCTGGGGGCCACCAGCCGACATTCCTTGAGCGGTGGCACCCTGAGGAGGCCCTCTCTGTGGGAGCGCACAGGACGGTGGGGCGTTGACATTGGCAGAAGGTGCTCCCGCAGGTAGTCCGGACCCATGCCATGTAGGGCTTTGTATGTCATTGTCAGCACCTTGAACTTCACACGGAAGGCAACTGGAAGCCAGTGCAGCGCACGGAGGAGAGGTGTGATATGGGAGTATCGGGAGGCTCCCAAGAGTGTCCGCGCCGCTGCACTTTGCACCAGTTGAAGCTTCCGAGTGGATCTCAAGGGCAGCCCCAAGTAGAGAGCGTTACAGTAGTCTAGGCGAGAGGTCACAAGAGCATGGGTGACTGTACGTAAGGCATCCAGGTCCAGATAAGGCCGTAATTGGCGAACTAGTCGAACCCGGGAGAAGGCCCCCTTGGTCACAGCTCCTATGTGATCTTCCAGGGAGAGCTGCGAGTCAAGGAGGACACCCAGGTTGCGGGCCCTATCAACAGGGGGTAGTAACTCGTCCCCGATGTTAAGGGATGGGATGTTCTGAGTATCCTGGCTAGCCGGTACGTACAGCCATTCAGTCTTGTCCGGGTTCAGTTGAAGCCTGTTCCTCCCCATCCATTCCCGGACCGCTTTCAGGCAGCGGGACATCACGTCGAGGGCATCACTGATGTTGTTTGGAGTTGAGATGAAAAGCTGGGTGTCATCAGCATACTGATGGTACCCTACTCCAAAGCTGCGAATGATCTCGCCCAGCGGTTTCATGTAGATGTTGAACAGGAGAGGCGAGAGGACCGACCCCTGAGGTACTCCGCAAGCGAGAGGCCTCGGGGTCGACCTCTGTCCTCCTGCCAACACCGACTGCGAGCGACCCTGGAGAAAGGAGGAGAACCAGCGCAGAACCGTGCCTCCCACTCCCAGTCCCCTGAGGCGTCGCAGCAAGATACCATGGTCGATGGTATCGAAAGCCGCCGAGAGGTCTAATAAGACTAGGACAGAGGAATGGCCCCTGTCCCGGGCTCTCCAGAGATCATTTATCAGAGCGACCAATGCCGTCTCCGTGCTGTACCCCGGCCTGAAGCCCGATTGGTACGGGTCTAGATAAACCGCTTCGTCCAGGATCTGAGGGAGTTGGTGCGCCACCACGCTCTCAACAACCTTCGCAAGGAAGCGAAGATTGGAGACTGGACGAAAGTTATTCAATGAGGATGGGTCCAAGGTGGGCTTCTTGAGGAGAGGTCTCACCACCGCCTCCTTCAAGGCGGTGGGGAAGTGACCCTCACTCAGAGAAGCGGAGATGACCGCCAGGAACCAGCCTCGTGTCCCCTCTCGAGCTGCATATGCCAGCCAGGAAGGGCACGGGTCCAGTAAGCATGTGGAGGAGCTCAACCTCCTCATAATCCTGTCCACTTCCTTGGGAGTCACAGGATCAAATTCCTCCCAGGTGACGTCGACAAGACTGTCCATGTCTTGTTCTTCCAACTCAGCCCAGTTGGAGTCCAGGCCGGTTCGGATCCGAGCAATTTTATCCAGCAGATATTGACCGAATTCCTCGGCTCGACCCTGCAAGGGTTCCTCCCTCACCTCTTGGTTCAGTAGGGAGCGAGTCACCCTGAACAAGGCAGCCGGGCGATTATCTGCGGACGCGATGAGGGTGGAAAAGTAGTTGGATTTTGCCACCCTTATCGCAGCGAGATAAGACCTGGTGAGGCTTCTTAATCGCAATCGGTCGGATTCGGATCGACTGGATCTCCAACGGCTCTCTAGGCCCCGTCTCCGACGCTTCATTTCCCGGAGCTCCGCGGTGAACCATGGGGCTCGCTGGGATCTGCGCCGGGTCAAAGGCCGCATGGGTGCAACTCGGTCCAGAGCCTCCGTGGCTGCCTTCTCCCAGGCTTCCACTAAGGCATCCGCCGAGCTGTGAGCAGGGAGTGCATGTGCGTCCCCAAGCGCTGCCTGGAACCTATCAGGGTCCATTAGGCGCCTAGGGCGGTACCATCTGGTTGGCACCGTGCACCCACGGCGGGGGGTGGCAAAGGGGAAGTCTAGCCGCACGAGGTGATGATCGGTCCATGACAGGGGCATAACAGTCGTGGCACCCCCACCGAAATCATCGCGCCACCGTCCAGACAAGAACACTAAGTCTGGGGTGTGGCCTCTCTCATGAGTCGGTCCAGAAATTATTTGCGACAGGTCCATGGCCGTCATGGAAGCCATGAACTCCCGAGCCAGATCGGACGATCCTCCCAGGGACGGTAGGTTAAAGTCGCCCAAGACCATGAGTCTTGGGAATTCAACCACCAACCCTGAGAGGACATCGAGTAGCTCGGGCAGGGCTGCTGCTGCACGATTAGGTGGTAGGTATGCTAGCAGCAGGCCCAACTGCGCTCCCGGGCCGTATCTCAGTAGGAGAGACTCACACCCGACCATCTGAGGGACGGTGATCTCTCGCGGGCTAAGGGATTCCCTGATGATAACTGCCACTCCCCCGCCCCTCCCGTGGGTCCGAGGCTGGTGCAGCACCTGGAAACCTGGCGGGCAGAGGTCAACTAGAGGGACACCACCCTCTTGGCCCAGCCAGGTTTCCGTGATGCAAGCCAGGTCCGCGTGCTCGCTCTCCACTAGGTCACGAACAAGATGTGCCTTGTTAGCTACGGACCTGGCATTCAGGTAGACCAGCCTCAGCATAGGAGGCTGCACACCTTCGCTCCCGGGTCCTCCGGGGAAGTACAGAGGGTCGGAGCGTCTCACCGCTTGTACAGAGCGGAGATGACACTCCCGGTGATGATGCGGCCCTCTGTTTGTGCACCTTCTGCCGTTCCCCACCATCCTGGGAATAGGATGTTCGTCAGTGCACCTTCGGATATTGTCGGCGACTGGTCCTCGTTTCTCACCAAGCCTGGCCTGCGTTATGGCACTCGGAAGGCCTGCCTTTCCCGAGCAGCCATACTCTTTTCCCGCCCCCCTCCCTAACCCAACAAAAAACTTAACAAGAAACTTAACCAGGGGCCTCTTGTTGGTCTTGTAATGGAGGCCCCTGACCCTGCCTGGCCATCTCTCAGAGGCCCAAAGGTCGGGCCCGTCATCGAGGTTTGATGTAATGAAGGCAGGACGAACCCAGGAGAGGGGGGAACTCCTGAGGGCGAGAAGGTCTATGCAAGAATTTTGAAGATGCATAGGGAGCATCGGGTAGCATTGGGAAGGCGGTCCCCTGGGTGGAGCATTAGAAGGAGGGTCTAGTCGGGTAGGTGGGTATCTGGACCGTCACCCAGCCACTGCCACTTGGCTGGGTGAACCGCAGAAGCAGGCCACTCCCCCATCCTCTCACGATGGGTTGTGATTCTGCTTCTGGGGGTGGTCCAGGACCCACTCTGGGTGAAGCATACCCCATAGAGCTCTCACCTCTATGGGGCTGCAGGTGTAGGACAGGCCACTCTGCCACCGTGGCTTGCACCCAGGCCCATCATGTCCTGTGGGGCGAGGGAGGGCAGGGGGGGGGTTCGGAGCTGGAAGAGGCCAGATGTTGATGGCCTCGGTTGTCTGGTCGCCGTCATCTCCAACAATCAGCTGCATCCTGGCGTCTTTAGGGGTGTTGATCGGCACGGAGATTGTTTCGGCACCCAGGGTGCGGGCCGTGGACGCCCCGCCGCATCTAGTGGTGCTGCCGTCGAGGGGGTTTCGGTGAGATTGGGTGACCGGGGCCTGGAGAAGTTTAGCGCCGCTGTCAAAGGCCCCTCGGTGGTGGTCGATCGGGTCCGTACAGCCGGCCTGCGGCATCTCCTTGTTCCCAGGGAGAAGCCGCCGTTGATCAGGAGCAGGCCAGGAGGTCGAAGCAGGGCAACGACTCCAGTCCCGGTTGCTGCGGCTGTCTCTTCCGCCACCTAGCTGCTCCATTACATATACATATACATATACATATATACATGTCTACATATACATGTATATATATATGTCAAAAAGCCTTGACAAATACTTAATGTATATATATATGTATACATATATACATATACTTAATAATTTTAAAAATATGAATCCCAGGCATATTTACTTAAAGTATAAAATCTTCGAATACTGGGATGGATAAAACAGTCGTTTATTGCTAAAAGATCATAATAAGCAATAAAAAGTAACTGTTTAAAGTATATCTACCTAATCTAAGCTTTCGCTGGTCCTCTGCCAGCGTCATCAGAGAAAAAACATTGAAGGTTTGAAAAACCATTGGTAAGCCTGTTTGGTTCCATGCTCTGCTCATTGGCCGTGTGATTGTTCTGACTGTCTCACATCGCTTCCCTTGCAATCCGGTCTTACTGTCCCCTTTTTTAAAAATTTCTCCTCCCTATCTGTTTTGGTTTGACTACCTTAACTGGTCTTGTTTTCCTTTTTTTTTATCCCATTTATATCCCGCCCTTCTCCGAAGACTCAGGGCGGCTTACAATTTAAAGCACAAATCAATGTGCTTAGCAATAGCCTTCATTCTATGTATATGCCTGCTTATGCTGTTCCTCATCCAATGTCATAGCTGTTGGTATTTGTATTTCCTTGTTCTCTGTGTCCCCAATTGAACAGATATGGGCGAACCAAGGAAAGAGAGTGCCGCAACACACATACACACCAACACACAAAGAACGTCCAAATACAGCAAGATCAACTAAATCAGATAGCAGAAAGCAAGGGCGGCATATAAATAAACAAAAAACATTGGGGTGGCTAGTCCAGGGATCAGATAAAGATCAGTGGATAAGCACTGAAAAAAGTCATATGTGCAGGTGAATCGGGGTGGGGAGCTGTTTGCAGAAATCACGGAAGGGAGTCAAGATGGAAACCCAGGCATAGCACAGAATGGCCAATCACAGGCAAGGAGGGTAGAGAAGGAGGACACAGAGAACAAGGAAATACAAATACCAACAGCTATGACATTGGATGAGGAACAGCAAAGGAAAACAAAACCAGTTAAGATAGTCAAACCAAAACAGATAGGGAGGAGAAATTTTTTAAAAAGGGGACAGTAAGACCGGATTGCAAGGGAAGCGATGTGAGACAGTCAGAACAATCGCAATTGGCTAGACAGGGGTGTCAAACTCAATTTCATTGAGGGCCGCATCAGCATTGCAATTGCCCTCAGGGGGCCGGGTGGGTGTGGCCTGGGTGGGCGTGGCCTACTGGGTAGGCGTGGCTAGAGTGCGTATGGCCTACTGGGTGGGCGTGGCCAGCTCTACGTCATTCGCATCAAGGGTGCTTATGGGGGCCTGGCCAGGAGTGGGACAGATCTGAGGGTCTATGGCAGAAGGAGGGTCTCTGGGCCAGGGCCAAGGCAGTGGGGGCTGTTCCCTCACTGTTTCCAGGATGGCTTCGCGGGCCGCATGAAACCACTTCACGGGCCGGATCTGGCCCCCGGGCCTTGTGTTCGACATGTCTGGGCTAGAGCAAGGTCCATCACATGGCCAATGAGCAGAGCACGGAACCAAACAGGCTTACCTGAATATTTCCCATATTCACCGAAATTCAAACTTTTCAGAAAGCTATAGTTTAGCAATGTAGTGATAGCAATTGATTCAACGTAGACTTTAGAGTAACTCATCTCACAACTTACAGATTTACATTAGATACTACAAACAGTAACTCTTATTCATATTGCTAATTTGGGGTGGAGTGAGCAGAGTATAAGCAGATGGGGAAAATGGTGATATTTAATTTCAGTTAAAGTGTTGTCTTAATTCTGTTTCCAGTCATGTTTAAATATTTGTCAGCTGCCCAGAAGAGAAGTCAAAAAGAGTAAAAGAGATGCACGTATCACATTGTGAGAACTTAATAAACCCATGCTATGGTTCAGCATAATTGAAACACAGAATACTAAATTACAAGGTGATGGTTAAAAAATATATACAAAGAAGAGGAAAAAAGATATATGAAGGAGCAAAAAAGCCCTAGTCTATTAATGCTCCTTTAAAAAAATGTAAAATTTGGGGAAGGGTTAGTAATGGGAAAAATGTGTATGACATGGAGAGACATTTGTTTTAAAGATAGTTTTTAAAATCCCTCTCTGTCTTATAAAGCATTTTCTCAACCTGTTCTTTATAACTTAAGGTATGAACCAGTGTGTCAATGGAAGTTTTGTGATATGGACTTGCATAGAAGGATGCTATAGAAGAGATAAGCAGCCAATAAGAAATTCAAGACATTCACTAAAAGTCAATCATAAACTTTAATCCACTATTTAGGGCACTGGTCAGAGATGGCAACAGGCACAGCAGTGACATAGTGGATGTAGCTGTAGTAAGAGTTGACAGAATTTCCACAATTTTTTCTTCCTTGTATTTATCTGTATTGTATTTATTGTACTGTATTCAGCATTTAGATGTAGAAATGCCCTTGAGTTGAGTTTGACTCCGTGGATGCTTCCATGGTTTCCAGTGATTTCATTGATACAATCAGTTGTATCCAGAAGATGGGCACCATTTTGCTGTTTAGACTCATCACGTGGACAGCAATCAAGCAGATTTCTTCACTTCAGTAAAGAGATGGTGGGCCATTGCCTTCTTCCAGGATGTTTTTCAACTTCCCAGTATAGCCTGTAGCCCTGGAATTTTTCAGTGATTTCCCCATCCAAGTGTTAGCCAGTCCCAGCCTTATTTAGCTTCTAAGCCCACAGAAGAACTTCCAGGTACTTCCACCTGCTGAGGCAGAACAGAAAGTAGTCAACCATATTTCAGCCTAGCCAGTGGGGTTCAGTATGTGGTTGAATCCAACCTACTAGATTAAATGTGCTAACTATGGATAAGATGGTCATGAAAATGCAGCTTTTGTTTCTTTGTTGACAGGAGACTGTTTTTTATGCATAGAACCTAAAGTAAGTTTTACAGTTTGGGGTTTTTTCCATACCCAATAGTTAGAAATCATGTTATCATTTATTGGTACAATGGAAGGGTAAGCAGGGAAAGTTAGGCTCTGGGATTAACAATGTGTACTTTATAGTTTTGATCTCCTAAAACTCTCTTTGCTATCAGAAGATTATAGGCTATGTAACTGTTTGAACAAGCATGTATATATTTATACTATTAATTTTAGCAGTGGCTAAAATGGCACCATCAGTTGCCTTTCCCTGGTTTGGAAGGTGAGTTGGTCCAGGCTTACTTAGTGTTTAGAGACAACATCTGGGGCTTTAAAATAAGCTGGGAAATTACAGACATGACCTAGAGGAAGGTAAGAACACTTTTTTTGTAGCTGTGAAAAAATTAACATGGAGGTGCCCACATAATCACCAGGAATCAAGCTTTAGTCAAGAAAGTCCTCGCTTTATGTGTAAGTTTACTAGGAAGTTTTATTAGGAACTATTTACTAGGAGAATTTAACCCTGAAACAGTATATAGTATGGGTGGTACAGGGGTATGTAGGTTAAGAGCAAAAACAAGTTATTAACAATGACAGAAGACCTTTGATTTCCTGGCTCAAATTTTCCTTTAATTTTTTTAACCATATAAAACTGGAAAAATGTAAAGTCTCTCTCATTGGACTATTTAGTAGCCTATTAGTGCATTTATCTTTTTATCATTTGACAGGTGGAAGTAGTAGTCCGACCTTTTCTTTTTAATTATAAGGGATTCCAGATGTAGAAAGGAACATAAATTAAAAGCAGACTGACCTGTGCAGCTTTTCAAAGTAAGCCAAATGTCAAGGTATCTGCTTTTCATTTCAGAATGTTATTAAAGCTATTACTAAGAGAGCCATATTGCAAGCTCTGCCCTAGTAATCAACACCTTGAAAGCAATGCTGCAGATTTACAGTGTGCTGAAAAGAAAATTTGTCTTCAAGAATGGCCTTGATTGGTCATTTTCATAAAAAGCAGTCCTTGAATCTGGAAAAGGCTTTGTTACCTGTAATAGGTATTTCTTTCTTTCCTTTCTTGACATCTTCATAGGAAAATTCACTTCTGATATACACATACACACAAATATAATTTTTTTTTAAAAAAGGAAGATATAAATTATTACAGACTAATATAAGAAAAAGAAAAACAGAAAAATTAAAACTGCAAGAAAGAAAAAAAAAGAATGGAAAAGGAACTTCCAATCTTTTTTTACAGCAGTTATAAATACAATGATAAATTTACTCTATGGTTACAATGCATCTCTTCTCTCAATTAGGCTTGTCTCTAACCTTATTAATATTTGTTTAGCATCTGCTACTCCATAATGTCCACAGAGGAGAGATTTACAATTGAAAACAGTGTTCTAGATAGGCAAGCAGCTAGAGCCTGATTATTTTTACTTGAGATGGTTGTAGGACAGGAAAGCCTCATAGTCAGATCTGGATTTTGTGTTGGTTTTGGATGCATGATAGAATATTCTTTTTTCTTTGGGAAAAAGTTATGTTTCCTCTCCATTTGCTTGAACAGACTCAAACAGAGCTTTCTAGACTGAAGATCCTGGCACCAGAGTTCAATCTCCTTCCTGAAACTCTGAAAAGTCCTTACTATGAGCAGCAGATTAAATCATATTTAATCTGATTTCTAAATCAATTATTGTTTCTTTCTTTATTTGATTTATATGGTTACCCATTTCACCAATTACAGCTTTGGACAGTGAATATAAGATTAAAAATCAACAGAAAAAGCCCCCATCCCTAGCAAATAATAAGATAGTGATGCCCAAGAATAATTTAACCAAATCCATATGACAATAATCACTAAAAACATTAATGGGATCACACAACTGAATTGGGGCCAATACTCTTCAACATCTTCATAAATGACTTAGATGAGGGGATAGAAGAAGAGCTCATCAAATCTACAGATGACACCAAGCTGGGGGGAAATTACTAACATTTTGGAAGATAGACTAAAGATTCAGAGGGATCTTGACAAAGCTGAGCATTGGGCTCTAGCTAATAAGATGCAGTTCAGTGGTGAGGAGGCCCTGCACTTAGGCAGGAAAAACCAAATGCACAGGTATAAAATACTGTAGGTGGTACCTGGCTCAACAGTAGCAGCTAGACTACCACTTAACTATGAGCCAGCAGTGTGCTGCAGCTGCCAAAAAAGCCAGTGCAGTTCTAGGCTGCATCAACAGAGGGATAGCATCAAGATCACAAAAAGTGATACCGGTAACACCGCTTTATATGCACTAGTGAGGCCACATTTGGAATACTGCAACCAATTCTGGTCATCACAATACAAAAAAAGATCTTGAACCTTAGAAAGAGTCTAGAGAAGAACAATAAAATGATAAGCAGCCGAGAAGCTAAACTTTACGATGAACAGTTAATAGAACTAGGTATGTTTACCCTGACAAAGAGAAGGATTAGAGATGATATAGCTGCCTTCCAATACTTGAGGGGCTGTACAGAGAAGAGAGAGTTATCTTGCTCTCCAAAACACTTGAAGATAGGACAAGAAGCAATGTGTGGAAGCTTATTAAAGAGAGAGCCATGAAACTAAGGAGAAATTTCCTGACAGTGAAAACAATTAAAGGAACAGCATGCCTTCCTGAGTTGTGGGTGCTCTATTGCTGGAACAAGAAAAGATTGGGCAACCATTTGTCCAGAATGGTAAATGGACTCCTGCCTTTGACAGGGGTAGGATAAGTAAGACCTCTAAGGCCTCTTCCAGCCCTATGATTTTATGAATCTTGAAGTATGGTGTTTTAAAAAGTAGGCACTGTAGTAGTGAAAGGATACCAGATATTTCTGTTTTAATAAATAAGATCTAGAACATGCCCACCCGTCAGATCTAGATTTTCTAGATGTGCACAATACATTAAACCATAAATTAATTAAATATATCAGTTTCTGATAACACGCTCTATCACAAGATTAACATGTTATTCTGACATGGCTGTAGTTTTGTAAGTGCTCTATCAAAGCATATTGAATGACATACAGTCTGTGTAACTATACTTAGTATACTTAATTATACTAAGATGACCAGCAGAAAACTTTTTGAGTTCCAGTGAATCACCAATTTACTTTGTCCATAAAATGTTGGCCAATTGACTGATTATGTGTCATCATGGCAGCTTCAAATCTTAGAGATCTCATTGGAAAATGTTCTCCAGGATGGTCTGTCTCCAACCAGATCCTTCAGGTTATCTAACCATATATCCCAGTTAAGACTATAGCAGTTCTTGGATCATGCAATAGATTGTGCTCAAGAAGATCTTCCTTTTCATTTCACTAGTGGTAATAGAAATGTTTTTTCAGGAACTGAAGTAATAATTCACATATTGAGTATATGTGCTCAAGATCAAGCATGGAGCACATGCAAAGAGGCCAGCAGTGAATCAATGTGGGCAAATGTTTAAAGCACTGCTAAATACAAAAGCCCTAATCACCAGTAGATCTGTAGGCTCTGGAAAAGTGTCAGCTATTTGTTTGTGTTTATCATATACAGTATTTACTAAGAGCATGAATGGCATCATGCTTAGCTGACCTTTATTTGCCAGTTACTAAAATCAGCACAACACAAATAATACTGCTCCAAATTTATATGTTCCTTTATGCTATTTATTTAAATTATTTCTATGTCCACCCATCGCACCGTGTTTCTGGACAGCTAACAACAGTATGTAAACATTGACACCACATCAAAGTCAAAACAATAAATTAAATACCTATCACTAAAAGAAGCACAATAATTAAATAGTCACTATCCCCCTTCCTGCTGATTGGCTAAAGAAAGGCCATCTCTTCCTAAAACACACCATTTCCAAGTCACACAAAGGAATTTCCTACAGTTCAGGGTTCTCAGAGTTTTGCAGAATTACCAAACTGTAAACTGAAATTCAAGCCTCCTTATGCCCCCATCTGCTTTTTCAAGGGAGGGAGAAAAGAAAAAGTCATCGTCTATAATACTGAAGAAAAGATATACCACCTCTTTGACCAGAACACAAGCATGGGATACCTGTGTAAATTTATCAGTGTGGGAGTGTATTTATTGTGAGCGACAACTCTTTTTTAAAAAAAGAAAACTTGCAAGCAAAATGCTACCTTTCTTGTTTTTTGCACCCCTCTTTGGTTCTTGCAAGAGATTCAGTGTATTTGCACAGAAATGCTTGTACCAAAGATTTGCCTGGCTTTTCCCAACCAATTCTTCCCCACTCCGCCCCCCCCACCCCCGCCCCAGACTCTCCTCCCCCTCCAGCTGAAGCGAAGTAACAAGCAAAATCCTGAGACTTCTCTTGGCTTTCCTCTTGCTGAGCTTGTGGCCTTTTTGAACTGCCATCTGCAGATTCCGTTGTTGCACTGACTGGGCCAGGCTGTGAAGGAAATAACGTGATTTAGATCAAGTGCTTGGGAAGGCAGTTCATGAGAAACACTTGAGCTAAGCTGTTGCCACTCAGGATGCGCCCTGGGGAGAAGGGTTGCGTTTCAGGTCATGCTCCTGACTTGTGTGAGGGCAGGCACAAAGCAGAGTTTGGTGGAGCCAGGCTGCGTCAGGGAACGGAGGGGGAGAGGGGCGAAAAGGGGGTGAGGAAGGGACTGGGGAAAAGAGGAGAGAAAGATTATGAAACCATAGAAGCGAATCTTGCCAAATTAACTTCTCACCCTCTCAATCACACTCTGGAGGATAAACCCTCAAAGTTTCTGCCTTTAGAACTAAGCTTCTTTTACACCAGACAATTCATTCCCTTCATTTATCATGACAGCCAGCTATCATTCTAACTATTTTTGGAGGTGGGGCAGGGGGAGGTGAGGCAAAATAACCATAACAGGGTATTTCTTTTTTCCCTTTTCCTATTTGGGCCCAAAGAAATCCATTTGCATGCTTCAACCACTGCTTGAGCATCAGGACCTGGCTCCTTTTTTGGCAAGGCCATGCACATAAGTAGAGGACTGCAATGAACTCCTGGCTTCAATTTTCTGACATAATGTAAGCCAGCTAAAGTAAACAGAGAATTCAGGTTGGATAGGAGCTTATCAGGATCAGAAGCAAAAAAAATCCATTTCTATTTGGAGGTGATTTGGATTTGTATCCTTTCACCTGCTGAAATGTACTATGGAAGCCCTCAGTTCAGAAGCAGAGGAACACCCAAAATGTTATATTCTCATAGAGAAATGGGAAGCCATACCGGTCCTTTTCTAAGAAGAAAAGACCTTACTTTTCTGTTATACAGGCATGCTTTGTGTACAGAATACATCCCTAAATTGATTATTTCACCCTTTTCTTCTGTAGATAGCTGCCTGTCCCATTTTTGATGTTCAAACATTGCCTTGGAAATGGCACAGTAGACTCTATTCTAACAATACACAGATTAAAAATATTAAACTGGGAGTCTGACAGTAATGGCTGTTTATGAAATCTATACAGGCCAGTCTGGTGTCAACAGTGCTTTCATTCTGGTATCAAGTGAACAGCTGAATATTCATCCAGGCTTTTATTGATGCTTGGTCTTAACTCAGCATTCTCCTTTTTTTGGGTTTTAGGATTTTGCTGACCTGACATGAGGAGGTTGTTAGTATTTTGCCTTCTCTGCTTTTTATGGTCTTGCCTGGAGATCCATTAAGATTATATAAACATTTTAGCCAATTTCTCTCTTTGCTAACTCACATTCAAGAGAGTGCTACTTCTGCTTTTCACCGTAAGTACGGTAATTGAAGAAGTATCATAGATGATGTCTGTGGCCAGAATTGTACTGGGAGGAGGAGGAATAAAACAGGATTAGTTAGTCATAACTTCCATCTGCCTCATTGGTGGGCCATAAAAGAGATGAAAACAACAACATGTCCTCTGAGACAGTTTGCTGGACATCTTTGTGCCACCATTAATGAGATGTCAGGATAGTCGTATGCCAGAACACAGGAGACTGAAAATTAAATAACAACAAATTTAAACATCTGGCCAATATATAGAGTTGGAAGTTTAATTTATATTGTGATTCTTTATTATTTCTATGTGGAGTCCAAATCAAAAAGGGAGGCAAAAGCAGCAACAGGGAGCTTTGTCAGACTAACAAACTTGCGATGATGGAATTAAGATTAGTATTTGGGGTTATTTTAATTCAAATAATGGATTATGAGTTTGAGCATTATGATTTTCAGAATTCTGTTTGAAACAGTGTGTTTAGAGACTGGAACTGCTGACATCTCCTTCCTTGGAGAACAATGATAAAATACAGTTCTTCCTCTGCTTCCCTTATTTCTTGCAGCCTGGCAAATAGAATGCCATTTCCTTACAACTTCTCAAGATCAAAAGTTATGGGGCTCTTTTATACACCTCCATTTTTCTCTCTCTCTATTCCCACCCCTCACCAGATTGTTTACAAGGAGGCTATCATAATGATCAAAATAGTGGGACTCTTTCCTCCACAAATTACATTTAGTTCTTCAATGGGTAGTATAGAATTTATGAGATGTGTTTGTCCCTCAGACTTCAAAACAAGCTTATATTAGAAACACATTGCTGGAATAGTTCTTAGCTAACATTTATATTACTTTAGTTACCAAATCCAGACAAATCCTAGGGACTTGGCAGGGAAGAGTATAATATATAAGGCATTAAGGTGGTGTATGTATATGTGTCTATAAATATACAAGCTTTGGTGCACTTGCAAAGAAATAACTATGTGGTTCTAATGTGTTGGCTTCCAGAGCAGAAAGATTCCCACCTATGTTTCCTCTGCATGCCATCTTAGTTTTTGGCATTTTGCTTTCACCTTATTGGGATAATTTAGATTACTGTACTGGCTTGTAGCACTGAGCCTCTAGTATCACAGGTATGCATAGAAATACAGCAGAAGCAATCCCTCTGTGAATTAAGAAAGGATGGGATTCGTCTTGGGAGAAGCAAGGACATTTAATTGCATGGACAGGAAGTGTGTAGTGGGGTGCCCCAGGGCTCTGTTCTGGGCCCAGTGCTCTTCAACATCTTCATTAACGATTTGGATGAGGGGATAGATGGGGAACTCATCAAATTTGCAGACTACACCAAGCTGGCAGGAACAGCCAATACTCCAGAAGGTAGGCTTAAAATACACGAGGATCTGGACAGACTCCAACACTGGGCGCTATCTAACAAAATGAAATTCAATGGTGAAAAAAGTTAGGTTCTACATTTAGGCAGGAAAAATCAAATGCACAGGTATAGTATAGGTGGTACCTTGCTGAATAGTAGTAACTGTGAGAGGGATCTTGGAGTCCTAGTAGACAATCACTTCAATATGAGCCAGCAGTGTGCTGCAGCTGCCAAAAAAGCCAACACAGTGCTAGGCTGCATTAACAGAGGGATAGAATCAAGATCAAGTGAAGTACTAATACCACTTTACAATGCTTTGGTAAGGCCACACCTGGAATACTGCATCCAGTTTTGGTCACCACGATGTAATAAAGATGTTGAGACTCTAGAAAGGGTACAGAGAAGAGCAACAAAGATGATTGGGGGACTGGAGGCTAAAACATATAGGGAACAGTTGCTGGAATTGGGTATGTGTATTTTAACGAAGAGAAGGGTGAGGGGTGACATGATAGCAGTGTTCCAATATCTCAGGGGCTGCCACAAAGAAGAGGGAGTCAAGCTATTCTCCAAAGGACCTGAAAGCAGGATAAGAAGCAATGGATGGAAACTAGTCAAGGAGAGAAGCAACCTAGAACTAAGGAGAAACTTCCTGACAATTAGAACAATTAACCAGTGAAACAACCTGCCTCCAGAAGTGGTGAATGCTCCACCACTGGAAGTTTTTAAGAAGAGACTGGACAGCCATTTGTCTGAAATGGTATAGGGTTTCCTGCCTGAGCAGGGGGTTGGACTAGATGACCTCCAAGGTCCCTTCCAACTACTTCTTCTTCTTCTTCTTCTTCTTCTTCTTCTTCTTCTTCTTCTTCTTCTTCTTCTTCTTCTTCTTCTTCTTCTTCTTATTATTATTATTATTATTATTATTATTATTATTATTTTATATTTTAGGCCCCTTTTCTTTGGATTACTTCAATGGATCTGCATGGGCTACCCTTGAAAAGGGTGTGGAAACTGCAGCTGGTCCAGAATGAAGTGGTTTGAGCAGTTCATGGTGCAACAGCTCCTAGTGGGCTTCTAGGTATGATTGAAAATGCTGGTTAAAAGTATAAAGTTCTACATGGCACAGGGCCAGGCTATTTGTGGGATTGCCTTTGTCTTTGCTTACCCCTCCAGTTCTGATAGAGATAGCATGCTTTGGGTCTCTTCCATCAAGCAATGTCATCTTTCTGGAGCGGTGTCTACTTTGTAGCAGTACCTCTCCTACAGAACAGAATCCCCCTGGGGATTTGTAAGGCTCATAACCTGTTAGCCTTCTCTAAGATAGTGACAACCTGGCTGTTCCACCAGGCATTTGGACCAGAATATTAAGCAAGCTTTGCTGTTTGGTTAGTTCTGGATTTATTGCTGCTTTTAATAGTGAATTATGAATTATTTTCTTTAGACCTGAGGCCAATAAAGTAATTACTGGCTATTCAATTTTATTGTTGCCTAGTTTTAACTTTGTGTGCATCACCCAGTGATGAATAGCCATATAAATTGAATAAACTAATAAGCAAACACACAAACCTGTTGAATCCACTGCAGGGCTACATAATCTGGGTCCTGGACTTGAAAGTCCTAAGAATAGCCCTCAAAGCACATTCAAAAGGCCAAGCGCAGCCTTCTATTAAGTTGGAAGAGGAAATGTCAAAAATCTATGCTATGTTGATAAGCCTACCCTGCAAACCAGGGATCCCCAACCCGTGATCCATGGACTAGTACCAGTTTGCTACCTGTTGGGAACTGGGCCATGCAAGCAGTGGCTGAGTGTGCGGAATTCTAAGAAATAGAATCTATCACACTTCGGGAGTGGGGGGGGGGGAGCAGGCCCAGTCATAAAACTCAGTTAATAGAGCCTTGCAAAAGGCCAGCAGGCCAGCAAGATTAGAGTTAACCTAAGATCAGGTGGAATGACCTTCCAAAGGGTGGACTCAATGCAAGAAAAGTTCTTTCTCCTGGGCCCTGCCAGTTGACATTCCTTAGCTGTTGGGATCTGGAGTATACCCATCCTGCTGGATCAGGTGGGAAGAGTAGAAATAATTAGGGAGAGACACTCCTGTAGATAGCCTGGTCTCAAGCCACAAAGAGCTTTAACTATCAGCACCTCGAATTACATTTGGAAGCATAGTAGAAGCCAATTTCAGGTCACAGAGTAGTGGAATGGCATCTGTCAGTCCTCCCAGATAAACGAGATAGGAAACTTGACTAGATGAGTGAGTTCTACTTTTTGTAAGGCTATATTATAAGAATTGTGCAAATCTGAAGATACAAACCTGCCGCCACTTTTAACAGCTCAAACAATTAGAGCGGCGGCTCCTTCCTAAGTTTCTTTCTCTGACCTTAATCCATTGGGGACTCCCTGCATCTCTTTTCTGGTTGTTTCCTAGGCAACATCTTTTCCCCTTCTGCCCCTAGTTCATCCACACATTCCATTGCACATGCGCCGAAAGCCCAGTGCCATTTAGTGTCCACACCAGCACTTTCTGCACCAGCTGAAATGTCCAAAGGCTCTTCAAGGGCAGCCCCATTTAGAACTGGTTGCAGTACTCCAATCTGGAGATCACAAGGGCATAAATGGCCCTGAGTATGTCCAATGGTCTAGAATGGGCACAACAGATGCACAACCCAAAGCCCTCCAAACCACAATTCTCACCTGCTCCTCAGGCAGAAGCAGTGAATCTATGAAGACCTTCTGATTACGCTCCAGATTTGTCTGGGGAAGTTCCATCCCATCCATACTCAAAGACAGAAGATCCCCAGAATCAGAGGTTCGAAAAGCCATTTGCTCAATAGTAGCAACTGTGAGAGGGATCTCGGAGTCCTAGTGGACAATCACTTAAATATGAGCCAGCAGTGTGCTGCAGCTGCCAAAAAGCCAACACAGTGCTAGGCTGCATTAACAGAGGGATAGAATCAAGATCACATGAAGTATTAATACCACTGTACAATGCCTTGGTAAGGCCACATTTGGAATACTGCATCCAGTTTTGGTCACCACGATGTAAAAAAGATGTTGAGACTCTGAAAAGAGTACAGAGAAGAGCAATAAAGATGATTAGAGGTCTGGGAACAGCTGCTGGAACTGGGTATGACTAGGGGTGACATGATAGCAGTGTTCCAATATCTCAGGGGCTGCCACAAAGAAGAAGGACTCAAGCTATTCTCCAAAGTGCCTGAAGGCAGGACAAGAAGCAACGGATGGAAACTAATCAAGGAGAGAAGCAACCTAGAACTAAGGAGAAACTTCCTGACAGTTAGAAAAATTAACCAGTGGAACAACCTGCCTCCAGAAGCTGTGAATGCTCCAACCCTGGAAGTTTTTAAGGAGAGACTGGAAGCCATTTGTCTGAAATGGTATAGGTTTTCCTGTCTGAGCAGGGGGTTGCACTAGATGACCTCCAAGGTCCCTTCCAACTTTACTATTATGATTATGATCATAAGCCCTAAGCCACTTGGTCTTGCTTGGATTGCGCTGAAACCTGTTATGCCCCATGAAGAGCGCCCAGAGTCTCCAGTCCTCATTCTGTGGCATCACATAGGCTGTCTTATTTACACTTGAAAAAAATGAAAAATGTTTTGTTATTTCCTATTTTATTTGTTTAGAAAAAATTAAAAGGAATAAAACACAGAAATATGATAAAAATACATGTTTGTCAGAAAAAATACTTCAAAATTGCTTCCAAAAGTGAAAGCATATAACAAAGGAAAAAAAATCTGAGTATGAGATATCATTTTAACAGTAATGCTTTATCCACTTATTTTCTTAACATCTGCATTTGAAACTGATTTATTGATAACAAATATTTATAAAGATTAATAATATGTTTTTTAGTTTTAAAGGATTTAACAAATTGTTCTAGTATCTCAGGTCTCTCAAAAGCTGAAAATGCTACTGGTCCAAACAATTTTGTTATTTTCAATATTCTTAAAGTATTCCAAATGAAAAACCTTTGCTAACCTATGGCAACTCACCCAAATATGATTCATATACCCTATGAATGCATATACTTCATATATGTGTGAAGGTCAGATTTTTCACCATGTAAAATTCATAGACAATCCTGTTTCTTTGATCCAGGTGACTTTCTTCTTTCAAGTCATTTTCCACAGGCAGCAAAAGCTTTAAATATTGGGTTGCCCAAATGTTATGTAGTGTGTATTGTGTGCGTGAAGCCACCGAGGGACATTCTTTTGAACAGAGAATAGAAGTAGAAACATCTCTGCTTTAAATTACCTCCTTCTTAAGTGGCTTCCTTTCTTTTATAAGTATTGTTTATTACACATGTCAGCATCTGAGGCATTTTCTGCTTTTCATTTACATATGATATTCAAGGCATATACTTAGAAAAAGCAGTAGTTCTGGAAGTATAATTGAAATGTTCTCTCTCTCTGTGTGTGTGTGTTGAATGTACAAGTGGATTGGAATCATATATGTTGGAATCATTGCCGACTTACATACATTTGTGGGAAACTTGGAACTAAAATTACAGGTCTATAGTAGCATTTGTATGCCTAGAAGATACAGGAAATGACCAATTGTTCTCCACAGGGAAGAATTTGGATAGTGGTGCAGCAAGGAGCAGACTTCAAAGAGGAAACTCATGGTCCAACTCAGCAGAATAGTTATGAGGGCCTCCAAACTAAGCTGAACTGATTTGCCCTGTTTTGAAGTAAGTAAAGTATCATACATTATCATTTAAATAACACTGTAGCACTACCCTAAAAAACTTGCCTTCTAGTCTCAAATTACCCAACTGCAATCTGCATTTGTACTGCAAATTAAGATGATGAGATGAAGTAGAAGCAGGGTTGAGAGAAGCAGAACATGCTTCTCGTGGTTTTATTCTTTATGTTCTCCCTCTGCTCAAAGGAGTGGGGGGCGGGGGAAAGAAAGGATCCAGGAGAAGGGCAAATATACGTGTTCCCGGATAATGTTGCAGGATCCAGTCTTGGTCGGTCATTCTGGTGAGAGAGAAGTTCTCTGACGATGGGCTCTAGCACAAGTCTTAAAGCTCAGAAGCCTAAACCTCTGGTCCCAGTGACCAACCCAGATTGGATCCTATAATCTATACAATATTGAATGGCTACTGCCTCTGAACATAGGCAAAAAGGATGTTTGTCACTGTACAATTCCCATGATTTGCCCACCTGTTTGGAAGTTGAGGGGCAGAATTGTTCTTCTGAATATACAGTATTTGGTCTGCCTTCTGCTGAGTGACAGATTAATATGGATTTTGCTTTTGGGCGGTCAGTTCTATCTTCCACTTATGGTGGGTTTCAGAATTTATATTAATGGCAACTTGGAGGAGAAGCTTCATTGCCAATGTCAAATGGGATGAATGAGAACTTGGGAAATGCCAGTTAGATGAGATTTTGGAGCTAGAGACCAACAGGCAGGATCATATTTTACTCCTGTGCAGCTGTCATTGTTTCTGAAATGAGGACTACATGCTCTCCATCATTGCTGGTGCTTCAGGAAGCTTGTATTGTGCAATTGTCCTGCTCAGTCACAGAATTTTACATGGGGTAGGACATCATATCTTCTCCTTGGAACCATAAATTCTTTAGACTTGCCTTCCCAGAAAAAAAACCTACCCTTCTTCAATGTATTCCATGGCACTGTTGAGTAGCATTCTTCACCCATCCATGCTTGTCTAATTGGGAATGGCTGGTGCATATCATCCATTGGTAAAGACAAAAAATATTCCTGCTTCAAAGCCTGACATTACAAACAATATTAGACAATGACTCAATGAAAGGCAATTTTCTATGTATACATGGAAGAATTTTTGCTCCATTTTGCATCTGAAATCCACCCTGATGCCATGGAATACCACTAGATGGCACTCCCTAAACCCCTTTGACAAAAATGGGGGGGGGGAATTCTAAATGCCCCAAATACCTCAAGAGTCTGTATCTCACATGAGATGATATTTTCAAAAGTGTATATATTTATATTATTATTTATATTTATATTTATAGATTTAACAGCGGTATTGCAAGAAATAGAATCTACTGTCAAAACTGTTGCTGTTCTTAATTAATGTAATTGTTACAAAATGATGAGGATTGATGGTGATGATAATACAATCAATTCAAATAAACTAATCTTATTTCCAAGAAATAAATAATCTGGATTTCAGTAGAAAGTGAAACCAACAGCTGAAAGTTAAGTCAGGAACATGGATATACTTATCAATTTAAAGCTTGTCGCACATCCCTAATAATCATTGTCCTGAGCAAATCAATGAAAGCTAATTTATTTTTTTATCTTTTATATATATTGTTTCAATACAGTGATATTAAGTGATGATTAAGCTGAATAAGATCTGCTAGGACTTTGGAAACATAAATCAGGCAGATTGCATTGTGAAAGCTAGATGTCCTGTCTCTCCTGCAGCCAAGTCATGGAAGGCAAGTCTCAGTGACTGCTTTTGGGGACCATGCCTATAGAATTGTAAAATGGCCCACCACAGTAGTAGGGCCAGGGCTTTTTTTCTCATAGAACGCTCAGAACGGAGTTCCAGCACCTTTTTTGGATGGAACCTTGTAGAGTAGGCAAGGCGGGTTGTATGACGTGTGAGTTCCGGCACCTTTTTCTTTTACAAAAAAAGCACTGAGTAGGGCAGATCCTATTCTGACTTCATCAGCAACTATATCATCATCAACAACTATATCATGTAAAATGCAAACAAATATTTGTTGTTGTTACCTGTAAAGTCGTGTGCGACCCATCACGACCCTATGGACAACGTTCCTCCAGGCCTTCCTGTCCTCTACCATCTTCTGGAGTCCATTTAGGCTCACACCTACTGCTTCAGTGACTCCATCCAGCCACCTCATTCTCTGTCGTCCCCTTCTTCTATTGCCCTCAATCTTTCCCAGCATTAGAAAATTATTATTAGAAATTATTAGAAAATGACAAGTAATTATTATTTATTTATCTGTGGTAATCAATACAGATAGGCTATCCAGGAGTAGGCAACCTTGCCTCTTTTATGACTCATTGACTTCGACTCCCAGAATTACTAAGCCAGCCATGCTGGCTCAGGAATTCTGGGAGTTGAAGTCCACGAGTCATAAAAGAGCCAGGGTTGCCTACCCCTGGGCTATACATATGAGGCAACATTTATCCAGGAACAAATGCTTTAGAATTTTCTAAATTGTATTAGTAATTAAAATCTCTTGCCTTATGCACATAAGAAACATAATGATTCATCATATCTATAATCATTGTCATCGTCATCATCAAACTTGCATGTTTCATTCTAATAATAATTTTGAGTGGAATACCACACTGAATTTATATTAGAAAAGAAACACATTAAAAAAGTTAAAATAACAGCCCCTCAGTTTTGCTACACAGAAAAATATGTATGCTTCATATATATATATTAATCTCAATAGAAGAAAATGTATGTAGCTCAGGGTTGAACTATGGAATCCTTGGTGCTCTCCGAGCTTTATTGTTTGCTTGCAAATGTTTTGTTACTCAACTAGATAACTTCTTCAGTACCCGAAGAAGCACTGAAGATATTAACTTTCTTGAGTAATGAAGCATTTGCGAGCAAGCAACTAAGCTCAGAGAGCACCATGGATTCCATATATTTATCTATTAAAAAGAGTAAGCTTCTATCCCAAAGGTGCTTCAGTTCTTCAGAACTGAAGAAGCTTCTTGGATGAGAAGCAAAATATTTTCAAAGAAAAAAGCAAAGAAGCCCATTTGCCTTTTGGAAAAGCACCTTTGGGACGACCATGACCTGGATGATTGAGAATCTCCATAGATTCTTGTTCTCAATTTCTTTTTCCAAATTTTTCAATTTCACGGCAATTCCTCTGAATTTATCTCAATGTTAAGAGCGAGAAAAACTGATTTTTGTAAACATTACTCAGTGCGTCAATTAAGCCCTCTTCAAAATTACCGTAGTGAGCCTCCAATCTGCCCGTTTGCTCCGTAAATAGAATCATGTGTATTTGTATGTGTAGGGTGCCTACAGACACAGCGTAACATACAATACGCTTCATCTCACTGTAAATTTACTCTGTTATTAATGACCACATGGACAGACCTTCTCTAGGATGATCTGCCCCAACCTGAACCTTCAGATCATCCAATGATGCATCCTTTGCTGCTGTAAATGAGGCCATCCACTTTGCTGTTGGTTATTTTGTTGTTTCCTTCCCTTCCACTTTTCCCATCATTATGAGTTTCTTAAGGATCTTCATATAATGTGTCCAAAGTATGATAATTTGAACTTCATTATTTCTGCCTTGAATGAGAACTCAAGAAGGATCTGTCTTCCTGGGATGAATTATTTACTGTTTCTAGGATGAGAGAGAATAGGTTGTGCTGCCTTCTTTCATGGAGACACCTCCATGTTACTTTAGTAGTGTTATTATATACTCCCTCTATCCACTCTTTCTGAAGCTAACCCTGCAGGCCCTTTTCAGGAGAACAACCATAGCACACTTCCAAGTCTCCTCATCCTATTTTACATGATTGAAAAGGATCTGGAAATCTACTTCTTGGATCAGACACTACAAAATACCTCTGCCTGTCCTTGCCAGCAATGGGCAGTCTGTTTCTGAAGAAGACTGAAGAAAGGATACATAATTCCCCAGGTTGTAAAGCTCTGGGAATGTTGTGTACTATTCCATGCTCTGTTTATCTCCCCCCAGTGGGGTGTCAAAGAAGCCATCATCTAAATCAGTGTTTCACCACCTCAGTCACTTTAAGATGTGTAGACTGCAACTCCCAGAATACCCTAACCAGCATGGGAGTTGAAGTCCGCACATCTAAAGAATGGCCTGCGTTTTACTAGAAGGTCAAGCACCAAAGAGACATAATTAAAAGCTCATTACAAGAGACCATCTCCATTAGCATGCCAAACTTCATGCAAATCCATTAACTCCAGGGCTTTTTTCCGGAAGCTTTACATTCCTGCAGAGTGCCCCAGGGATTGGAAAATGTGGCCGTTTAAATTTGTTGCTCTCAGTCTGCGAGAAATGAGGCTCAATTTAGCTTGCTCTCTGGATTATTTCACATTCCAGCAAATTAGTTTTATCCGTTCGGAGAACATTTTCACAAAGGGTTCTTTTGGCATTGTACAGATAAAAAGCGATGGATAAAAATGAATGAGTGGTTTGCTTAATGAAGAACAAATAACTTTAAATCTCTTCCCCAAATGCAGGCTTTCCTGTTATTTCTCCCTCTCCTTTCCCCTCTTTTCCATTTATCTTTCCACACAATATACATGCATACAAACACACACACACACACACACACACACACACACACACACACACACACACACAAACAGAGTGTAAGTCTTGTCCTCTGGCTCTTTACTCCTAAAAATAAAAAGGTTTTTATTCCATTGTTACCAGTCTCCAAACTTGTTAAGTAAAAAGTCAAGTAAATGATACTATTGTTCAAATGGAGGGGATTTATCTAGCTTGGAGAAAGGCAGTGGAGGAGTTGGGTGGGTAAAACACCGGGGAGGCTCGAATGAACTCAAATGGCTCAATGTAAACAGAGAAATCTGAAAGCTTTTGTGAGCTGAAAGTGGGCTATCTGTTCCAGGTCCTGCCTCATTAACTACTAATAGAACTATAGCAGTGGCTTTCTGCGATACCTAACACTTGCGACTGACCTTCCATATCCCCCCCAAACCCCCACCCAGGCCTCCCAATAGAATTAGATGAACTTTAGGTCTAGCTGCTCTCTCCATTCTTGTGTTGTGTTGTGCAATGTCTTGACCTTAACCTCTTGAGAAAATGTTTATCCACTTTCACTCCCCTAGGCTATATTGAAGAGGGAGAGAATGTGTGTGTGTCCTATGACTCAAGTAAATTCAAGATGGGTAAAGAGAGAGTGCCTGAGTGAACAGCAGTATTTGTGTGTGTGTGTGTGTGTGTGTAAATAAAGTCACACTGAAGAACTCTAGTCTGTTGCAGAAGTTGTTACCTGATCAGCTAGGAGGCAGAAATGAAATGAAATGAGAAGCGAGTAGGACTGGAGATGGCTATTTCTTGTAGGTAGAGGCCCTTTGATCCATACAAGGAAGGATGGCAGGGGAATAAAAAGGCATAGAGCGACATATACCAGGCTACAGAGTAATATTACCACTTCCTCTTGCTTTCTTGCTCTGAACTGCATAGCCAATCTGCTTCTAAAGGAACACTGTCTGTCTGGCGAAGCTTTAGAAAGGACAATAATTACAAGCTGATGATGGATGCTGAAAGAAGAAGAAAAGGAAGTCTCCCTTTGTCCTGCCCCCATACCATAATGGCTCATAAAGAAATATAGGGTTGAGCTGTGGAGAAATTATAGGTTAAACTCTTTTCTAGTTGAATCCTTTTGGTGTTAATCACAGGCTGTAAGTGCTGTAACAAACACTTGCATTTAGAATAGAATAGAATAGAATAGAATAGAATAGAATAGAATAGAATAGAATAGAATAGAATAGAATAGAATAGAATAGAATAGAATAGAATAGAATAGAATTTGGAAGGGATCTTGGAGGTCTTCTAGTCCAGCCCCCTGCTCAAGCAGGAGAACCTGTACCATCTTAGACAGGTGACTGTCTAGACTCTTCTTAAAAACCTCCAGTGATGGAATGCCCGCAATTTCTGGAGGCAAGCTGTTCCACTGGTTGATTGTCCTCACAGTCAGGAAGTTTCTTCTTAATTCCAGGTTGATATTCTCTTTGATCAGTTTCCAACCATTGCTTCTTGTCCTTCCTCTGGTGCTCTGGTGAACAGTGTGGCCCCCTCTTCCTTGTGGCAGCCCCTCAAATACTGGAATACTGCTCTCCTGTCTCCCCTATTTCTTCTTTTCTTTAGACTAGCCAAATCCAAGTCCTGCAGCCGTTCTTCATATGTTTTAGTCTCCAGGCCTTTGATCATCTTAGTTACTCTTCTCTGAATTTTTTCCAAACTCTCAACATCTTTTTTGTGATATGGTGACCAAAACTGGCTGCAGTATTCCAGATGTGGTCTTACTAGGGTTTTATAAAGTAGTACTAATCCTTCACGTGATCTTGATTCTATGCCTCTGTTTATACAACCCAGGATTATATTTGCTTTTTTGGTTGCTGCTGCACACTGCTGGTCATGATTAAGTGATCATCCACTAGGACTCCAAGGTCCCTCTCACAGTTACTGTTTTTAAGCCAGGTCTTGCCCATTCTGTACTTGTACCTTTGATTTTTCCTGCCTAGATGTAAATCTTTGCTTTTCTCCACATTGAAACTCATTTTGTTGGATAGGGCCCATTGTTCAAATTTGTCTAGATCTTTTTGGTTCCTTGCAAGCAAGCCTCTGCCCACCCCTCCTCCATTTTTTAGAATATACTTTAAATATATTGTATATCTATATCTAAATAGTTGGAATTCTCATAGATAGACCACTTTTCATGTAGAAAGGTGTATGGTAGTCCTCCACTTAAAACTGCAATGGAGTTTGGAATTTCTTTTGTAATGGAACTTGGAATTTCTGTCCTATGTCATGACAGTTATTAGTAGAGGCACACATGTGATTGACCTGAATTTATGACATTCTTTATAGTGGACATAAAGGGAACACCATGGTTACTAAGCAAACCCATTGTCCATAGTGGTGTTTTTTGCTGTAAACTGTAAGTAGACATCGAATTCTGCCAAAAAACATTGCAAATTGTGATTTTGTGATTGCAGGACACTGCAAATAGCTGTAAATATGGGATGATTGCCAAGGCCCCAGAGTGTGATCACATATCTGTAGAGGGGGTAACCATCAGAATTACCAAAAGGTGGTAAGTACCTTTTTTGGGGGGGTGTCTGTCATAATTTTGAATGGTTGCTAAGTGACATGTCGTAAGTTGAGGACTAGCTGTATTGCTTCTCCTGATATTTTTTCTCAATCAAATTATGATTGGCATTGCCTATAATGGAGCAATTATGCCCATGGTGCACATTTACAGCCAGTGTTGACTGTTGATTGAGGACTGGCATAGAACAAAAACACAGTAGAAGTATCTAGTATGTTGCATAGCAAGGGCTGGTAGAGCGTTAATGTCAGAGCAGTAATTGGACAGATTTCCTCTGGGGACATCAGCACATTATAGACAGGATTACATAAATCAAGAGGGGTCCCAGCAAAACCACTCCTTTCCCTCATGATTGCATTTTGAGAAGGCAATGTACATTTTTCCAACTGGGCCTGAGACAAACAGTAAAGACTCCCTAAAGTTGAGCATTATTTGCCCTCTTCCAAAACATTTCCTAACTTCTTCCCAGTCTTGGGATTTCATTGTTCTCCTTTCACTTATCAAACAGTTCTGAATTTACTTAGCTTCCAAATCCACCTGCTTTTTGTGACCGTATACGATACCATTATGGACATATGACTGGAATCTGATCTACTGGTTTTCATTCATTGAGACCAACCTGCCAATATATATACTCCCACTCCAGATTAAGATGCCTTCATTAGCACACTCCATTAACACTCCTTTTATTCAGCCAGACCTCTGAATATTTCCTTGATTCTCTCTTTCTCACAGAGATGGGAGGTGAGGAATAAGCAGCAGGAAGCAATGGGTTGGTAAGGTTACAGAATTCATCTGATCCATAATGTTCTCCTGTATTCTTTTCATAAGTCCCTCCTCCCCTCTTCCCATTGTGGCTGTCTCTTGCCGATGTGAAATGATTTCTTTATGTTTAACTATCTCTTTCCAGTACAGACCGGAATTGTTCCAAACAAAAGGCAAATGGAATCGGTGGAAACTATATATTAAACGCAAGACAATTTGTCTAGTTTTCATTAGGCTGCTGAGTGAGAAGTCGAAACGCCTCTGTTTTTCCCAAGGTACTCAGATAACCAAAGGCAGCCTTCCCCTCCCCAACCCCACCCGATTCATTTCTCCAGAGTTCCCCCAAAGAATGCCTGGCTTTCTGCTCTTTATATTGTCAGTGGTGATGGCAACCAGGAACGTTGACATTTCCTATTGTTTACCACAGATGAACACCAACACAGCTTTCCTGATCATTAGATAAACTCCTCCGACTCTCCCCCCTGCTCACTTCACCAAACTAACCTTTTCATGGTACATTGCCTATAATGGGCAGTGAAACAACGACATTAACCAGAAAGGGGATCAAACTTTATCTCAATGAAAACATACCAGCAAACAACAACCAAGATGGAATTCTCCAGGCCCAGAGGAGAAGTGTCTTTTTATGATGGGACATTTGCTGTAAGAAGGATGGCTTTAAAAAGATTTTTAAGCACAAACATGAACAAAGTTATACTGGAAAGGGCTAACCCCATGACATTTCTAAAGACTCTCATATTAATTGGTCTGTCCTTCCAAGGCTAGGACTTTGTGTCAGAATGTAATAGGATAAACCATCCTATACATGGTAGGGTATAATTGGAATTGGAAGAACAAAATGATGGTGCATTTATTCCAAAACCAAACTGGTTGTTTTGACTGGCATAAAGGTAAAGGTTCCCCCGCACATGTGTGCTAGTCATTTCCAACTCTAGGGGCTGGTGCTCATCTCCATTTCAAAGCTGAAGAGCCAGCGCTTGTCCGAGGACATCTCCATGGTCATGTGGCCGGCATGACTGGATGCCAAAGGTGCACGGAACGCTGTTACCTTCCCACCGTAGTGGTCCCTATTTTTCTACTTGCATTTTTACGTGCTTTCGAACTGCTAGGATGGCAGAAGCTGGGACGAGTAACAGGTGCTCACTCTGTTACGCAGCACTCGGGATTCGACCCGCCAAACTGCCGACCTTCTGATCGACAGGCTCAGCGTCCACTGAGCCACCGCGTCCCTTTTTTGACTGGCATAGCCAATCACAAAAGACCAGTTTACCAAAAGATGAACTGGAGAGATTGTTTTTCTCCGGTCTTCTCTGGCCCCAGATACTTTCTTGTGGCTTTTTTTCTGGGCAAAGGAACACTTTACAGAACAAAGCTCTAAAGTGCAATCCAAACCATTTTTGCTTTCCTAAAAATGTTTGAAGAGTGGGGACATCCACGGGGGACAGGAAAGAGAATCAAAAGGGTTGAAATGATGGCTATGACTGTGCAATTGAACCTTCCTTCACAGTACATGAAAAAAAGTGGAGCTTTGACTACACTTTTGAATTACCTTTTTTGTTCCCCTTTCTCTGTAGGGACATCATTGTTGAAGTATCCATGGAATCCTTGCTGCTTTCTGAGCCGTGTTGTTGTTTTCTTGCAGATACTCAACTAGGCAATATCTTCAGTGCATCTATGAGACCAGAAGTATTCTTTCAAATGAGAGGGATGGTGGAGGATAATTCCAATAAGCAAATGAGCAAGTAAAAGCAGAAAAGAAAAATACACAGACATGGTATCAGTAAGGAGGAAAAGGAATTACCAAGATTGGTGCTCAGTACATTGTTGATGGGAAATTAACCGTAAAAAATGAAGGACATTAAATTATTTTAACAGTATGTGGAAGACTATAAATCTCTGAGCCTAGAATCAAAGTCTCCATTAGTTTTTAAAACTTACAGAAAAAATACAAAAAGAGGAAGGGAGGGAGGGAGGGAGGAGAAAAAAAAGGAAAGAAGGAAAAGAAAGACTATAAGAGCATTATAGATAAGTATTAGTTTCTAATTTCTCCTTTGTTGCACTCTGATATACAATACTTATACAGGTTTAATTTTTTTTCTGTATTTCTGATTTCAATTCTTTAGTTAGTTTTCCCCCTTTAAACACCATACAACCTGACTTATCAGTGGTCAGGAACACAGACAGCAGTTATGAATAACAAGGTCACCATATGTGTGCATATCCTGGATTATTTTAAAGTCTGTCTGAGATGGAAAGCAAATAAAATCAATCAGATAATTGTGGTGGTGTGAGTTCCTTCTTTGCATTTCTGGGCTTCTCTGTCCATGAAGGAATGCTTCAGAATTTCATTTGGTCTGGGGTTTTTTTTTTTTAAGTTGTTGTATCTGTTTTGTTTTCCCCAGATTCTTTAGTGTCAGGTTGTTAGGCCTAATTATAACTCAAGTGTAGAATTTGGATTTTGTATGTGTGTGGGTCAACATGATTGTGATGGTTTTCAAGTGGCTCAGAAAATATTTTCCTTTTGCTTTTAATTTTCCTTAGATTTAATAAGCCACTGCAGAAAGATTTTATTACGTATTTTAAAGGAAAATCTGTAACACATTAATGCAATTTTCATGCACAGAAAACAAAAATTTGCAGATTGATGCAGAAATAAGGCAGAAGGGCTTTATCAACAAACACATGTGAAAAATGACATGGCCAGGAAGTAGAAAGTTCTGGCAGATCCTGCTGTCCATCTTGGCTCAAAGTTTTGGCAGCTACTTCACAATAGAAATGCACCTTGCTGTTTGCTCTCAGTGTAGCTTGTTTCTCTATGCCTCCATTTTCCTTTTGCTGTGCGGAAGGATGAATGGGGAAGAGTGGAGAGAGAGCCACACCATCTCTGCTCAAAAGTGCCATGGAAATTCGTTTTCTTCACTTACTTTGTTCATTTGTTTAGAATATTGATTTATAATGGGTATGTCTACAGCCGGTCAGTCCTAGAGGAGATCAACCCTGACTGCTCTTTAGAAGGCCAGATCCTGAAGCTGAAGCTCAAATACTTTGGCCATCTAATGAGAAGGAAGGACTCACTGGAGAAGAGCCCAATGCTGGGAAAGGTTGAGGGCAAGAGAAGAAGGGGACGACAGAGAATGAGGTGGCTGGATAGAGTCACTGAAGCAGTAGGCGTGAGCTTAAATGGACTCCAGAAGATGGTAGAGGACAGGAAGGCCTGGAGGAACATTGTCCATAGGGTCGCGATGGGTCAGACACGACTTCGCAACTAACAACAACAACAACAACAATGTCTACAGCCATAGATGAGTTTAACCAGTTTTATGGGAACTGTTGCCCTGTGAGTGGAAGAAATGCAGTAAAGACTCCTAATAGAGACTTCTTAGCATCTTCACCAACTACACTTCCCAGGAATATTTCAATAACGCTTTTAATGGGTAACTTAATTATGCCCCTCCCCCCATGGGATAGTCTCATGATGTGTGCATGTGCATCATGCAACCCAAAATAACTCTTTGATTAAAAGCATATTAAAGGTGTTTAAACATCATAAATAAATTTTATTGTTAAGTCTCTTGGAGGTATGCATTGGGAAAAAATGCTTCTTATAATCCTATAAACTTAATTTTCCCTCCCACTCAACCAATATTTTCAGAAAATGTAACCAATATGTAGTCTCTACATTGTTAAAGTAATAAGTATAAGATCTTCCTTCCTTCCTTCCTTCCTTCCTTCCTTCCTTCCTTCCTTCCTTCCTTCCTTCCTTCCTTCCTTCCTTCCTTCCTTCCTCCCTCCCTCCCTCCCTCCTTCCTTCCTTCCTTCCTTCCTCCACCCCTCCCTCCCTCCCTAAGGCTGACTGAGTTACTGAATTTTTTAAAAAGCCCATTGTTTTTATGCAGACTTTCCCCAGGAAGAATAAAGACTGGTATAACATCAAACAACAACGTCTACTCCAAATTATCAGAAAATTGGGTTAATTGACTTACTCATATTTATTGCATTTCATCCTACCTTTTCTTTGGGAGCTTTAAATTATGCATATGGGTGGAGGGGGAATGTCTCCTCTAATTTCATCCCCATGGCAACAAGCTTATAAAGCATACTGGGCTGAGATAGAGGGGGGGAAAGGGGGAGTGGGATTGGCTGAAAATCATCCAGTGTGGTCCATGACTGAATTGGGACTTGAACGTGGGCCTCTCCCAGTCTACCTCCAGCACTTAACCACCAAACTAAAAGCATATTGTGCAATCACACCATGACTGAAAGAGAAAAAAAAGTTTTCAACACCTGCAAGAAACTTAACAGAGAAGGATTTGACAGGACTCTAAAATAGGGATCCCCAACCTCTGGGCCACGGGACCAGTACCGGCCCATGGCCTGTTAGGAACTGGGCCGAACAGCGCCAGGTGAGCAAAATTGCACATGTGAGGGATCTAGGTTGCATACCCCCCCAGTCTGTGCAAAATTGTCTTCCACAAAACCAGTCTTTAGAACCAAAAAAGTTGAGGACCACTACTCTAAAGGATCCAGTTTCTCAAACATTCATCATGGAAAAGCCAAGTCCGAAGATGCTTTCTTACAAATCCAACAATGACTTAAAAGTATCACCTGCCTATGAGAACACTTCCAAATTTCTAGCTGCATGTGTTAATATTTCACTGTGCTTGGGAACTGGCTTGCTATTCTGTATTCCGAGATACCTTGCATCCCTGTGTGACAAAGCTCAGCAGCCTCTTTTGCCAAGTGACCAGTTGAACCAAAGGAAAGAGGGAGGACTATTAGCTGGGCTTCCACTAGATGGCACTGCAGTCTAGTACTGTACAATCATATCATAGATAAACAACTTAAAAGAGTGGGCCAAAAGTTGAGTTGGAATGTGTTGACTTTGTGGTTGAAAAAAGCAGAACAAGTTAGATATAAAGGCAAATCTCAAACAAGAAAAAGAAGTGTACCAGACATGTCCTTTAAGTACAGGAAATACCAATAAGATTTAAACCAGTGTTTCTCAACCTTGTTAGCTTGAAGATGTGAGGATGGATACATGGCTAGCTGGAGAATTCTGGGAGTTGAAGTCCACACATCTTCAAGCTAATAAGGTTGAGAAACATTGGTTTAAAGTTATTCCAGACAGTCTAACCAATGGGTTTGAGTTATCAAAGTTTCCCTTTCATCCTTAATCAACCAGCACCCAACTACCAACACAATACAGCTCACAAACTGGTATATACTTACTTACTTACTGGTATTCTTTGGATCAACAACATTCTAATATATGGTCTGCTGAGTTGGAAAGCAACTTTTTAAATGGACATGCATATGATGGGATATGTATTCCCAAACCTGGGGATCTGGTGTTCTCCATCAGAAGATCGTATATCATGACCAACTACCTGGGGAGGGATTCCATCTACCATAATAGAATTGGAGCTCATGGAATAGGGGAAACAGTTCAAACAGAATAGGCTGAATTATACTCGGTAGCATTTTAGAGAGTCTTCTTCAATTAGTAAGGAGTTTTATCACAAAAATATTAACACAGTAAAGCCCCGTTAAAGCCATGCATTTTTACGTTCTAGAACATTCCAACAACATCAGCTTTTTAAAAGTTTCAGAATCTTTGTATGAAGGCATAAAGATCGCACAGTATAAAGATCACATATAGCTGGAATATATTTAATTGTCATGTAAGCTGACTGATCATAACTAATCTGAAATCCAAGTTACAGAACAAAACTGCTCTCCTGATAATGCCTTCTCCATTTAAAAATACCTTCAACAGTATAGGAATAGCTGTGGGTTGGTAAGATTAAATAGTACTGAATATACATTATAAAGTCATTATGAATGAACTGTTGATTTTCAGAAAAAGAGATGCGGTTAAACAAGTCAAGATTCTTCAGTTTAGAAAAATAGATAGGGGCTCTGTGTGTCCTTGAAATGTATTTCAGTTTCCCTGTGATAGTCTACATCAGGGGTGTCAAGGGGGGCGGGTGGGTGTGGCCTGGGTGGGCTTGGCCTACTGGGTGGGTGGGGCGTATGGCCTGCTGGGTGGGCGTGGCCAGCTCTACATCGTTCGCATCAAGGGTGCCTATGGGGGCCTGGGCAGGAGTGGGACAGATCTGAGGGTCTCTGGCAGGAGGAGGGTCTCTGGGCCAGGGCCAAGGCAGTGGGGGCCGTTCCCTCACTGTTTCCAGGATGGCTTCGCGGGCCGCATGAAACCACTTTGCCAAGGATAACAGAACTAGACAGGAATGAAGAAGAACAGACCCACAGAACAGAAAGGAGGTCTCACTCATCTTAATCAAAGGCCCTGAGCATAGAGCCAGGACTTCAAGACCCTTGGAAACAACAGCATGGTGGGGGCTGTCCAGTTCTGGGTGGGAACCTTGTTCCAGAAGGCTCATTCCAGAGGGACTCTAGACCAGTATAAACAAACTCGGGGGAGGGGGGGCTACTGCAGCCTGTAGCCTCCTTCCTGAAGAAAGCAAATATGGACCCAGCAATCTATGTCTAAATTACCTTCAATCAAGATTAATTTTGAAAGAGAAATGCTAATTGATGATATTAGAACCGTCAGCAGTAACTTTAACTGGATTTTTATTTTTAAAACTACTTTTGCTAGTGTTATTGTTCATCATGTAGTCAACCAGATGTTGAAACTGGATTTAGCATTTTTATCCACCTATTTATTCCTTCCAAAGGACCCGGAATAGGCAAATGTGGATATTTGATAGCGTTAAAGGTATTGTTGCAGGATTATTTTCATTATTATATGAAGTATGAAAGTACAGTAAGCATTTTATTTTACTGAACTTTATTACAAAAACAATTTGCTTGATATGCTTGTATAATTGCTCTACCTTAAATAACATTTTTGCATTATTGTGATACTTTTTAAAAAAATATGCAGGATTTTACCCATTATAAAATTCGAAAGTAGTGATGTTGTTAGGGTAGCTTACATAGAAACCTAACCCCCAAAAGAAGTTTGACCTACATGAGGGTCTTATTCATTTCTGATTGCTGGCAAAAGACAACGGAACAATTAGCAGGTCCATCTAGGTGAACAAGACAAAGGAAGCCATTGGACAACATGTCCAACAGATGAAAGGATTCCCTAATTCCTTTGCACACTCCCATATGTGGGTATTGTAAACAAAAGAGGGGAGCTGGCGATTCCAAGATGCCACTGATCTCTTGCCCTTTGATTATCTTTTGTGGTAATGAAGTCAAGACATGGTGTTTAGTTTATATGGGGCAATTAGGAGTTCCATTTCCTTGCATGATTCGACTCAAAGAGAAGTCAATGCCAGAAAGTATTTCAGCTGGGAGAAGAAGGAGCTGCACTGTGGTAAATCAGCCAATCAAAAAGAAAAGTATCTTATGTTGGAGTGCTTGGTGTATTTAAGTTGGCCTATTTCATAGATTTACAAGAGTGGAAATTATAAAAACAAAGCAGTCACATCCTCAATTTAGCGCCTATCTGCACAACAGCTGCTTGTCTCCTGTGTTGAAACTGGCTGGAAATGAAGCCAGATTAAGAAATTGCTGTCTGGATTTCACGCAACGAAAAACGAAAGGATGTTGGCCAAGTATTCTGTTTGGACCTTGGTTACCATGGACTCTGATTAGTGGGATCCCACCTGTACTGAGAAACTAAGCACTAGTTGTTTCTGTTCCAAGTGCAGGCCCTTGAGGACATGTGATTTCCACTGTTAGACTTTTGCACGAATGCCCTCTCCACCCTTTGTTGACTTCTGCTCTTTGGCACATCCATTTATGGACTGACTGGAAGAGACAAGAAAACACTGCGATTTTACTTTCAGGCAGTAGGACCAGAAAAGGAAGCTGGCAGAACTGTCAATCTCATCTAGTTAAAAAGAAAATAAAAATTCCATCATGCCCCTGGCCAATTGGTAAAACAAAAATAAAGAAGTCCAGCCTTTCACTGCCTCATCAGTGAATCTGAAGTATAGAAGTGGAAAGCAGCCCGGCAGCCCAAGATGAACATAGTTATTGTGTACTACAAGCAGTGACTGGAGAGAGGAGGCATTTTTGCCCAGTGCACAATAGACTGGTGGTATAGGCCTACAGTGGCAAGTGGGTTGCCTTTCTATATTTACATTTAGACCAGCCAATCTATGTACTGCCAACCCACCAATGCATGTACTGCCTACCAATACATGCATTTGGGATTGAATATAAGTTTAAGTGCTTGAAAAGATTTCTGGACATGCAGATACAGAAACTACGGTACTGATAAGGTTCAGCTATCACAGCATAAGCTGGGATCTAAGTCTTGATCCTAAATTAATACAATTCCCATACAAAGATTTAATACACACACACTGCAAAAACAATAGCTGGGTTCCCCCAGCGTTCTGAACCACTAACCACCCAGCCTTTAGTTGAACCTTGGTTATAAGTCCTAAATTGAAGATAAACAACCATCTAGGGCTGCCCAAGGGACCTGTCCTCCCATTCTTACCGTGGGTTGTTACTCTTTTATGGCAAGTTAAAATAAAGCTTAGAACAATGTAAGGATAAGGTGGTGGGGAAAGCCATTGTGAAAAAAAGGATGGCATTTTTTTTAAAAAAAATATTGTGAACATACACACTTTCTGCTTTACCCATAGCACGTTCCCCCTTGTCCTGCCCATATAAGGTCCCTGAAACACGCTCTTTGTCTACAGCTTTTGATCTCAAATACAGCCTAAACAATAATTACCAAGATAGGACAGCTCTCACTTTAAGAGAAGGAAAAAAAACATGAAACAAAGATGATTTATTAATTTATCTGTAAATATACGTAGCACCCAGGCATATATTTTAGAAGTTACAGGTATTTTAGGTGAATTTGGGATAAGAGAGCAGCCATCCCTGCAACATAAAAGCAGAACTGATATTAATCATACTCAAATCAGGAACTTTTAGTTAATGTGGCCTTTGGACAGGGAATGATGAAAGTGGTCCTCCCAAAGCTTTGGGTTCCGTGATAAAAAAATAACCCCATGCTCATATTAATAGAGAAGGCTATCATATATTCTTTAAAAGTAAGGAAAGCCAATTTTCATATACATGACATCTTGTGTTTTGGTATAAATCTCTTGCTTTTTCAACTCTTTGCTCCATTTCCCTTCCCAATCAGGAAATTAACTGAATTAAAGAAAGAGCTCTTTTTAATATTCATAGTATTTTTTTGTGAAAAGGATGGAAAGGGAGAAAAAGTCTGCGATGTCGAATCTAAACAGAACCGAGAGATTTGGGTCTACAAATACCAATTCTATCTTACCCTAGAACAAATCCTTTTGGAATTCCCACCAGCTCAGGGTGGCTCTTATGTCCCAGGAATCTACTTCCAAAAGAGACAGGAGAAAAGCTAAATTTGATTGAAAAGATTCTGGATTTGGATAAATTAAATTAATGTGGTTAATGTGTTTATGCCCCATTTATTTAATGAATTATCCTATCATATTAAAAATGACTATTTGGTTAAAAAAAGGCATGTTGGGAAACAGAAGCTTCCAGTGGAAGTCAGCCAATGAATATTATGAGAAAGGTAACTTTCTAGAATACAAAATAAATATTAGCAATATTCTAGAGTTCTTGCTGGTCTCTGAGGCTGTCTGTCTGCTTGCAGACATTTCATTACCCAACTAGGTAACATCATCAGTGTAAGTGAGGAGTTTGCTTTTTGTTTATATATAGTAGCTTGTCTTGCCTGTTTTGGTGGCCTCCTTAGTAGTTCCTTGATTAAGGTATTTTTTTCTGCTTGTTTGCCACACCCCCACTAAAAACTCCCCACCTTGTGCTGTGACAAGCAGAAAGTGTGGATCAGCCCTCAACTATTGAAAGATGCTTGACAACCACAAAGAGATGGATGGATTAGCAGCTGCTTTTCAATGGGAAAAAGGAGTAAATGCTTTCACAGAACTACATTTAATTCTTTCATGGAGAGAAAGAATTCACAGGAATAAATGACCAAAAACTTCAAAGGAATATTCCAAATAATTTTCTTCTAGAGATACCTGTATCTAGTAAATGTGTGTGTGATTACTAGCAGAAAGGAGTGGACTGGGTTCCTCACTAATCTCTGAGTAAAAAGTGATCTGTCTCTATTCTCATCGGACCTCCTCCACGGTGGTCAGTCAGCAGGAACAATCTTTTCATTGCTTCTGTGTTTAGCTGTTCTTTGACATGACAAATATCAGCTGCAGTTCAGCCAAGCTCACTATTTGTGTAACTTAATTGCTTGCCTGATTCCCCCTCCCCTTTTATGAGACAAGCTGTTGGAAAAAATTAAGCTTAAGGACATAGCTCTCCCCCATTAATTAACCTTCTTTCCAAATGCATTAGTAGGGCAGGTCAAATAGCTGGGGAGTGTTAAGTGTATCATTAGGATGTCATTTCCTGGCTAAAAAGGGAGATGAAGCTGAGTTGCTTCAAGTGGCCACATTAAAACCCAAGAATATGAAAGGTGCCCTTTTGGATTAGATGAAACCCTATGTGGTCCAGCATTCTGTTCCCACAGGAACCAATAACATGCCTATCATTGCTGCTGGTGCTTAGTGGGGCCAACAAAAAGGCCATAACGAGGTGGAGCCAAAGAGTCACAACAGAAGATGTTCTGTAGTTCACTGTGTTAAAAATCACCCCCCACACCTCCATTTTTTTTCCTGATGCAGCAAAAGCTATTACTCAAAAAGGTAGAACTTTGTTAACAACATTAAGATAATCCATGTTAAAAGTGGGTAGGTGAGGCCATGTTTAACACACACCTGAAGAATCAACCCAATTGATTAATATATTTCGGTAATTGAGCAATACAATCTGACAGCATAGGAGGAAAAAAGCAATGTTAAGATACTACATAACAACCAGTCATCTACTAAGTACACTCTGACACACACATCAAAATTGAATGTGAATTTGCAGAAGGAATGTTGATTCCTTTCAGCAAAGCTTGCTATTTTATAACTTGATAATTTATCTTTAACCATTTTTTTCACCAAATATCCAACAAACTGTCTACTTAAAAATGGCATTACATTGGTCACAGGAGAAGACCGTTACTTTTTTTTGTTTCCTTCTAAGATTAGCTGAATATAAACTCAACAAGGGGGAAAGTTATTAGAAACTCTGTTTTAAATGTTTGTGCTAAACTCCTATATGTTGTCCCTGTTCATTTAATCATTGAACTCACTTTCTGGAAGTTGGCTGCCTTATATTTCTTGGTGAGTCTCAGCTTACTCAGCAGGAATAAATAACTCAGTCACCCACATGGGGCAATTGACAACTTTCAAGATATATTCCTTGTAATGAACAGCTATTAATGAGAAGTCTTTTGTTACAGCTGAGCACATAATCCCTCTGAATGTTTTGCTGGATTCTGGTCTCCTTTTGATGAACTCTACTCTGCCTGATGAAGATTTCCACTGACAAATTCTGCTTCATTCTCCCTGTTGGTTCACTTTAGCAGTCTTTTAATTCCACTAACATCCCTGTTTCTTATGTTGGCTTGTTGCATTTAATGTTGCTTCTTGGATTTCCTCTTTTGTTAATTTGGGTGATATATAGTTAAACTGAACAATTTTTTTAACACTTGTTAATTACAGGAATGACCTCTTAGACTTGGTGGTAGCTAATCTATGAAATACACTCTTGTTCAGCTTCTCTTAATGTAGCTTTAAGTAACTCCAATTGTTCTACTGAACTCTTCCCTTCCCTTCTGTTTACTAACTTTATTTGGATAACTTCCTAGATTTGAGATCCTGTGTCTGTAGAGTTCTTTAGCAACTTGTCATTTATATATAGATTAAATTTATTGTTTCTAGTTGATTTAACAAGATTTAACTCAAAGTACATCCTGGAAACCTCTTCATACAATGCATAATTAATCTGTGACTCCATTAACACATGACATCATGATGGCCATTAGCTTGGATGGCTTTAAAAGGGGATTGGGTAAATTGGTGAAGATCCAATTAGTTTTGAAGACAAAATATTATTTTAGGAATGAGGGCAGCATGCTAATTGCAGGGGAACAATGGCAGGAGAGAATATGTCTCCATCTCAACTTATAAGCGTCCTAGAAGCATCTTGTTGGCTACTGTAAGAAAGAAAATGCTGGACTAAATTACTTTGGTGATTCTTGTGATCCTGGGATTAAAAGGTTGGTTCTTGTGTTTTATAATGCATATAATATTTTGTTACAATGCTAAAATGACATTGGGTTGCTTCCCAATATATGTTGTCAAAAAGTAAATATTCAGTGTTTTTCTATTGTGAACATTCATTCCCCAAAAATAAGGACATCAATGGACTTACTTGTATTTATCCTGTCTTTTCCTGAAGGGGAAGAGGAACTGTTGACATTGGTATGCAGAGCAATTAGCAGTAGGAAATCATACTTGTACAGCTTGGCTGGAAGCAAAACTATTTCTGTTATGTTTTATTAATAGTTTGAATTAAAAAGGAAAAACACTGGACCACTGATTTGCAGTCTCTTTCAATTAAATCATTTGAACCCTTAAATAAGCTTACGATCTAAAAGATACGATACAAAAAAAGAAGGAATGTGGAAGAAAGGAAAGAGAAGGGAGCCAATGCAGGTGTCTGTTGAAGATGTTAAATAGTGATTCTTATTATGATCAGTCAGAATAAATAATAATGGGGGTGTCTGATGAGCTGCATTTTGACTGGCCCCATTTCCACTCTGCTCCAGGCTGTACAATGGCCACTGAAGGAAAAGGGCATACAATGAATCAATACGATTCCCATAACTTCCTATCACAAATGCAGATGTCATCATGTACAGCAAAAATATCCACTATAATGGTGATGATATTATCCATTTAGTCATGTCCGACTGTTGGCGATTCTATGGGCCAGGTCTCTCTAGATCTTCCAATCATGCGCTGCTTCTTTGAGTTTTTCTATGTTCTGGCTGGTGTCATCTTTGATGGTGATCCACTGTAATGCTGAGACACAAAGATTCTAAGAAGGTCCAAGAAATGAAGGGGTGTAGATAAAGATGACGATGAATGGAATCGGCATCTGATCACATCAGGTTCTAACAGGAGAAGTGTATTTCCCTGCTGCAATTATAAATAGAAAGTAAAATCATATATTTGCAGTATTGATACATTAGCTGATGTTTTAATCCAGTGCCCAAAAAAGATTGGATTCTTTTTGGTGAAAACCACAACTCATTTTTAAAGGAGAATGATTAAGAGTGCAGTGCGTATAGTCAAGGCTATGGTCTTTCCAGTTGCAATGTATGACAGTGAAAGTTGGACCATAAGAAAGGCTGAGTGCCAAAGAATTGAGGCCTTTGAACTATGGTGCTGGAGAAGACTCCTGCGAGTCCCTTGGACTGCAAGGCAATCAAACTGGTCAGTCCTAGAGAAGATCAACCCTGACTGCTCTTTAGAAGGCCAGATCCTGAAGCTAAAACTCAAATACTTTGGCCACCTAATGAGAAGGAAGGACTCACTGGAGAAGAGCCTAATGCTGGGAAAGATCGAGGGCAATAGAAGAAGGGGACGACAGAGAATGAGGTGGCTGGATAGAGTCACTGAAGCAGTAGGCGTGAACTTAAATGGACTCCAGAAGATGGTAGAGGATAGGAAGGCCTGGAGGAACATCCATAGGGTCGCGATGGGTCGGACACGAATTCGCAGCTAACAACAACAACAACAAGGAATAAAAGTGACATTCTGCAGAATAAAGTAGTTGGCTCTGGAATTACTCTATACCCCCTATCTCTGCGATGGGGGAATGGATGAATGGAGTGCATTACAGAGTAGCAAAAGATGGCACAATCTAAAAGATGAATTGTTTTTATGGGAGAAAAAGGGTGAAAATGGCTTCTTTCTAATAGTTCCCAGAGTATATGCTTTATGATGCAAGTAGTCTGCTTCAGTTTGGGAAGAGTTTTGTCTACAGGTGAAGAACAATAAAGGAAACTGCTTAATTTCATTGTGTTTTTCTTGAGTTTTGGAGCCTGATAATATCATACATCACTGTTTCTCAACTTTTCTCAGCTTTGACAACTTTAAGATGGGTGGACTTCAACTCCCAGAATTCCCCAGCCAGTCCTCAATAGTTTCTTTTCCCATTGTGCAATGGGCTGATTCAGAGTTCTGTTTCACAAGTAGTTTGTGCATTTAGGGTTGTAGGTCAGCTGGGTGGGACACATTTGAGAGATTAGGAGAATCTTCAAGAAGGAAGGTTTTAAAAAAATCAAGATAGCAGTTGTAATCATGGGATCAAAGCCCTACTCTTTTTATATATGCAGTTTGGGATCTGCTACTGTTAGATTGCAGAAAAGTGATTTCAAAGAACTTTATTGCTCTGGACCAGGACTTTTCTGACATGGAAGAGAGCTTTATTTTCAAACCTGACTGAAAGGTGAGAGGAAAATAAGAACCCAGCAGTGGGGAGAAACTTAGTGGGGAGTCTACTGCTTTAGGGCTTGAGAGACAGAATCTGCACTTTGGGAGAAACAAAAACATAAATAGCTACACACTGCATATGAAAGATCTGACTTCCGACACTGTATGTTTTGTTAGGTGAGGTCCCCCCTGCAAGGAAGGATTTGGGTTTGGTGGCAGGCCTTTTCTGCTGTGGCCCCTGTGTTCTAAAAATCCACTTTCTTTTCCTTCTTGGAATTTTAATCTACCAGTCTTTGCCCATAGCTGAATGTGGTCACTCCATTTTGGAAGGTTGTTTTGTTCTGGCTTGAGATATTCTCTTTTGTTTCTTCCTGCTTTCTTGCATGCCAACAAGAATTTCATGACTGGGGCATGCTACCAATAGTATCAATAAAGAAAGTAACCAACTAATTTGTGGAGTGTGCCTAGGGCACTTCCTGGAGCCTTGTCCTCTCTGCAACATATCTCTCAACTAACTTACTACTGTACTGAAGTAGAAACAAGAGTGGTTTGGCCATTGCCTAAGGCCACCCAACAGTACTTTGGAGAAGCTGGCTTTCTGAAAACTTGGATTTTTTTTTTAAAAAAACACAAACCAAAAGCAGCTCAGTTATCTTTCCAAACCTCTCTGTCGAGGTTTTGTGCTGTAAACTGTGAGTTTTATACTCCCATTGGCTAAGTATGTATTGATGCATCCAACCAGAATTCCTAAATAATAATCCAAAAACCACTTATGCAATCCTTCACACACTAAGGCAAAATCTGGGACAGTTTGGGACCACAAATCCTGAGTTTTGCACTGCCACCCACAAGTGAGTGAATAATCCCCCCCCCAACAATCTGCATTTATCTTTCTGTGGCTGCTTGGCAGATGGTGGCTGTTGTGCAGCCCAGACCATAATTAGCACTTCCCATTTTTGAATATAGCAACAACACAAGGCTCCGCTTGTGGAATGGGGGAAGGCAATGTCTTGACTGGTGGGATCTAGAAATAGAAGAGCTAATTCATTTCAGTTGTTTGAAGGGAAGTTTTTTCTCAGAATCCTAGTAAGCGCAAAGAAGGGAGAGAGTTCCTCCTTATCAGTCCTCACAACAGGTTCCTCTTGATGTCCTGAATGGCTATAGATCCTTCCTAAAGACTTAGAGCCATTTTCCCTGAGCTTGCCCTCCAGATGTACTGACTGCAACTCATGTTTGCTTATGAAGATTTAATTTACTTGAACAGCACTGGACGGGTGGAGTTGTTCTTAGCATTTTTTGGGGGGGGGGCTTCAAAAGCCATGAAGGTGAGGGCAGTGATGCTACATGGGCCCAGGTTCTTGTCCCCCTCCCCTTCCCAAACACTATGGAGGTGTGTTCAGCTTTCCCTTTTTAAAACATTTATATACTGACACCGTTTCTATTCCTCCAGTCCTAAGAAGCACTTTGAAGGAGATCTGTGTCCATCTTCATTTCTGTTCAGTGGTATCCATGTGGGAGGGAGACAAAGGGGGGAAATGGCAAAAGAGCATTGCGCCAAAGCAATTGTAACTCTATCCCCTTTGAATGAATTTTGGGACGTCACGTGCACAGAGAGAGGGAGAGAGCTTATGCTGTGTCAGTGTGACAACTTTCCTAATTTTGATGCAAAGATTGGATCCTGTAGACACCTCTCAGAGCTTCAACTGATTCTCCCCTGCCCTGAATGGGAGCAAGTGCTGCAGAAAACATTTCTCCCTCCCTCTCCCTCCACAGAAAATGGAAAGAAGCAGAAAGGAAGAAAAGAGAGAGACCGGAAAAAATGATCCATTGGTATAACACTTTGTTTTTTTGGGTTCCTGAGAGAAAGCTGTCAGACTTAGCATTTCCTTGCAGGACCTGAAGCTTAGCGGCTGAAATAGGAATGAGGCAGGAGTTCTTGCCTATAGGGACACAGCATCTCAAAGCAACAAATAACGTCTACCTTTATAGAAGCTTTAACTACATCACAGCAGAGCCAGAAATATATAATTTCAGTTCCCCGGGCACTGCTGTCATTTTAGGAACAAAAAGTTCCAGAATAGTTTTCCAGCCAATGAAGAAACTTCTTGTGGAAATGTTCTGTGCTAAACTTACTATTTTCAAGCGTTTCTTATGTCAGCACAATGAGGAATGATTTTGCCAGTTATCAGCAATATGTACATGTGACCTAGGACTTAGGTTGCCCACTCTTGTCTTAGCCTTATCCTCAATTAAACAAGCAAGGTTTACAAAACAAGCATCTCTGCATTTGGATCACCTGTTCTATAATTTCTTCTTCCTTTCTCCTCATTGTTCACTTTACCTGTGGCAAAAGTTGGTTGCAAGGTCCTTGGTGTTAGGAATTAGTTGTTCAAATTATTTACAACTCCTATGATGTCATCAAATCCTTTTATGGAAGGCCATGAGATAATCCTTAAAGTCTTGTTAGCTGGGATTTCTAAAAAAGGCAGTCTAAAGAGGCAAACAGACATGGGGAGCTTGGAGAAGGATGCTGGACACACTCAAAACAGAATTGTCCGTATCATATTCTACATCAGGGGTGTCAAACTACCAGCCCATGGGCTGGTTGCATCATACAGAGGCAGTGCCCACCCCAGCTCCAGCAATGCAAAAAAAGTCACGATACGTCACGACACATCATTCTGAAGTTCTAGAATCTGAATTGGTGTATTGATAACGACCATGTCTCTCAATGACAGATTTAATAGTAGGGTGTGTTCCTTTCATGATGAAAGGGCTACTGGGAAAAAGCTTTCATTGTGCCTTCACAACACTGCTTCAGTGTTTAAGAAAACAGTGGCTAAAGGCACCTGGGTTGAGTTAACTATGTATACCTGATTGGCAATGATTCCTAGGCAAAATTAGTCTTTTTTTTTTTAAACTGAGGGAACAATACCATCAAACAAGGGTTTGCTTTTTATTTCACATCTTACCCTTATGGGACTCACTCGTACAAGTGAAGAAATTTCTCCTACTGTATTTGGGACTGAGAATATGCTATTATAAGGAAAAGCCCTTAGCTTGCTAAACTCTGCTCATTGTATCAACTTGCCTACTTTTCCTACACTTATCTTGTTTTGCAAACATACAATCTTTGTTAGACATGAAGTATAACACATAGTACAGGAGGTGCTTTGGGACATCTGGACAACAGCTACAACATATAGCAACATGTGGATTTCTCTTTGGGCATTCTCACATTAATTTGCATTCTCCTGTTTTTGATATTAATAGGCAGTTGGGCTCCTTTTGAGCATGGGTTTAGTGCTCTTCTGGAATATTATTACTATGGAATAGGAGTAAACCTTTGTTTACAAGTAGCACCCTCCAAAGGTTGAAGGGTTAGCACCTGCAAGGTGAAATGGGAAATAACTCTCCAACTCCAAGTTGTAGCTTCCAACACTACACAGCTACCAGTGGCTTTCTGGGGCAGCCCCAAACTGCCCAGGGGGATCAGTTACAGTGTCTGTAGACTAGGTTGCACAGTGAGGCTGCCTGATTAAACTGGAAAAACTCTTCATTTAACCTTTCAACTGCTCTCTGGAGTGCCAGCTGCTTTTAAAACAATGCTTAAGCACAAGTTTAGCTCTTTTTTTTTTAAAAGCATGCTAAACCCATTTTTAAAGTAGCCTCTCCAATCCTTGACAGTTGTGAAGTAAAATGGGAAGGAACTCTCCCAGTTTATGAGGCAGCCGGATCAACCCAGCTGCCTGTTTTAAAGTGTCGGCTCCAAAAGTTGAAGCCAGTGCCTGTTGTGTGGTGCAGGTTGCTGGGTCTTTACCCACTGGGTCTCAAATCACACAGTTCAGCACTATACAGTCAGAGGCCTGGCGAGGAATGTGTCAGGAATGGCTTCTGGTTTGTCATGCAGCCACTATGGATGGTTGGGAGACTTGCTCTCTCTCCTCCCGTCCAGTTTCGCATCGCTGGGGCCCCCTGAAAAGGGCCAAAAGTCACCCCGAAGAGGCGACCAGCAAGGAAGGGTGCTTGCTGGATTGCGGGAGAGCTGCAACTCTCCCATTAGATCTGGCGATCCCTCCAAACTGGCGGATGAAAGGACCAGCCATTATGGCTTGTCCCTAGGCTGTGAACAGCCAAAGTCACATTTTCCACCAGGCAACTCTTAAAGCAGCGCGGAAGAGACTGGGTGAGATCTACCTCTTTTACACCCTAATTACTTTCTGTACCTCTTTAAGCTGCTAAGCATTTCCCCCCCTGCGGTGAGGGAAGGGGGATTTCACCCCTCCCTCCAGAAAGAGCAGCGACTAAATACCCAGGGGCATTTTAAACATTGAAAAAGTAACTGAATCCCAATTGGAGCTTTATTTCTTAAAGCATGTGGACTGAAATATTTTTTATTTTTTATTTCTCATTATTTACTTCTGTTGGAAATCTGGGTTTTTTCTTATAAAAAAAGAAAAACTGAAAAGATTGAAATAACTTTGGGACTCAAAGGGAAACTTTAAAAGGGGCCTGGCTGTCTGCCCAGGGAAATAGATAAGATGCATAATCTTGAGAACTTTGAAACAACAGCTGTGAAAGGCTTCGTGTTCCCTACCTAGAAAAAAATATCTCTCTTTTGGATTTTCTAAGCATAAATCCTTTAGTTTAAAATATCAGTATGGAAGAAGACCAGGAAGAAAATTTCCTTATAGATGAAGATCAACAAATTCTCTACATGTTGAAAACACTAATTCAAATTCTTACCACTACCAATGAAATACTATGAGGCTATGTGAAGGAACAAGAAAATAGCCCAGATATGAAAGCCCAAACTTGACCACAACTAACGAATCATCTATACAAAATATAATAGAAAAAATGAAACATTCAAATACTATGACAGAAGAATCTACTATTCAACAAATATTGATATTTGAAAATCCAGAAAAGATATTAACAACTTAAAAAAAGGAAAAGGTTTCTTATACAACTCAGAATGAACTAGAGGATCTAGAAAAAGAACAGTTGGATGAGAAGATAAACAATTCAGAACAACCATGATATTATAAGGAGATTGGTTTGATGACCCAAAAACAAGGACACAGAAGATGATTTGGCAAAGGAAAAAAGCCAGAATAAGACTCAAGAAGAATGGTGTTTCGACCATCTTATTGAAATCTAAAACAGAATGTACTTAAATAGATAAGATGTGTATGTTGAACACAAGACATTGTTATGAACTGAGATAAAGAAAATTTTTTGATCATTAAAATTTAGCAGTATAAATACTAAGAGCTAATTTGAATATTGATTTGTGCATAAAGGTCATGTAAAGGTGAATAATGTAGATAAGCTAAAAACTTATTGTTGAAAGTAATAAATAGGTCTATATGGAACATTAAAAACAAAAATTATTAGTCTAAGCAACAGATAACAGATACAAAGAGGAAGAGAGAGGAAGTATTAAATACTGAAATAAAAAGAAATTTTGATTACTACTTAAAAAAACCCTGAAAACTAGCAAAAAGGAAGGATATTATATTGAATCTTATAATTTGTTGACATAGAAGGTGAGAAGTTAAGTAGACGGGTTGTGTATTTTGAATATTAGATTTTGTGAGGAATGGTGATAGATGAATTTGGAATATATTAAAAGTCTTGGGAATGATAAATATCAAACGTTAAATCTAAATGTTAGTGGAAATTGAAACTGAAAAATCGATTAGGTCATTAATTGTCTAAATGATTGTATGTTAAAACAATTAGAATATGTGTAAACTAAAAACTATCAATATATGTAAGAAAGTTATTTTCTATGTGATTGATAGGATTAAACTCGTCTTTTAATTTACAAATAGATAGTATATATAAAGGGAAAAAGAGAGGAAATGTGTATGGTAGCAGTCTGAAATCTGTACTAATGATATTGGTATGCAATTGAATTACTACTATCCAGCCACCACGTTGCTTTTCAAATATGTGAATGTAATATTAGAAAATCAATAAAATTTGTAAAAAAAAAGAGGAATGTGTCAGGAATGTGTAGCAGCATGCTAAGAGTAGCATAATGTGGACCGATCTCAGCCCTTGACCACCAGATCAATTGTATCTCTACTATGATGGCATGGCAGGTCATTCATACGGCAAGACCTTTGTTAGGGGATAAAGGAAAACACCACTAACACTGGTATAGCTAAAGGAAAGATCTCCTTGCAAAAGTGAAATGTGAACTGGAAGGAAATAATAGTGTGGCAGGTAAAAAACAACAACAGGGAAATCACAGAGGAGTACACTTGGAGCACTGATGATGTTACCTAGTTTGGTAATGAAATGTCTGCAACAAGCAAGATCAGAGGACTCCATAATATACATTCTCTTTGGCTAAAACAAAGAGAAAAATGCAAGCATATTTATTGGTGGTGGGAAGGGGAAAGCCACAGATCTTTTTCAAACACATGAAACAACAGCATTGCTTTGCGGCTTGCGCTATATGAGAGCTGGGGCCATATCCAACAGCTCCATGTGGGGTAGAGACCTTGTCTTGTGGGACTTTACAACAGGCCCAGAATGAAATCTGCCACCAGCCACAGAAACTCTGATTTTTGGCCAGTCACCATCTCTCAGTCACCTGACAGGATTGGTATGAAGAGGAAGGGTTATTTATCCCACCATGAACTCCTGGTGGAAATGAGGAATAAAAATGTAACAAACAAATTGCATAGCCTGGTACCCTCTAGGTTGCAATCCCAAGCATATGAAAAGGAGCAATTTGGCCAGGCTGGCTTGGTCTATTGCAGCAGCAGCAGCAATTCACCAGGCTCATTAAACACAGACCTTGTCCTGAACTTGACCAAACAATAGCTACTTGATTTCTCTGTTCACCTGCTCTGCAGAGATAGCCTAACTCAGCCTGTTAAATTTTGCTACTGTACTCCTAATTGAGGCTGGTGAAAAGGGGGTCCCAGTAAAAATGAAAGAGAGGGCTTTGTTTTCATTCTTTTTTTTTTGGAGGAAGGAGGCAAGAAGGGAAGGACTTAGAGATAAAGCACCTGATGCAATTACCCTGCTTTAGATAAAGCCCAGGCATTCCTTCCTGGTATTCAGGATGCTGCTTATAAGCACTATATGCTTAGAGCTCAAAGCATTGTTAGAGACTCCACACACCCACTTTACGGTCTGTTTCTGTTGCTCCCCCCTGGGAGGAGGTTTCAAAGTATTTCTAGCAGGACTACCCATTTCTGTAATAGCTCTGTTCCCTGTGCCATCCATCTGGTAACCTCGCAAGATTCGTTTTCGTCGACATGTACATCCCAACTAGATTGCATTGTTTCTCTGTGTCATATAATATATGTGTGCATATGCATAATTCTGTATTTATTTATTTTTGTCATATTTATGTAGTGCATTTTGGAAGTAGTGACCCTTTGAGAGCTGTATGCAAGAAAATTTCATTTTGATGTACACTGATTACAGTACATTCAAAGTGACAATAAAGATTCTATTCTATTCTATTCTATTCTATTCTATTCTATTCTATTCTATTCTATTCTATTCTATTCTATTCTATTCTATTCTATTCTATTCTATTCTATTCTATTCTATTCTATTCTATTCTATTCTATTCCAGTCACAGGTTTGTTTTCCTTGCAGGCCATTCTGGCTATTCATCCTCTCAGAGAGAACAGCAGTTGTGCTGAAGACCCCTTGATCTTTCCCAATTGGCTGCAAAAGGCAGAGCCAGGCAGATTCTCAGGAGAAGAGAAGGAAGCCAAGGCCATGCAGGAGGTTCTCCCATAAAGTCCTGTCTGGATAGAGTTGGATCTAGGTGAGAACAATGATGGGCTAGAAGTTCTGCTTCTTGGTCTGATCCAGCATGTTCCTTCCAGTTCTTAATTTGCTTGCTATTCTCTATTTAATATAAGACTGGAGCTCCTCCAGTTGGTGTTTGATTTGGAATCTACTTTACTGCTGGTAATGATAACTCTTTAATCTACGTCCCTTTCAAGAGACTTTCCCTCATTATTACAGTACAGCATGAAATGAAACCAACCCACCGGGAGATGGAAATCAAGGAATTAAAGTAACTTGATGGCCTTGAGAACAAAGGCCTGGATTCATTCAAAATAATTCATCCTGAGGAACTGGAGGCAATCTATTAAACACATATAGCAATTATGGTCCATTTCTGAAATTGCATTACTGTTACTAATAAAACTGAGCAAAAAAAGAGAAAAAAAATCATGCCCCAGGTTTTCACTTTCCACAGAGTAGACCTGCCTTTCCTGGGCTCTGTTAATCTTACAGGTTTCCCCAAAGAATACAGTACATTGAACTGATATTCATTTGAAAACACGGAGGCCTAGAATTTCCTTTCTAACAAAATACTTTGGAGGGTGGATTGTTGCATATACAGTACATTGGAATCTTATTTGTGTATAAAATTTCTGGACAAGGCTGAAAATATAAGATACCCATTTGGAGACAAGCATCTATCATGATTTATTTTAAAAAGCTCATCTTCCTTCCCCTGTTCTGACCACTTTCTACAGGGAGACGATTGAGAGCACCCTGTCATACAGCATCACAGTCTGGTTTGGAAGCATCAGTGCTTCAGACAGGAAGGCGGTGCAGAGAGTGGTGAGGATGGCCGAAAAGATCATTGGCAGTTCCCTCCCTCCCATCCAGGACATAGCACAGAAACATTGCTTGAGCAGGGTCCGTAAGATTATTTGGGACACTACTCACTCTCTTCACAACCTGTTTTCCTTGTTACCTTCTGGGAGGAGGCATGCATTTGCTTGACTCTCTCATTTGTAGACTTAATCTGTGATCTTATTCTGGGCATCCCCACCCCTCGGATTACAAAGCAAATTTCAGCCAAAACCTTTTGGTGCTGGAAACAAAGATGGCATGCGGGTACGTCCCCTGGTGCTGCTCTCACATCCCTAGTTTAGATACCTATCTCACCTTCTAGTGGTCAGGGTTCTGGGCTAAAAGCAAGGAGACCATGAGTTCTAGTCCTACCTTGGGCACAAAACCAGCTGGATAAATGCTGGAAACTGAAGCAAAATGGTGAAAATCAGTCATATGACCACGGGATGCTGCAAATGAACACAAATGCAAGCCTCTTGCCAAACATCCAAATTGTGATCACATGAACACAGTATGTGTGTACAGCCATCGGAACTTCACAAATGGGTTGTAAATGTAACTCTGAGAAGCTCTGTCATAACTTTGAATGGTTGCTAAGCAACTGGTTGTTAAGTGAGAACTACTTATATACACCCACACAAGCTCATTTTGTTTTGCATTTTTCTGGCGGGTTCTCTTTAATTAAATAAAGTAAAACAAGCTCTCCCGCCAGACACTCCAAGCATGCTGCTGATACTGACCCTGCCAGTTTCAATTTCTCTTCCCTTTGATTAGGAAGGGCTTTTTCTGGGGGGCTGGCCAAGACCCAGCTGGGGTGGATAAAAGAAGCAGGCAGTCTTGTACCATAAATGAAACAAAATAAAAAAAAGCCACCTTGATGGGATTTCTAATTGGCTTCCCTTTTAAGCAGCCATTCTGGGCCATTCGCACGGATATGCTGAGGGAATGTTGGGGGGGGGGGCAGAAGTCAACCCTAACTTTGCAGGTGGCGCAACCACCTCTCCTTATGTACTGGGGGTTGACTTGGCAACCAGCTCCTCAATAATAGGAAATGACTAATGATGTGGTAAAAATTATGAACCAGGGATTAATAAAACTTGAAAAGGAATGGACTTGGCTGTTTGATCCTCCAGAGAGGAAATATATCTGTGCATTAGCCTTTTCCCCTCAGGTGGTGTTCTTATTAGTCTCATCTGACTTGAGAAGCAGAAAGAGTATGACTTTTGGAATCACTGGTAGAAAAAAAATAAGAGAGAGAGAGAGAGAGAGAGAGAGAGAGAGAGAGAGAGAGAGAGAGAGAGAGAGAGAGAGAGAGAGAGATGGCACTGTAACAAAGGAGGCCAGCAGGTTCCCTTCTAGCTTTGCATTAATTTATGTTGGGAAATCAGGGAGGCTGTGAAGGAGGCATTCAGAGATGGTCATCCTGCAAGAGCAAATTACAAACAACAAATTGGGGAAAATGTATCAGAAATACATTATCAGCCTTATTAACATCCAAATGCTACCATCTGCCTTTGAAAAACCCACCAGGAGCAACACTGTCCTTCTTCCTTGGTTGCATTTAATATTCTGTAGTGGGTTCCATAGAGCCAGAGTTATAGTTTTTTATATGCTCACTCAGGACTGTCAATTAAACAACAGTGCAGGTAGTCCTTGACTTACAACAGTTCATTTAGTGTTGTTGTTGTTGTTAGCTGCGAAGTCATGTCCAGCCCATTGCGACCCTATGGACAACGTTCCTCCAGGCCTTCCTGTCCTCTACCATCTTCTGGAGTCCATTTAAGCTCACGCCTACTGCTTCAGTGACTCCATCCAGCCACCTCATTCTCTGTCGTCCCCTTCTTCTATTGCCCTCAATCTTTCCCAGCATTAGGCTCTTCTCCAGTGAGTCCTTCCTTCTCATTAGGTGCCCAAAGTATTTGAGTTTTAGCTTCAGGATCTGGCCTTCTAAAGAGCAGTCAGGGTTGATCTCCTCTAGGACTGACCGGTTTGATCGCCTTGCAGTCCAAGGGACTTGCAGGAGTCTTCTCCAGCACCATAGCTCAAAGGCCTCAATTCTTTGGCACTCAGCCTTTCTTATGGTCCAGCTTTCACAGCCATACATTGCAAGTGGGAAGACCATAGCCTTGACTATACGCACTTTTGTTGACAGGGTGATGTCTCTGCTTTTTAGTGTGCTGTCTAGATTTGCCATGGCTTTCCTCCCGAGGAGCAAGCATCTTTTAATTTCTTGGCTACAGTCCCCATCTGCAGTGATCTTGGAGCCCAGGAAAATAAAATCTGTCACAACCTCCATTTCTTCCCCATTTATTTGCCAGGAATTGAGAGAGCCGGATGCCATGATCTTGGTTTTCTTAATGTTAAGTTTCAACCCAAGTTTTGCACTCTCCTTCTTCACCTGCAACAAGAGGCTCTTTAGTTCTTCTTCACTTTCTGCCATTAGAGTGGTATCATCTGCATATCTTAGGTTGTTGATATTTCTCCCGGCAATCTTAATTCCAACTTTTGATTCATCTAGCCCTGCCTTTCTCATGATGTGCTCAGCATATAAGTTAAATAGGCAGGGCGACAGTATACAGCCTTGCTGGACTCCTTTCCCAATTTTGAACCAATCAGTGGTTCCGTGTCCAGTTCTCACTGTTGCTTCTTGGCCCACATATAGGTTTCTCAAGAGACAAATAAGATGGTCTGGTACGCCCATGTCTTTAAGAACTTGCCACAGTTTGTTATGATCCACACAATCAAAGGCTTTAGCATAGTCAATGAAGCAGAAGTAGATGTTTTTCTGGAACTCTCTAGCTTTCTCCATGATCCAGCGTATGTTGGCAATTTGATCTCTAACATTTAGTGACCATTCAAAATTACAACAGCATTAAAAAAGTGAATTATGACTGCTTTTTACACTTATGATTGTTACACCATCCCCATTCAGAAATTTGGCATCTGACTCGTATTTATGACAACTGCAGTGTCCTGGAGTCATGTGATCACCTCTTCTGGCAAGCAAAGTCAATAGGAAAGCCAGAATCACATAACAATTGTAGTGATTCACTTAATGACTGTGGCAAGAAAGCTTGTAAAATGGGGCAAAACTCACTTTACAAATTTCTCACTTAGCAAGAGAAATTTTGGGTTCAATTGTCATAAACTGAGGGTGAGCGGTAATTTAGTTTATCTACCATAATTATACAACCTTTTTGCAATCATTAATCTAACCAGATATCTAATTCCTTAGTCAGCTACTGGTTCTTCCTTTTTGTAGAAAGAATTACATCTCCTATTAACTGATTAGAAATATGCTGTATGAAATACACATATTCAAATTGTTTGAATTGGCTGAAATAGTGCAACGATCATTGAAAAAATGTCTATGGTTGCTAAGAGTTAACACTAGGTTGATGGCATATAATTAGTCAACCAGTCAACCAGTCGTGTACATCAGTCAAGATACTATAACCCCCCCCCAAAAAAACCCCCCAACACTTACACATTTAAAGAGGTGTAAAATACAGTCTTTTTCTAACTGTGGGATAATTATATGACTACTGTATCTTATTCATGGGGAGCATGAAGGGTGTCCAAATAGTGTGGACAACAAAGTCAGGATGGTGGTGACAAAGAGGTGATTGAAGATCACCTGTTTTTATACGTGTATTGTGCCCATCATCTTGACTTATTTGCCCATACTTCAAGACACCCTTGAGGAGGAGGATTCCCTGGGATACAAACTGATTTATTATTTCAGGGGTGATGGCAAAACAATATTTGAGAACCACTAAATTAAGATTAATTTAATTTAATTTAATTAACAGGTGGCTGGCCACTCTTTTCTCATCACTGGAGGTTTTTAAGAAAAGACTGGAGAGCCACTTGTCTGAAATGGTATAGGTTCTCCTGCTTGACCAAGGGGTTGGACTAGAAGACCCCCCCAAGGTCCCTTCCAGTTCTATTCTGATTGATTGAAGACAGTGAAACTCCTTCCCCACTCTCTGCCAAAATACAAAGGATGATCCAGAATCATTAAAAAATTGTCTGAGCATCATAAAAATTATTCAGGCAGGCTATTGCATGGAATTTTACAAGGGAAAATTTCAAACAGCTGTTGACCTTGCTGGTGAAGACTATATGAAGAAACATAAACAGTTTTTAGGACAGCCTTTTAAAGTAAACTACAGGAAAAGTCCAAAGCTAAATAACATTTTGAACAAAGATAATTTTAAGAACGTATACAAAATGTTCACGGTTTTTTTTAGTGTGTTTTGCTCATCTTCTCCTTTACTGCAGAGAAAGATGTAAGAAAAACAAGTGTTTCTCGACATTATGAATGAATATAATATGGTCGGTCCCACAAATTTGTTTTATGAAGATTATTGGTACATCGTTATTAATCATTATTTGTAAAGTGGTTTATGCCATTATAACCAGATACAACAGTAAAATGTTATATTATGCAAGAATATATTATATTCAGATCAAGAGAACAAACAGAGATTGGAAGAATAAAGGCTGGCACTAAAAATAAAGTAATCTGAAAGCTTATATCCAATAATAAACGTCCAAATTAATGGTTAAATCCACTATATTCCTAATGTCTAATCTCTGTGGCCCCTTTCAAATTTCCTCTGGGATCTCTGCAGAGTCTGGGGACAAAGCTGTATATAGTAATATAAGTCTGCTTGACCATGGAAAAACTTATCTGTAATGTTGAACATAACTTGAATATAGATTCAGGGTTTTGGAGATGAAATTGTAGGACTTGTTGAGGGGAGGCAGTTTTTGTTAATCTTACTCACTGTAAAAAGATGGATGGAAAGATTTTTAAAGGTATTTGTTTATGGAAGAGTCTAAATATGACTGAACATATAAGCAAAGAAAATTTAAAGATACAAGTTGTAATATACTTGTACTTGTATTGCACTTATTATTATTTTTTTAAAAAGTGTGATGTGTCAAAGTTGGGGCTGAAAAAAAACCACATACAGACGCTGGAGGTTATTTGACACTTTTAAATATTCAACTTGAGCAGAATACATAAGCAAAGCAAAGCATAGCAAGTTGATATGCTGAGCATCCCAAAGGTGCATTTTCAGGAGGCAACTGGGCTTTCTTGTCTTCAAAACAAACAAACAAACAAACAACAACAACAAGAAGAAGGAAGTCCAGTTGCCTCCAAAAAAACACCTTTGGGACAACCATGACCTGGATGACTGAGAATCTCCATAGACGTATGCTGCATATCTTAGTTCCTAACTATATTCAGATATCATGAATACTTTAGGCACAAGTTAGAGTAGAGTTCGCAACTGACTGATAAAAGACTGGCTACCCTCTTTAAATCATGCCATTGACCTTTGCCTGCCTGCCATGGAAATGTGATAAAATATAGAAGATTACAGATTTATTGCCAATGGGTTCTCCTGCTTTGTGAAGGGAGCTGCTAGGCCCCCTCTAGATTGTGAAAAACAGCATTTGGTATATAATACGGCAAGACAAATGTTTCTCCCAAAGATGGGAAATGGACAAGAATCGAAGAGGAATAATGATTTCACTGCAACCTTTTTCATCCTCTGATACACCCATCATTTCCTGGAAAATAGCCCATTTCTTAAAAGGCCTATAATTTACATGCAAATAGTTTAACTCAGTGAGCTGATGGACAAGGGTCATCAGCTTATAAGTTTGTCAAAAAAAAGTTCTTTACATTCTAATGATGTCATCTGTAACTTTCTTCAAGTTGCCTTTGAAAATCTTTGATAACTTGAGCTAAGTAATGTATTATGAGAAAATTCAGTTCTTTTGGGGAAAGGACATAATATGGGATATATCTTCCCTCAGTACTCTGGCCTCAGTAATAATGAAAGGATATTTAAGGTTACATGAACAGAATAAATGATCCACCATATCTCTCTTGATTTATACCAGGGACACAATGACAAAATCAACTTGAGTTGTATTTTGTCCTTCAATCTAGAATAGGTAGGTATCATATATTAGTTCTAAGGATTTGTTGAGTAGATTTATCTGAATAACATTACTTAAGCTACAATTGTTCTATATTGTTGAGCAACTTCAGATATAAGGAAGCAAAATGGACTTCCTTCTCTGCCAATAGACTCAACCGGATGTTAGATTTATGTGGGGACAATAATAAATCACTATGATCACTTTAAACATCCTGTAATGTCATGGACTGATACTACATGGGTGCTCTAGGTCTTTGTGGGGAAGCTTAAATGGCAATTTAAATGGCAATTTAAACTTTTGTACTTGATAAGTGGATCCTTAAAACAAAGATAAGTGCAGATAATTTTAGCTAAAAGCCTTGACTCCTGAAACTTGATTGTAAACTCCAAGTGACTCCCATATGCTTTCTTAGAAGACAAAAACAATAGACAACTATGGGTCACTATTTTGTTTGAAGCTATGCCCATTTGTCATGATAAAGAAATTTCTTGCAAAAGGGTGGGTAAAAAAAGAGAGAACAGGTAATTTTCTGCTAAATAAGTATTTTTAACTGATTAGGCATCCATTTTCTCAGAGTTCTTGTATCCCATTATCAAGGTTCCATTTATTCACTGAGATCCAGGTTAGGTTCTTAGTTGAAGAGAGGAGGCAATTGTCAAGTTTAGGCTGTTCTGGTGTGTGAAAATGATCAACTACAATTCCCTACTCCCTTCCTCTAGAGAGAATAGAACTCCATGAATTGGTGCTAATCTGAATCCAGCCATAAGTGGCACATATACAAATGTTAGGTAAAGCTTAATGTAGTGTCACAGCATGTGGTCAGACTTGAAAAACTCAAATTTAATAACGTTAAGCAGGGTCAGATTGACCTGGCTAATATTTGAGTGAGAGAACACAAGAATATATCCTAGGATAGTAGCTAGTCTGGAAAGTCAAATGTTTATGCTGGAAGAAGTCAATAGCAAGCTGTTTTTTTCTTGCTATGAAGAGAACCATGAACCAAGATCTGATCTTGATGTAAGGGACCACAACTTTAGCTTTAGTATTATTCTTCAGGTGTTGGACTTGAGATCCAGGTTTATGTCCACTCTCAGTGAAGGACTTTGGGCCTTTCTCTGCTTTCCACCCAACTTCCTTCAAAGGATAATTCTTTACATAATGGGAGAACTCCCTTATTTACTGGCTTGAGCTTTGAAAGAAAAGGTGGGATACAGATATAATAAGTTGTTCAACTCTGTTATTCTGTTAAGTGAACAAACAAGCAAGCAAATGAAAACCAGTGTCCTCATATTAAAAATATGTAAGTGGCAGCACTATGTAAGTGGCAACTCTGTCATAATCATTACTTTAGATCAGGGGTGTCAAACTCAATTTCATTGAGGGCCGCATCAGCATGGCAGTTGCCCTCAGGGGGCCGAGTGGGTGTGGCCTGGGTGGGCGCGGCCTACTGGGTGGGCATGGCTAGAGTGTGTTTGGCCTACTGGGTGGGCATGGCCAGCTCCACATCGTTGGCATCAGGGGTGCCTATGGGGGCCTGGGCAGGAGTGGGACAGATCTGAGGGTCTCTGGCAGAAGGAGGGTCTCTGGGCCAGGGCCAAGGCAGTGGGGGCCGTTCCCTCACTGTTTCCAGGATGGCTTCGCGGGCCGCATGAAACCACTTCGTGGGCCGGATCTGGCCCCCGGGCCTTGTGTTTGACATGTCTGCTTTAGATGCAGTTCCAAGGAGAATCTATGGGATACTATTTCTCATACTTAGCTAAAGAAATACAGGTAGTCCTTGATTTATACCAGTTCATTTAGTGGCAGTTCAAAGTTACAACGGCACTGAAAAAAGTGACTTATGACTGTTTTTCGCAGTTATGACCTTTGAAGCATCCCCATGACCATGTGAGCAAAATTCAGGTGCTTGGCAACTGGTTCATATTTATGACCGTTGCTGTGTCCCAAGGTCATGTGATCACATTTTGCAACTTTCTGAGAAACAAAGTCAACGGGGAAGCCAGATTCACTTAACAACCCGGTTACTACGTTACCCACTGCAGTGATTCATTTAACAACTGAGGCAAAAAAGGTGGTAAAATGGAGCAAAACTCTTTTAACAAATGTCTCACTTAACAAAAATTTTGGGCTCAGTTGTGGTCGTAAGTTGAGGACTACCTGTAGCTCCAAGAATGTAAGAAAAGGGCTTTCAGGTATTCACTTCCGGCTTCAAAAGAACTGTCTCTGCCTTTCCAAAGCAGCTTCACAGATCTGTCTCCCTGTTGGGGATTTGGCTGTCCTGATCATTTGTGGGTGAGAAAATAAAATTATGCACCTCGGGAAACTTTAACCGCTGAGAATTAAGTCTGCCTCTATTTGCACGATCTGACTGTAACTATGTAAATATTAGATGGAGATCCAAGTGGATTCTTGCTGACAGCTCAACATTATTTATCTTTGTGTTTTGCTCTTTGATTTGGTTGCATTACTGACTTAAGAAGGCAATGTTTGGATTGTCTACTGTCATTTCCTGAGTCTCTGAACAACAGAGGGATTTCTGTGGAATTCAGTACTTAAGTTTTTAGGCTTATTTCTTGTTTGTCTTCTTTGGCTGATGATTCCACTGAAAAAGAATGAATGACAAAATCGGAAGTATAAATATTTCAGGCTAAGTCCTCCCCTCTTCACCTCTCCACTCCCATCTTACAGTGTATACATTTTTGTTAGCAGCTGCAAGAAAAATCCATAGGGAAATAGAAAACTTATGTAGTCCTGTGGCTTGAATTCAGCTAAACAATATTTATTTTATTTTATTTTATTTTTATTACATTTATATCCCGCCCTTCTCCGAAGACTCAGGGCGGCTTACAAGCTTAGCAGTAGCCTTCATTCTATGTATATGCCTGCTTGTTAGGGCTTTTACACACACACCCCAAGCGGCATTATTACAAAGTCAGCTTAATTGCCCGCAACAATCTGGGTCCTCATTTTACCTACCTCGGAAGGATGGAAGGCTGAGTCAACCTTGAGCCTGGTGGGACTCGAACCTGCACTAATTGCAGGCATCTGGTGTTACTTAAGGAGGCATTAGCCCACTGCTCCATTTAGAAGGCTTTGCCAAATGGGTCTTGCTACCTCTTCTGAGAGAGAAAAGCAAATGACATTGAGGGGCAAAGTAAGCAAGAAATAGTGAAACCAAGTCATCACCACCACTACCATTTGAATGAAAAACTATAGGGGAATATTTTCTCCTAAGCAATCAGTTTCTCCCATCTAGTTTTCATTGTAAGCTTTTCTTAGATACGTCTAGCATTCATCCATCCTGATTCTTATCCTTGTGTGCTATTTGGCTCATATTAAGGCTTGTTTTTGAGGTTTGTTGTTTCTTTGGTTGTATTTTTGAATTGTTTTAATACTGCATACCATCCAGAATCGTAACAGATTCATTTAGACCATGTGAAACAAAGAAACAAACAAGACAATATTGGGATCCTACTGCCTTATAGGACAAGAGGCACTTTCTCTTGTCTGGGTCAATCAAGTATAGAGGAAGCCATAAACACCTTCAAAGAATAGAATACCTTCTACCTTTTTAATTGACTGTATTCCCCCTTCTTTATTTATTAAATAATTAAATAATTTTATTTTCCCCCAGTTTCTATAGCTGCCTATCTCAGCTATAGAAAGAGCTATATAAGCTCCAGGGACTCTTATGCTGGTCTATGACCACAATGAAGATTTGATTTAATTCAAAGAATTGGATCTATCTGTGTTGTAGTAATAACCCACTTCTCCATTTCCACTGAATGATGATTATTGTTGCTGCTGCCACCACCTATTTCTTTCTACTTTCTTTCAATGCTGCCAAATACAGGTAGTCCTTGACTTACGACCACAACTGAGCCCAACATTTCTGTTGCTAAGCAAGACAGTTGTTAAGTGAATTTTGCCCCATTTTACAACCTTTCTTGACACAACTGTTTTGTGAATCGCTGCAGTTGTTAAATTAGTATCACGGTTGTTAAGTGAATCTGGCTTCCCCATTGACTTTGCTTGTCAGAAGGTCGCTAAAGGTGACCACGTGACCCCAAGACACTGCAACCGTCATAAATATGAGTCTGTTGCCAAGCATCTGAATTTTAACCACATGAGGATGGGGATGCTGCAATGGCTGTAAGTGTGAAGAAAGGTCACAAGTCACTTTTTTCAATGCCATTGTAACTTTCAATGGTCAATAAATGAACTGTTGTAAGTCAAGGGCTACCTGCAGTAAAGTTTACCCTCCTTGGTGTATGCGACCACTGAGACTGATGTTGTGGCTTTATTATTACTAGTGAAAAGCGGAACATAATGGGGGCAGATGGGCGATATTGGAGATCCCTAAAACAATCCAAACAATCCCTGATGTCAAAGGAAATTCAACTGAGGGAAGCGCTCTATTTCAGGGGTCCTCAACTTTGGCAACTTTAAGACTTGTGGACTTCAACTCCCAGAATTCCTCAGCCAGGCATGCTGGCTTAGGAATTCTGGGAGTTGAAGTCCACAAGTCTTAAAGTTGCCAAGGTTCAGGACCCCTGCTCTATTGGACTGAGTGCAGAGGTTCATGGCAATGCCTCTCTGGTTACATTTCTTTGCTATTAACTTCGTATGCAGATGGGAAAAAAAGGCAAAAGCTTAGTCGAATGGTTTCCACCATCTGTTGCCCAAATGTTGAGAGTAGTGACTAATGCTTAGGGCAGAAGTAACATTTTTAAGACAAACGTTATCTCAAGAGGTCAGAGGTGGCCACTGCAAAGGGCAAAAAGAGCAACTAAGGGCCATGGACCTGCCTTAAGTATTTTCCCTGAAAAACCTTTCAGTGAGTCCTGAAAGTAATGGAGAGGTCGGCTAGGCAACCACCACCTGGGGACACAGGGTGCTCCCAATTAGAAGGAAATTGCCTCACATTTGGGTAATAGACTTTGTTCTCATAATGCAGGGGTGTCAAACTGCTGGCCTGTGGGCCGGTTGCATCATACAGAGGCCACGCCCACCCCAGCTCCGGCAATGCAAAAAAACTCACGATACATCACGTCAAGAAATGTCATGTGACACAGCAAGTTTGACACCCGTGTCATAATGGCTTGTGTCCAAAATGCAGTCATCTGCTAATATGGAAGGATCTATAATTTTTTGCACTTCCTGGTCTTCAGACATATAATGCTTTAGTTGAAGTATCTTGGCTAATAGATTCTCTATCTCTTTACTGGTTGAATCATTTGAGTTCTACCCTTGGGCTCTGGCTTGGGGAACATTATCAACCACCAAAATGTATCTTCTTTTAAAGCCACCAAAGCAGCCGTTATGACATCATGCCTTATTTTGAACTGCAAACCAAATAACATCCTTTTATCTGTCCTATATCCTGCCCTCTATCCATTAGTAACTCCAAATTATTGGCAAATCTGAGTTCTAAATTCAAGTGCTTTATATTTTTAGCAATTAGGCATAGCATCCGGTTGTATGTATATGTGTCTTCTTTGTGCCTTCCACACATTTGCATTTCTCCAGGATGATTGTGTAGTTGCCAATTTTAAATTGGTCCAAAGGTTTGTAGCGGAACTTAGGCAGATGTGCCAAAATAAAGAAAAAAGAACAGATTCATCTACTCACTGCTGCATGCCAGATCATGCTAGGCAAAGAATAGATTGATAAAAGAAAGTAAATATGACAGAGTGGTTGGGATGTTGGACTAGGAATAGAAAAACCTCCTTGCTACCTTTAATTTTAAAAGTTCACTGTCTCTCAATTAATCTACTTTAGAGAATTGTTGTGAACATAAAATTGGAGTAGTGAGTTCTGTGTCATTGCTGTGAGTTTTTGGATGAGATTTTATTTCAAACAGATAAGCCAACTTAATTTAGCTACCTCAATTGACACACATCTGGGTATTTCAGCCACAATCTCATTATGTCAAGATTACAGGTCAGATGTCTCTGTTGCCCCCAAGTAGGAACAACAAAAATTTACCTATGTTTGCATGATAAATGTTCCATGACAAACTGAAACATAAATCCCGTTTCACAGGACAGTGTGATTTTTTTGCTGTATTGAATTTGCTCCACCCTAGCCAGAACAGCAGGGCACAGGCAGAAGAGATTAAGAAGAGGTGGCAAAATTACACAGAAGAACTATACAAGAATGAGCTTAACGTCCCTGATAATCACAATGAGGTGGTCACTGACCTCGAGCCAGACATCCTAGAATGTGAAGTGAAGTGGGCCTTAGAAAAGCTGAGCAACAACAAAGCTAGTGGAGGTGACAGTATTCCAGCTGAGCTATTCAAAATCTTAAAAGACAGTGCAGTAAAAGTGCTACACTCAATTTGCCAGCAAATTTGGAAAACTCAACAGTGGCCACAGGATTGGAAAAGATCAGTTTACATTCCAATTCCAAAGAAAGGCAGTGCCAAAGAATGTTCAAACTATCGCACCATTGCACTCATTTCTCATGCTAGTAAAGTCATGCTTAAAATCCTACAAGCTAGACTCCAGCAGTATGTGGATCGAGAACTACCAGAAGTACAGGCAGGATTTCGAAGAGGCAGAGGAACTAGAGATCAAATTGCCAACATACGCTGGATCATGGAGAAAGCTAGGGAGTTCCAGAAAAACATCTACTTCTGCTTCATTGACTATGCTAAAGCCTTTGATTGTGTGGATCATAACAAACTGTGGCAAGTTCTTAAAGAGATGGGAGTACCAGACCATCTTATTTGTCTCTTGAGAAACCTATATGCGGGTCAAGAAGCAACAGTGAGAACTGGACACGGAACCACTGATTGGTTCAAAATTGGGAAAGGAGTCCGGCAAGGCTGTATACTGTCGCCCTGCCTATTTAACTTATATGCAGAGCACATCATGAGAAAGGCAGGGCTAGATGAATCAAAAGTTGGAATTAAGATTGCCGGAAGAAATATCAACAACCTAAGATACGCAGATGATACCACTCTAATGGCAGAAAGTAAAGAAGAACTAAAGAGCCTCTTGTTGCAGGTGAAGAAGGAGAGTGCAAAACTTGGGTTGAAACTTAACATTAAGAAAACCAAGATCATGGCATCTGGCCCTCTCAATTCCTGGCAAATAGATGGGGAAGAAATGGAAGTAGTGACAGATTTTATTTTCCTGGGCTCCAAGATCACTGCAGATGGGGACTGTAGCCAAGAAATTAAAAGACGCTTGCTCCTGGGGAGAAAAGCCATGGCAAATCTAGACAGCACACTAAAAAGCAGAGACATCACCCTGTCAACAAAAGTGTGTATAGTCAAGGCTATGGTCTTCCCAGTTGCAATATATGGCAGTGAAAGTTGGACCATAAGAAAGGCTGAGCGCCAAAGAATTGAGGCCTTTGAACTATGGTGCTGGAGAAGACTCCTGCGAGTCACTTGGACTGCAAGGCGATCAAACCGGTCAGTCCTAGAGGAGATCAATCCTGACTGCTCTTTAGAAGGCCAGATCCTGAAGCTAAAACTCAAATACTTTGGCCACCTAATGAGAAGGAAGGACTCACTGGAGAAGAGCCTAATGCTGGGAAAGATCGAGGGCAATAGAAGAAGGGGACGACAGAGAATGAGGTGGCTGGATGGAGTCACTGAAGCAGTAGGCATGAGCTTAAATGGACTCCAGAAGATGGTAGAGGACAGGAAGGCCTGGAGGAACGTTGTCCATAGGGTCGCGATGGGTCGGACACGACTTCGCAGCTAACAACAACAACAAGCCAGAACAGAAATGGCCAGCTGGAAACAACAAGCAGTCTGACTGCTTGTAGAACAATAATATATTTCAGTATGGTTATGCTGAGGCTAAATTGGCTTCAGGACATTTTTAGCTATTGGTTTGTTCAATGCATTTCCTGTATAACTGAGTGACTCTTGTCTTATAGAAGAAGAGAGTAATAAATAAAACTTTCTCACATTCATGCATTTCTAAATGGCTTGCTCAAGAGCTAAAATTTGCTTTGCACAATCCTTGCCTGATGGGAAGCTATATTGCACTTTCTGATTTTTGCTTATGTCCACCTTTGTATTCTTTAATTGGACTTCTGCATGAGAAGTCCCTATAGTTTCTATATATACATAGTCTTGCTGCCCTCACATAGCAGCATCCTTTCAATCAGCTGCTGTCTTCCCACCATTTAAACAAGTGATGTGCACAGCTACTTCATAAGGAAATCAGATCCCTATCTTAAAAGGTTCCCGGTTACACCAGCTACATCTGCAGCCATTCTTACCATCTTTCAACATCCCCTATTCATTTATTTTTGGATGCTAACCTTTATAACATTCATTTAAATTCCATACTTACATATACCATTCTCATACACATTTCTAAAATTCTCCTTCCCTCTGGAAACTCCTTGATTAGTCTATTTTACTCACTTTCAAAACAATTTTTAAATTATTCATTTATGTAAAGCAGTTTAGTAAGATCACGAAGATATAGACTAGCCTCTGTCACATGCAGCATTCCTTGATAATGGCAAAAATAGCTGATGGTAACAGTTTCAGCATATATTGATAAGCTCAGGCAAAGCTCATTTCAAACACTGCTGTTCTAATCAAGCTAATATCTCTGATCTGAAGATCATTTTACAAGCCAATATAATGTTGCCCACATCTCACTATCTTGAAGATATATGCAGCATACTGACATACATTCTGTAAAAAATTGATTATTGTAAGAGCTGTCAGAAAATGATTAATTGGGTAAATGTATACGTATATCTGAATTATGCACAAATGCATAATTTTAGGAATTTCATTCACCGTCTCCATATTTATGCAAATCTTTACCATAACTATCTAAGAATTCTCAGGTGTTTACATCTTGATGGCCATATTCAAAAATTGATATTCAACAAGGAATAATTGTTAGGCATGAAGAATCAGGGCCACACATTAAGTTCCAGTTAAGAAGATTTTTCACTAATGCCTATACACAAGAGCAGCATAGACAGCACTAAATTGTGCTAGAAAAAAGACAATGGAATTCAAGGGGGGGGGGTGTTGGATTGCTTGTGGCAATTTAACAACTCCAGACTGATTCCTTTCTTGACTCCACCTCCAGGCTTGTCTCTTCTCCTACAATAACCTACATAAAGTTTCTGAATGGCTTCAGGCTGGCTAGCATGGAAAGTAATATATACTTGACATATTAATCTGATTTAGAAGCCTTTTTATTTAAGAATTAAAAAAAACATTTTTCAGAATCCGTTTTCCTGTTAATGCATATATAAAACATTTGAGATACATCCACAAATACTGTAACCATTATTACGCTTACAATTTACTAGATTGTCCACCATATGCAAAATACATCTAATCAAATGTATAAATAGGTCCTGCCTACTATTGTATATGTGTGAGCAATTCTGTCGATAAAATCCAAAGTCCACCTCTAGGAGGCTTACTACAGTACAGTCTAAAAATGTTTACATAGCACATGGTCCCCTTTCTTTTGCTTGCTTCTTTTACCAAATAATCATTTTTTAAAAATGGAGAAATAATGCAATGTTAGGTTATATCATTCTTGTGGCCTTTTGTTTTGGTCATGTTGCTATTTCATAATGTGCAGACATACATAAATCAATATCTTCTAGGCTGCTGCTGTTTTACAAACAGCAATAATTCATCAGAAAGTGTGTAATCAGGCTGGTTGCGTCACAAGTGAAGACAGTTTTAGCCATGTTGTTGGTTTGGAACATTTTGTGGTTGTTATTGGTCTGTAGGTTGAAGGAGTTTCATAAGGACAAGTTGCAATAAAACTCATAGATAAAAATCTGAGATTATTTGACTATTTATTGTAAAAGTTTACTATTTATTAATGGCAAAGATGGCTGGGGAACATAGGGACCAAAGAGTTCCTTCGCTTGCCCAGAAATCTTCACCATCTTGGCCAAATATCACTTGCAGGATTAATATATTACCAACTGTGTTACTGTCATTTTTGTGTTGAGCATGAAGTCCTTAATAAGCTAAATTCCTCATTCATTATGGTAAACAGATAATTTCTCATAAGTGAGAAATCTGAGCCAAAAGATTGGAGAATCTTTTGGCTCAGATTCTGATCAGTGGATGTTAGAAGGAGGAATTTATTCTCATCACAAGAGAATTGAAAAGAATCAAATATTTTATTTTTTTAATTTTATTTTAATCCCATTTATATCCCGCCCTTCTCTGAAGACTCAGGGCGGCTTACAATTTAAGCACAAACCAATGTGCTTAGCAATAGCTTTCATTCTATGTATATGCCTGCTTATTAGGGCTTTCGGGGGGCCCCAAGTGGCATTATTACAAAGTCAGCTTATTGCCCCCAACAATCTCGGTCCTCATTTTACCTACCTCGGAAGGATGGAAGGCTGAGTCAACCTTGAGCCTGGTGGGATGAGAACCTGCACTAATTGCAGGCAGCTGGTGTTACTTAAGGAGGCATTAGTCTACTGCTCCACCAGTGCAGGAAACAATTCCATTTTCACAAAAATCCACTAAGAATACAACAATAGTGTGCATTGCAAAGAAGTCAGTTCCGTTATTTAGATGCCATCTAAACAAAGATTCTGAATTATTTGGTAAGATTTCCCAGATAGATAGCCAGATTCCTAAGATTCTTCCAGCAGTGCCTCCTAAAAGCCACAATAATGTTAGAATGACACATGTGTAATGAAGTGATCATATAAAAAACACAACTTAATATTCACATGATGTCAGATGCAAAATTGAGTCACTTGTATCATGGTGTCATTATTGTGCATCGCAATTTTGCTCCATGCAGATGCTTTGATTGCAAGAAGAATTTTATTGTCTAAATCTGTAAAATGGTAGTATATTTTTCATTGTTCTGTGTGTAGTGACATTGCTGTGTCATTGGCCAGCCTGTGGTAACAAACTGAAAGTCAAAAAAAGACCCCCAAGAAACAACAGCAATAAAGTATAACCCAAATTAATCTGAACTTGCCTATCCTTGAAGCTGTTCAAGTTGGTGACCATCCCAATGTCAAATGAATGGAAGATGTGTAGTTCAGCTATAGATTATATGAGGAAATCTTATTGTTCTCAATCTTGGAGCTCCAACTTTTTATATGCCTTGGAGTGGCCCAAAATTTGTGCACAATGAATTCTGTGTTGGCTGAATCAAACGTGTATTGCTATAAACGGAGTGATCTTTTTCCAGTGTGGTCTTCTGCTACTTGATTCTGTGGAAAAGGCCCATTGTAATGCCGAACTACAGTGATGCATTAATAACATCAAATAGTATTTAAGGAAGAAATTAGGAACTGAGAAAGCATGGCCAGATGTTTCAGCCTGAGTGTGTTTTCTGTTACTTGTGAGAAGTGAAAGAGAAATAGAGAAAGAAATAACTTTTTGTACATATTTTAAAACAAAAGAGGATGACACAGCAGATAGGGAAGTATACTGTACATATATACATACATATCTTACAGTTCAAGACTCAAACTGTTAGAAACGGGACCTTTCCCACAGAATCAAGCAACAGGAGATATTTAGAGGATATAGAAAATACAGTAAGGAAAGAAAAAAAGTAAAAGTAATAAATTATCAGTGGATAGCCAACGAATTATAATTAGAAGATCAAAGATACTATATAGCTAATATATTCTAGTACACCATTAATATAGTACTATAAGATATTTCATACCCAATTTCTGTTTAAGAGATGTTTAAATTGACTATAAAAGTACTTTTTATAAAGTATGAGCAATGAAACTAGTTACACAATTAAAATCAGTAAGGTGGGGGGGGAAGAAAAACTGTAAATAGCAAAAATATGTTGGGAGAATACTCTAAATACGGTAAGTGTAATATGTCTGTTTAAAATATAAACTCTGGAACCCAAATTTAGAAGCACAATTCTTTGTAAAGAATTATAGTTCAGAAATAGCTTCCAAAATATTAAATTGTACATCAGCTTTACTTTTTAGATAAGAAGTTATTCTGGACATCAAAGCATATTCACATAGTTTAATTAAGCATTCTTCCATAGGTGGGCCTCAATAAAAAGCATATCAAATCCTTGCAGCTGTTAATATGTACAATGCCAGTATGGTGCATTTTGCAGTAAAAGATGATTTGGCTGTTTAGTCCCCCTTTCATTTCCCATTCATTCTTCCAACTCCCAACTTTTTTTAAAATATATCTTGTTTTCTTCTGTGTCTGCCTTGTTTTCCTCAGTGTTATAAAGGGGTATAGGAGGGGAAATTTAAAAAAAAATAATTATGGCAATAAGTCTCCTCTAAGCTATGTGGTTGGCTTTCTGTACGTCCAAATTTCTCTAAAGCAACAGACATTTTAACACTTCCCTATATGATGTCTAGTGAAACTGAATTTCAGATCTTAAATTGGTTTGAATCTAATCTTATGCTTTCTGACCCTCTCCCATTCAAATCATCTTTAATTATCAAATTTAGATTGTATATTGGCTTACACTTATAAAATCTGTGTATCTTACCTTCAGGATTTAGGTAATTTCTCCCTCTCTGAACTTGTGACATTTCATTTTTAGTTAAGTTGGAGAACCCACTTGCAAAGAGACTTCTATACAAATCCCGAAGCACTCAGTCCAGGGTTTTTGGTGGCCTTTGGATAAGATGGCCTTGTTGTCCTCCTCTCTTGAGTAGATTCACCTTATTTCTGTCCATACAACTTGTTCACATATTTTTTTTCCCTTCTGAGTCCTTCCCACCAACACCAGCAGTCTGAAGGAAAGTTCAGGGCAAATAAGAAAGATGATCTATCTTTCATGTTTGCTCAGAGAGGGCAGAAGGAAGGAACAGAAGCAGCATCACTGATAAAATGGCCTGGAGGCATTAAGAGTGATTCCCCTCATAAAGTGGGCACAAAATATTCAGGAACCAATTTCGTTGGACACCTGGGAGATAATCTGGGTCAGAAATGTTAAATTTACTCAGGCTCAAAATTTAAGAGAAATTTTTTATTAAATGTTTTATATATGGCATCTGGATCCCAAGAAGTTGTCCAACATGTATCCTAATTTACAGTCTAAATGTTGGAGGTGTGGTAGTTTAGAAGATACTTATTTTCACATGTGGTGGACTTGTAGAAATATAAAAGCTTTTTGGATTAAAATTTGGTGGAACATTCAAAAGATTTTTAAGAGAAAGATAAAGTTTTCCCCGCAATTGTTTTTATTGGGTATTGTTGTAGATTGTGATGTTAAAGAAACTAACTTGATGTTGAACATGATAACAGCAGCACGGTTACTGGTGGGACAATATTGGAAGAAGGATAGTTTGCCCACTATAGAAGAATGGGTGTTTAAAGTTTCGAATCTTGCAGAAATGTCTAAGATTTCTGCTTACTTGAAAGATCATTCACAGGAAAGATATATTTCAGTTTGGAGGAGATGGATAAATTATATTCAGAACAAATATGGGACTAAAAAGTTCCATTTAGCTTATGAGTAGATTTTAGTGGGATATTGTTATTGGTACATTGTTTGTAGTTATGTTAAAGGGGAGTTAAAGCACATTATGAATTTGGTTAATTGTATATTATGCATAATTTTTAGTTAGAATATGATTATTGTAACTATAATCCTGTATTTAGCTCTGGGAAGTGGGGGGGGAAGTGGGTGGGTTTGGGGTGGGAGGGATTTGGGGATATATTGTAAAATATTGTTTTTGTAAAACTCTTTAATAAAAAAATAATAATAAAAAAAGAGTGATTCCCCTCAAAGCTTATGAATTTTGTCCCATGAATTGGACAAAATCAAGGAAGTAGACACAGACTTCTGTCAGTTCTCTTTAATACTATTCCAGGATAAATTCAAAAACTTGGAAAATGTAATAGGAGTTTCTCAGCCTTGTTTATAGCAAGCTGATTAAGAGAGTGTCTTTTCTTCCTAGTTTTCTCACCAGATGGGCTGAGCTGCCGTTTATTAAAAAAAAAGTTACTAACAGACTCACCATCTGTATCTTGATTGATTTTCCTTCTCATACCTTGTCATTGTGTAAACATGACTGCAATCCTACTAATCTGCCCTGAGTTGATTGCATTAGAGGCACATTAGAATGATTGTGTAAATCAGTTTGTAAACACTATTTTTGTCTATAGAAACCCATTAAACTGACAATGTTTGCTCAGTTCTTTTATGAGCCTTTGATGTTGTATAACCATAGGTGTGATTTCCTCTCCTCTCTCATGAACCCATTAATTTTTCTGCCTAATGGTTCCAGGGGGCGGGGACAGGGATGGCAGATACATCAAGGGAGATGTAATTGCCTATTTCAAGGCAGTTCCTTTGGAGTGGTGTTAGTCAGTTTTTATTTGTTCAAAATATAATCAGGAACAACAGATTTTGGTTGCTTCCTTGTTTTTGAAGGTCTAGTTGACTTTTGGTTTGGCACCCCCTGTGCTTTTATTTTTCATCCAGATAGGGACTGAAAACTTTGCTCTCCAGAATAATCGAGTTGGAAAGGAGATCTTCTAGTCTAACTTCCTGCTCAAGCCCAATATATGTTCAGAACTGAGCCATTAATTTGACATTCCTTTCCCATCACCACCATTTTAACTCTCCAGATCCTCAGAAAATCATAAGTAACATTAAGTAACACCAGCTGCCTGCAATTAGTGCAGGTTTGCATCCCACCAGGCTCAAGGTTGACTCAGCCTTCCATCCTTCCGAGGTAGGTAAAATGAGGACCCAGATTGTTGGGGGCAATTAAGCTGACTTTGTAATAATGGCTCTTGGGGTGTGTGTGAAAGCCCTAATAAGCAGGCATATACATAGAATGAAGGCTATTGCTAAGCTTGTAAGCCGCCCTGAGTTTTCGGAGAAGGGCGAGATATAAATGGAATTAAGTTGACCCATAACTGTCACATCTACTGTTGACCTCAAAATACTGGAGCATGGTGTATGTAAACATGAGAATTCTGGGAACTGAGGTCCACAAGTTGTAAAGTTGGCAGGGACCTGACATGAATAATGATTAGTGAAACAGGTTTTAAAACAATATATGACTGACTGCTCTTTAGAAGGCCAGATCCTGAAGCTAAAACTCAAATACTTTGGCCACCTAATGAGAAGGAAGGACTCACTGGAGAAGAGCCTAATGCTGGGAAAAGTTGAGGGCAAGAGAAGAAGGGGACGACAGAGAATGAGGTGGCTGGATGGAGTCACTGAAGCAGTAGGCATGAGCTTAAATGGACTCCAGAAAATGGTAGAGGACAGGAAGGCCTGGAGGAACATTGTCCATGGGGTCACAATGGGTCAGACATGACTTCGCAACTAACAACAACAATATTTAAAGCAATACATTACAGAGTTAAAGCTCAGTACTCAGCCAGGTGTATCCTACCAGAAGGAAAGTTGAAGAGCACATGCTGTATGTCAGGGTTGTCCAGCCTTGGCAACGTTATGCTTGTGGACTTCTGGAATAAAAAGGGGACATCCTTAACTTTGTCTATGCCCTGCTGGCCTCTTGAGGTCAATATGTCACAGGTTGCTAAAGACTCAGTGCCAATGAATTTACACTTTGTGAATGAAGAACAAAGAATATCCATTGCTACTTCCCAAGATGTTGTATACATTAGTCCCCTCATTCTCCACTCCAAGAAAAGTGGAAATGGCATGGCTGGCTGGGGAGTTCTGAGAGCTGACATTGGCAAGGTTGGAGATTCCTGGAGTTCATCTTTCCCTTCCATCAATTATATAACAACCCTTCCTTTATAAAGTAACTTAGATCAAACCTCTCTTTCACTAGGACTTTATGTTGACCTGGAATTTCCAAACTTTTTCAGCAAAGAACAAGATTTGATGCTTTCCTACTGTGTGTCACCTGGCAGAAGATAAGATAGATAAAACAACCTTAATTGTTTTTTTTTTTTACTGTGGGCAGAACGGCACACATTAAAAATGAAATTTAGTTGCCTGCTCTCAAAGTGAAACATACATGACACACATCTAAACATACTATATAGCCATCATTAGTGAGTTCCTATGAAAACCCAGGGAAGAAAGCAACATCTTCAATTCCTTATTCAAACTGTAATTATATTGATGTACTTACTGTCATCCATTCCCAAGAGGCTTTATCATAGGTTTCTTTTAATCCCCAAAATAAATTAGATGACTAAACTATAATTTTCACACACTCTTAGCACACATTTCTGCATTCCTCCTACAGAAATGATTTTAAATGATTTTAAATTGGGATTTTAATTCTTGGGGCCATATTTAATTTAATTTAATTTAAACTTAATTTTATACTGTATTGCTTTAAATTTTGCCCTGTAAACCACCCTGAGTCCTTCGGGAATAGGGTGGTATAAAAATTGAATTAATAATAATTATATATTCTGACGTTTATCCTGTCTGGTGATAAATACAAACAATGCTTGGTATCTCTTTACAAACCAGACTTTGAAACCATGTTTGGGTTTACAACTCTGGTTTGGATGTCACACAAAACCAGTTTGTTAGTTGGTTCCTGAATCAAAGGAGCAAACCCTCAACAGTGTTGTGGATGCTGACTTAAATTATTTTCACTTTGAACATATATTATTCTATTTTGAAACAAACTGTAGTTTATGCCAGAGTAAAACTTATAGCTGACTAAAGAGAGAGGAGTGGCCATAAGTTGATTCAGGATCTAAAATTATTTGACTGCTTGGTGATTTTTTTTGGAGCAGGTCAGGGCAGGGAGTAGAGTGGTTTTGAGGTGAAAATTCCACATCTCAGGCAAGATAACAAAGAGACAGCTCTGTTTTGGGACTTGATGGGTGTGCATATGTGAATGTGGAACTCTAGGCGGGACTATTTCCGAATGATGTGGGAAGAAAACCATCTGCCTCATGTTGACTTAGGAAGAGAGACACAGAGGATGTAAAACCACACTGTGGAGTGAGTTCCTTTTCCAGTATCCCGATGATTGCTCAGTGGGTACAGTTGATTGTAAATCACAATATTGGTTTTAGCAAAATTAATCACAGTTCGCTTCAGGGTTCTTCTTTTGCTGTTTCAGTTTCTTTTATGTTCTTCTGAGTTGGTCATCAGAAGGCAAGAAAATGCTGGTGCGTGTCCACAGACTGGCCTATAAGGACACAACCCAAGTGGCATAAAACCCCCAGGATTATGCCAGTGACATTCAGTTTATGGAAAGCTGCAGATTTCCTGCAGTGCATTGAAAAGCAATATTAACATTTTTCATAAAATGTTCTTGCTGTGGTTTATTTTGGCTGGTCATCCCTTTCCTTGAGCCAGTGAACCTGCTCAGAGCCTGGGAGGCAGTAAAAATATAGTAAATTAGGATTGCAAGTCCTTGAGGGGAGTTGTAAAGTGATAGGAAAAAAGAGGAGCCAGGCAAAACAGGAAAGCTGATACTTTTTATGGAACCACGTGTGGCCAATGTAGCATTGTTTTGTTGGATTTCTCATCAGAGTGCAAAAATAGCTTGCCAGGCACCTTTGAAGACTCCCATGTAATTTAATAGTCTCCATATATTTTAACATAAAGACAGATTCTCCCCTTCACCCTGGATGAATGTCCTCTCTCCTCTTTGATGCCAGCCACCACTTATGCATTACAGGCAAGAACCAAAGACATTGTATTATAATAATCCTTCTGCAAACCTGTCTGTGTAACTCTCTTGTTCTAGGTCATTTTGCCAGCATGGATGGGAGAGGTATTGTAGGGCCCATTGAAGGAAAAGGAAAAAGTTGTCTTTGATCATGATAGTGGTGGTTCATTATGGGAGTGGGAGCCCACCTGGAAGAAAGCAGCCTGGGGCCCTGAAAGAGGATCCCCCAGTACATTTTCCCTTTAGGAACTGTGTAACAGCATCCAAGTATTTTTAGACAGCCAGCAAGATGATAGCAACTATTAATAGGTACTTACCTTCATCATCATGTTATGGTTGAAAAGATATTAGAGTTTATTTCACTTATAATTCCTGGATTTATAACCTCCCAGAATCATTGGGAGTTGAACTCCATATATGTTATTATTTTTTTGTCCTCTGACCCTGAACACACAAAAGGGATCATGTTCACTTCTTCACTTCACATAATGGAGCTAGAGGTAGTCCTCACTTAACAACAGTAATTTGAGATTAGAATTTGACTGACCTCAGATTTGGAACTTGTTCTGAACAATGTGGGAGCTATGAAGAGGAACCAGTAAGTTACCTTGATGCAAAGGCAGTGGTGTCAGAAGAAGAAAAGTAAAGTCCAATAGGTTCAATTTCCAGGAATAATCTCTTCACGGAACATAAGGGAGTCAACCTATCCTCCAAAGCACCTGAAGGCAGGACAAGAAACAATGGATGAAAATTAATCAAGGAGAAAATCAACCTAGAACTAAGAAGAATTTTCCTGAGATTTAGTGGAATGACTTGCCTCCAGAAGTTGTGGGTGCTCCAATGCTGGAGTTTTTAAAGAAGAGATTGGACAACTCATTGTCTAAAATGGTACAGGGTCTTCTGCTGGAGCAGGGGGTTGGACTAGAAGACCTCCAAGGTCCCTTCGAACTCTGTTATACTATTATTTGCAGGGTGGGGGGTTGCTTGAGTGTTTCTTTCTTTTGGGATAGGCGAGAAGGTTAAAATATCAATTAATACAACAACGACAATGACAAAAGAGTGGCTGATCTTTAAATAAATAAGTTGTAGGGAAGAGAAGGAACCTTAGATACAGCTGTACACACTGACCATCTTCTTCTCCCCCCACATTTTTCTAAATGACATCAGTTCGCCTTCCAGTAGCGTTCCCATCAATTCATACTCCAAGACGTTAGCAGATTTGACCAATATTTTGCCCACAGTTCCTGGAAAGGTGTAATTAAGTGACCAAACCATCAACAAATCAATTACTGTTCTGCTCCCCCCTCCCTCCTCCCCCCACCCAGTTGCAGGCCTTCCAGCGGCTGTTTAGCTTTTGCTGGTCTCCTGGCCTTGTCCCACCAGCAAAAACTATCCCTGAGCAGCACCTGCAACCAATCACTTTGAGAGATGGCTAATGTTCTAATTACCCAGGACCCAAAAATGTTAGCTGTAAACAAAAGGGGGACTGTATTTATAATCCATCAGTTTTATGACCTTCTGATGGTGATGATATCTGCAGAGTTTATATTAGGAGACCTCACGTTCTCTGCAACAAAAGCAGCTGTTCGCTTATGGTTGGCTTGAAAGAAATTCAAGTACTCATTTAACTGTGGGCAAGAGGCAAGAATCATTGGTCCTGTTTGAAATCGGAATTGTTATTGAGTTTCATCTCAGTTTCGGGGTGGTTTTGAAAAGCACCACATCGAAAAGGTCTTAAAATTGTTTGGAAGCTCTTCCTGAGTTAGAAGAGGCTTGCTTGCTGAAGTTACTGTAGCTTGTGCTTACAGAGAGGATGTAGATGATTCAAGTGACAGTTTTTCAGCCTTAGGAACGGGCAGCAAATGGCAAGATTTTGAAAGGTTTCTGACCTTGTTGTTATTGCCTGGCCAGGCTGACATCTGTGCTAAAATAGTTACAAGCAGTCCTTGACTTATGACTGCAATTGGAATCATAGCTTCTGTCGCTAAGCAAGACAGGTTGATAAGTGAATGTTGCCTGATTTTATGACCTTTTTCCCCATGGTCATTAAAGGAATCATGTGACCATTAAGTAAATCCAGCTTGCCTCATTGACTTCGCTTGTGGGAAGCCAACTGGGAAGGTGGCAGATGGTGATTGTATGACCCCAGGATGCTGCAACCCTCATAAATACACGCCGGTTGCCAAGAGCCTGAATTTTGATCACATGAGATGCTATGATGGCTGTGAGAGAACTTTTTGCAATGTTCTTGTAATTTCAAATGGTCGCTAAATGAATGGTTGAAAGTGGAGGACTGCCTGTACTGGTCATCCTAGCAGGTTTTGCCTTAGAAGGATAGCAGAAGAGTCCCTTTGAGTGTGGAAGGGGGGCAGGGTAGAGGCGAGGGCTCAAAAAGTTAAGAAAGTGACCACAACCACATGCTTGAAACACACAAAGCGGGTGGGACTCAATTACATAGGTCATAATAACAATCTGGATGTTTTTGACAGCATTCTGCAGACCCCTCCCCCCCATAATGGCTGGGCATCTTCTGTTGCTATAACTCAGAAAGGGAAATATTTGGGGCTATACTTGCTGTTGATTTTTGTCTACAGCTACATTTAAAATAATTTTCTCTTTTTATAACTCAGCTTGCAAATCAAAGACTATGCTGGTCAAGAGTTGGTGGATTTTATAGCCTAGGCTAACTAAAGGTAAATACCAACTATGAATGACTGGCATTTTAATCCCATATTTATTCATTTAAACAATTTATATGGCTACCCATCTCAGAACTGGGGCTTTGGACAGAGAATAAATTAAAACAAAGAAATAATAAACCACCTCAATTAATTAAAATTAAAATTATTAATTAAAATTATTTAATGTGTTGTTAAAATATTAATTAATAAAAATAATCATTATTCCATCAACCAACTTTATCTGATAGATGAGCCTAGATGCTTGAGGGACACCAAATTGGGAAGATTGAGTTCTGAGGAAATTCCAGATCATCAAATTCCTCTCTTAAGTACAGTATTGTTTCAAATACCTATAACCCCCCCTAACCTACTGCTTTGTGGTGTCCTCAAAGTTTTCAGGTACAGAAAGATGTTTTTTAAGATCCACAATGTAGATCCATATGAATTTTGTGAACATTTATGGAGGGGTAGAGTTAGATTTTAGTTTACTAAATTTAACTTCTACAGCATAATAAAATACAACAAAATCTGGAGATTTAATTAAGAAAGATTACAGGTAAGATGCCTCTCCCTCAATTTACAGTCCTTCCCCTCTTGTGTATGCTTCTGCGTGTGTCAGAATATTTCCCCATTTTTGTATTTTAAGTCCAGAACAAAGCTAATGCATACATTATCAAAGTTCTGCCTTTTATCGAACTGTTGCCCATTTTTTGACTCTATATTATTATTATTATAATACTCCAAATGCTTTCAAGAACCTTTTCAAGTTAAATTTTTCTGAGAACAGAAGGATTCATAATTAAGGAAGTTAAATGAATTGCTTTTAAATCAAAATAGGGTAGATATGGATTGAATAGAAAATGACCCACACCCATCATTTCACTTGTAGACTGAGGAAGCTGAAGTAAAATGACTAGAAATGGCAAAACGTTTAGATGAGAAGATGACTATAAAATATTCAGAATGCTAGACTACAATCTATTGAACTGAAAGTATATCCAATCCTACTCAATGGAACCATGAGTTAGTGGTATTTTCTTTATTTTTATAGCATACCATCAGATTTTAGCTTAGCTTGATCTTTGTGATACCAGCTTCTCTTCTGTGGGTTGCTAAGGGTCACTGAGGATCATTGCATAGCTGGTGGTTTCTTATTTTGTACTTCAGCATTGGATTTCCCCCCACCCCCAACTAAAGTATATCACTATTTAAAAATAGCCCAACATGCTGGTTTGTTGACCACATTGAATCCTCAGCTTTTCCTCTGGAGGGTGTGCATTCCACCCAGTTTTGCACCATCTATGTATGAATACTAGCAGCTTGGTTATGTATGTAGCTCCTTAGTAATTAGGATCTAGGTAATTAGTTTTTTTCAAGCACCTAAGCATATTGTGGTGTTCTGAAGTATGGATCTTCATAATACATTGAGTGAGATTTTATGAAATTAGAGGTGTCTTTTTCTATTATGCATGATGAAGAATCCATCTTCAATCATATTTGTTAGGACAATTTGATTTGTGTTCTTCTCATTTCTCCTGCATCTCCTGATAGTTCCTTTTTCCTGAGCTAATCTCTGAAATGGAGCAAGATCTTGCTGACTAGGATGTCTCTTTGCCAGATCCTTCATAGTGTGATTTTCAGCCCCATTCAGAAAAGCTCTATCTGAATAAGCAGCTTGATGGTGGTCAGCTTGACTTTTCAGTCCACCCAACATTTAGTATATTCATGCATTGCTCTGTTCTGTTCTTATGATTACATTCAGGAACAGCCACTTTATTGTAGACTTTATAGGTAAATATCAGGTACAGCAGGCAGTTTCCTTTGGAGACGTAGATTGAGAGCCTGACTGGTGTGGTGGCTAAGATGTTGAATTAGAAACAGAGAAGCTTGAGTTCTAGTCCTGTCTTAGGCAAAAAGCCAACTTGGTGACTTTCACTCTCTCTTAGTCCTAGGAAGAAGACTATGGCAAAACACTTCCAAAAAATGTTGCCTAGGAAACTTCAAGGACCTGCTTAGGTAGACACCAGGAATCAAGTCAGACTTGAAGGAAAACCAAAAGCAAAACAGTAGGCAGAATAATGATAAAGTAGAACTCTGTGCTTCATTTCCCATCCTCATTCACCAACCCTGAAGTAGGAAAGGCTGACATGGGGAATGAAAGTTCAGTTACCAGGGGTTGGTTTGTCATTTATTTATTTTGGGTTTTGAACACCGTCCAACTCCCTGTTCACTCACAGACCAACATGCTCAGGAATGGCTATGATAGGCATAATTCTAGTACTGCTCCATTCAGGATTCAGAAATGTTTTTCTTCCCCTACAATCACCAATCATCCATCTCAATGATGGATTTGGAGCAGCATATTCAGGTTTGTCCCAATTTTATCCTCATATTAACCTGATAAGGTATAAGAAAAACTTAGGATCTAGAAATTAAATCTAATCTAGAATCACGTTCCTCTCAATGGACAATTAGATGACTGTGAGAAGCCTCCTATGGGATGTTACCGCAAGAGATCCTATTCCACTCTGGTTTGTCAACACCATGCTGTTACTTGTGAACTCACTTTTCCACTCTGGACTAATCTACTCTTCCTAACCCAGGTGGGTTGAAATGGCAATTTCTGGAAATCTAGCTAGTATGGACAAGAACTACAATTGCCTAAATTTATTTTTTCCCCTACCTATCTATTCTTGTATAGACTGGGGAAAATATATCCCTACTGTATCTCTGTTTTGAGAGATCTGAGACAATAGCCATTACTGGGCATACTGCTAGTAACTTTTAGCTCTCCAGACTTGCTCTCACAATCCCCTGTGTGGATTGTCTTCTCATCACAAACAAAACAGAATAGAACAGTTGTATGGAAACTTCTAGTCCAACCCTCTGCTCCAGCAGGAGACCTATACCATTTCTGACAAATGATTGTCCAAGCTTTTTTTTAAAAAAGCCTCCAGTGACGGAGACCCACAACTTCTTGAAGGCAAGGAGGAAGGCAATCATTCCTTCAGAAAGTTTGCCTCAGGAGAAGAAGCAAAGAGTGGGTACCTCTCTCATATTGCTAAGTTTATCATTGCTACCTCAGCAATGCTACACTGGCTCCTATTCTGTTGTAGTCATATCAGCACAAGGTTTTAGGAGATCCGGTCCCTGTCTGTAACTTGCTTGCTTCAGTCCCAAGACCGGGTCTCCTGCTGGGTGCTCCCTTTCCATTTAACATCCCTTCTTGGAAGGGTATTTATTTCCTGAATGAATGCCCTCAAGACACGGGAGGTTACTAGAGACTAAACAGCCAGATTGCAAAAGCCTTTTTGTCTGGCACTTTAAAGAGAGTTTTTGCCAAGATTTATGTACGTGTTTTGAGCTGGGCCCTTCAGGAGACACTGGGTCTAAAGACTGAGAAAATGAGGAAAATACCTTTGGCTGACTATGGGAGTTAACTGCCCTTGTGTTCTCAGTTTTCTCCGCTATATGTTTTCATTTTCTCAGTGTAAGCCTGTTTTCCAGTCTCCCATGAAGTGATACCACCTGGTTGTTTCTGGGAACATTATAGCCTGCCAGTCAGAGGTTAACTACGCTTAGACCTTCCCTGATCCCTGCAGTGGTAAGTGGACAGCTTCCCCCTTATTCCTTATTTGCACGATTCCCTTTTCTGCAAAAGTGGTATGTCTTTTCTTCAGGATCAGCCTTTTAGCCTCCCGAGTCACTTGAGTTAACCATGTAAAAACATTAAGGTGGCTTTCTGACTGTACTGGTGGATACTAGGATACTATTGGAGTGGAGATGTTTGCTTCTTTATGAGTCTTCTCACCTGGCAGAACACCAGCAGCCAATCAGAAGTTTTTATTGCTGGCCAGGCAACCAGAAAGAAATGCCTCACCATCCAAAGCACAAAACGTTTCCCCTCGCTTTAAAAGAAGAGACATTGTGTTCCTTTCAGTGTATCAAATCATCAACATCCCTGTGCTGTCTCTATTTGGTCTTGATTCTTAGTCCTGTCCTGGGATGCTGGAAGATGGAAGCAAAGGCAAGTTGTATTCCCTTCAAAGACTGCCAGGGTCACCTGAAGTAACTCAAACTTACACAACACTGGCACTGCTGCAGTGAATACCAGAAAATTTGCCACAACCTTTCTGAAAGAGTCAAGGAGAAGCCAGAACAAAACCAATGAGTAAACAGTTATCAAGTTACCCTACCTTTCCCCAATTTGGGTGTTCTTCAGATATGTTGAGATGATGACTCCTAAATCTGTCATAACTTTTGCTTGAAATTTTAGTTTAGACAATTCAGATAAGACAAATTTGTGATTAGATACTTCTTTGAATGTGTCTTAGCACTTGGATTGTCATACAACAATCTGAACCCTAGATATTATTCATAAACTCTCCCATTGTAAACGTGATACCAGACCACTTTATTTTCTTCTGCATGATGCCGTCTCACACATTTGAAGTTTGATGTCCTGTCTCTCCTTAATCTTCTTTCTTTTAGGTTTAGTTTCTCAATATTTCACTGGATAGAAGCACAGCTAATCTTGAATGTGAAACTGCTTTAGAACTTGGATTGGAGACTTCCAGGGAATGTTGGGGCTACGGAGGTAGTAGACTGGGAAGCCAATATTTGGCAATGACCTCCATACTACTACCGAGAAATCCATGATGCAAAATCAATATATGAAGCTCCTCTTGAAGGTGAATTTACCACGTTTTGGGTGCAGAAAAACACATATATTAAGGAAATGAAATATTCTATAATTAAATGCATTATATTAGAATGTACAAGAATAAAACCCATCACAGAACAATGTGGACATGAATCAGTGCAAATAGTAGCAAAACCAAAAAGGATTCATATATTCATTCTCAGTTATCTATTATTTCTTCCATTTCTTAAAAAATAATTAAAGTGGAAAAAGGAAAGCATCTGCACAATATATTCTCTTTCGTACTAAAAGAAATTATGTATTTTGTCCTTGTTTTCTAGAGACTCAACATTCCAATTATTTCTCTTTATACATCACTTTGCAGATTGTCAATGCTTTCTTAAAATATACCCTTCAAATGTTATCTAAAAAAACAATAATAGGAAAGGGTCCATGTAATGTTTTCCAGAATTGGACTGATTTTTGTAGCAAACATATCGGTCTACTTATTTGCGTTAATTTGTGATCTATTAAGATAACTACATCATTTTTGTAATATATGAATACGAGGCTGGACTGTCTCATCCTAATGTTCATGTCTAAGAGCAGAATTTAATGTTTACTTCTCTTTAATTTAATTTTATTGGTTTGGGTCTTGTGATTCAGCCTATGTAGTAATTCTATTGTTTGTGGCATCTACAGATTTAATAAACATCTCCTTTCTGCCTTTATCCAGGTAATTTATTAAAATATCAAGTAACACATTGCCACTGGGCACAGTAGTAATCTATGCAAAGTTGATGTAGAATTATTAATAATTTCTCACACAGTATATTTGCTCAGTCAGCTGTGGATTCACCTAAATAGTAGAAGCATGTGATTTATTTTATTATATTGTCAACAATGGTCTAATGAGAAAGTCTGTCAAATGCTTTGCTGCAATCAAGATTCACAAAGCATAGTAACGATCTCTCAGTAGTTCATGGGTTGTTTTCCAGATTTCACAAACCAACCATTTGAAAATGTTGCCCCACAGTATTATTGGGCTAACCAATATATTGCCTCTTGTGTTTGACTTTTACTTTCAAAAGTAGGACATTACAATAGCTGATCAGCAATTACATTGCAATCTCTTATACTGTAGAACAGGGGTCCCCAACCCCTGGTCCATGAACAGGTATCGGGCCACAGCATGCCAGCAACCGGTCCACACAAACAAGCAAAGCAGGCAGCACACAAAACCATTCACACTCCAGTCCATGGAAAAACCTTTCTGCACAGAACCGGTCCCTGGTGCCAAAAGGTTGGGGACCTCTGCTGTAGAAGCATAGAGAGTGATTATTTGGAGTTATATTTATATTCTTCAGCATTTTACTAGAGCTACCAATATTAGGTCTGCAGAACCCGTGGGTGACCAGATTGTGGCAGCAAAACGTTTTCCACATCTCCTTGTTATCATCTAAAGGTATTCTGTATTTTTTCAGTCATGATCTAGTAGCCTTCATTTTATTATTAAAGAATTTCAGTCCCTCCTAAAAAATTTTGATCTCCTGAACCATTTTTCTTTATTTCCAATTGTGGCCCTTGCATGATTTTATAAAATTCTTCTAAGATGCTTTACCATTTCAGCTTCATGTGGTACAGTGATTCATATAGAGAGACCTTGACTAAGAGGTGATATTGGATGAGAAATTGTAAGCGGTTCATATCATTGAATACTGCATTAGGTTTCTATGGAGATTCTCAGTCACCCAGGTCATGATTGTCTCAAGGGGGCTTTTTATGAGGCAACTGGCCTTTCTTTTTTCTCTTTGAAGATGTTTCATTTCTCATCCAAGAAGCTTCTTCAGCTCTGATTGGATGGCAGGGAACGGAAGGATCCTTCCGTTCCCTGCCATCCAGTCAGAGCTGAAGAAGCTTCTTGGATGAGAAGCGCAACATCTTCAAAAAGAAAAAAAGAAAGGCCAGTTGCCTCGTGAAAAAGCACCTTTGGGACTGCATTAAGTGGTCTCTCTATTTGGGTGGTGGGTCTCTTAAAGTCTTTCTTCCTTCCAAAATGATCTTTTTGGTGGTGCTTTCTTGCAATTTTCAGTCCCTTCAATGATTTTTAAACTGGAAAATGAATGAATGAACCTTTATTGTCAAAGTACAACCATGTGTACGTTGAGATTGGCTGAGTCTCCCTTCGTGCCCCCACCCCCAACTTACAGTGACACAAACCCTCCATCTTATTACACCCTGTGAGCTAATTGCACAACGCACCGGCCTCGCAAGTCAATTATGCATAAAGTTTATATTATTATATTATTAAGTTTATATTACATTACATTAATTATATTATATTATATTATATTATATTATATTATATTATATTATATTATATTATATTATATTATATTATATTATATTATATTATTATATTATATTATTATATTATATTATATTATATTATATTATATTATATTATATTATATTATATTATATTATATTATATTATATTATATTATATTATATTATATTATATTATATTATATTATATTATATTATATTATATTATATTATATTATATTATATTATATTATATTATATTATTATTATTTCCCATTCAAAAGCCTTCAGCTTGTTAGTACGGCTGGCTATACTCCTATATCTCCTACCCGATGGTAGGAGAGTAAAGAGATACCATCCAGGGTGTGAGTCATCCCTGAGAATCTTCCTCACTCTTCCAAGGCAGCGAGCCCTGGCGATGTCATCCAGTGGTGTCAGGGGACAGCCCACAATGTTTTGTGCTGTGCTCACCATCCTCTGTAATACTTTCCTATCCGTGGCTGTCAGACCAGCATACCAAACCACAATACCATACGAGAGGACGCTCTCTACAGTAGACCAGTAAAAGAGGGTCATAAGCCGTTGTTCTACCCTGTTCTTCTGCAAGACCCTGAGAAAGTGAAGTCTCTGTTGGGCCTTTCTGGCCACCTGGGTTGTATTAACTTTCCAGGTCAGAACTTCGCAGAGGTAGACTCCCAGAAATTTAAAGGAGGAAACTCTCTCCTGGCCATAGAGCAACTCCATGGTGTTTGGGGGGGATTGTATTATCTCCTCCTCATGCCCTTGCTAATTATAAACATTCTCTGTAGCTAATTTCCAAACACTTTTTCCTGAATCTTTAAATGTGATTTTTTCAATGGTTGCCTTGCTAGTCTGTGGTTTTACAGGGAGTTTTTATAATCATTGTTGGAAAGAAGAAAGAGAAGGAGAAAGAAGAAGAAGAGGGGGGAGAAATGGATAGTGTGGATCCAAATATGAGTCTTGCCGCCTTCTAGATCTTAAATTAGATTGATGAACATAAACACTTCGACTGGAGCATTTTCCAACTCAATTGCAATTATCCTGGAAATGGTCTACAATTACCAGTAACCTTCTTGAAGCTAAAAATTATCTTCTTAGATTCTCCTCCCAGTGGGTCAACTGTGAAAATGTCATTTGCTTATGTAGCACAGCTAGTACATTCCATTCACCAGGCTTACACAACAAATGAAATCAAAGAAGCGTCTGTGAAGATCTGCCCTGCTGAATTTGTATGAATATTGAAATGCTGATACAATAACTCAAAAATACTGTATAAAAAATTATCAATCATCTCAGGAAAGAATGCAGTAGAGTAATGAATCAGAAAAATGCAGTCAGGGGCTGGAAAAACTACTTTGGGAAAAATTACAACATTTGCTAGAAAAAAAGTAAAGATTTAATAGTATATACAATTATGCATCATGTAGTGAAATTAGATACAGAGAAATCTCACTTTCTCTTGTTGAACACAGTTCCTGGAGATTTAATAGGCACATACATATAATTTTCCTGATGGTAATACATCAGTGGTCGACAATTGACATTATTCTATTTTTTTTTACTTCCCAGGTTAGCCTTGGTGATCTCTGTTTAAGTGCTAACAAGATTTGAGCCTACTTAGCTTCTGAGCCTAAACAGCATTGGCTACAGGGATAGGGACTGTCCAATGCAGTTGAATGAAAGGAGGTTCCACCCATGTGCAACAAAACACTTTTTGTCCACAAGGTGTAATTCCACTGGATATAGTGATATACCTACAATAGCTGTAATCATATGAAAAGACATTTAGCAAGCTTAAGGGAAATAAATTTGATCCATAACCATTGACATTGTGCCTTTGGTATTAAACTCCTCTCACTGACTTGCAGGGCCAGGTTGAGGACCTCATCATAGGAAAGGTCTATATATGCTGTCGCTAAGCATCACAAAATCTACATTACTTCCTAAAGAACATGGTGTTAGACTTCCAGAGAAAAAAGGAGGAACCTGCCCACTTTACATTGGGGAGGACTGTGTAGAGAGAGTTTCCTCCTTTAAATTTCTGGGAGTCTACCTCTGTGAAGATCTGACATGGAAAGTCAACACAACCCAGGTGGCTAGAAAGGCCCAACAGAGGCTTCACTTTATTTATTTATTTATTTTTATTTTTATTACATTTATATCCCGCCCTTCTCCGAAGACTCATGGGGGCTTACAAGCTTAGCAGTAGCCTTCATTCTATGTATATGCCTGCTTGTTAGGGCTTTCACACACACCCCAAGCAGCATTATTACAAAGTCAGCTTAATTGCCCCCAACAATCTGGGTCCTCATTTTACCTACCTCGGAAGGATGGAAGGCTGAGTCAACCTTGAGTCTGGTGGGACTCGAACCTGCACTAATTGCAGGCAGCTGGTGTTACTTAAGGAGGCATCAGCCCACTGCTCCACCAAGGCTCTTTCTTAGGGTCTTGCGGAAGAACAGGGTAGAACAACAGCTAATGACCCTCTTTTACCGGTCTACTATAGAGAGCGTCCTCTCGTATGGTATTGTGGTTTGGTATGCTGGTCTGACAGCCGCGGACAGGAAAGTATTACAGAGTGAAGTGAGCACAGCACAAGACATTGTGGGCTGTTCCCTGACACTACTGGATGACATCGCCAGGGCTCGTTGCCTTGGAAGAGTGAGGAAGATTCTCAGGGATGACTCACACCCTGGATGGTATCTCTTTACTCTCCTACCATCGGGTAGCAGATATAGGAATATATCCAGCTGTACCAACAGGCTGAAAAATAGCTTTTATCCGTGGGCTGTTAGGCTTTTAAATGGGACATAATCTTATGCAGAATTGACTTGGGAGGCCGGTGTGTGGTGTAGTTGGTTCACATGGTGTGGTAGGATGGAGGGTTTCTTGTCACTGTGTGTTGGGGGGAGAGAGCACGGGGGGAGGCTCAGCTAATCTCAATGTACACATGTTGTACTTTGACAATAAAGGTTTATTATTATTTATTATTATTATTATTATTATTATTATTATTATTATTATTATTATTATTATTATTATTATTATTATTAAAAAGAAAGGACCACTGCCTGATGTCTTTTCAGAAATATGTATTAGAACCATTATATTGGATAAATGTATTTGGGTTCAATATATCCAGCAAAGTAGATATACTGTATATTTTTATAATTCTTATGTTCATGAAAAAATATGGCTCTGAGGGAAAGTCAAGATAGCAGCATTGCCTAAAACATAGCAAAATCAAACCTTTAATTTTTAATTAAGACTGAAGGTACCCCCCCCCCCAATTTCTTAAACTTAAGCATCAATTACTTAGCCAGTATTAATCATGTCTTCCTGTGTTATTATTCAGATAGTCCCTCCCGGCAGAGTTTGTATTCCAGTACTTCACACAAGAATCCAAAATGTAGCCTCCAGCAAGGGTTCATAATTCCCTGGCACATCTGTCATGGAGTGATTGAATTTACCAAATATTATCCATTTATGACCAGAGAAAATTAACAATTTCAGAGATTGGTTAAAAGGAGATCAATAATTCATATAATAGGCAGCCTTCTTGAGGAATGGAGATTTTAATTAGGTAGACTTTTGGATTAATTTATTTCCTTTGTACACTGGAAAATTTCTTTTAAACTATTTTTAGATTTCTTACTATCCTTTTCGCTAAGGACCTTCAATTATCCTCAGATTATCAACAGCTATCTAGAGCAGTGTTTCTCAACCTTGGCCATTTTAAGAGGTGTGGACAATCAACTCCCAGAATTCCCCCACCAGCCCAACTGACTGGAGAATTCTGGGAGGTGAAGTCCACACTTCTTAAAATGGCCAAGGTTGAGAAACATTGGCCTAGACGAGTCATAGAATCACAGAATGTGTAAATTGGAAGGAATCTTCTGCATCATGTACACCAATCCACAGCTTAGTGCAGTAATTCACTAAGAATTATCCATCAACCCCCATTAAAAAAATCTCCAGCAAAGGTGGTCCCACCATTATTCTGGGCAAAGTGTTTCATTGTTCTTACCATCATGAAAAACCACCTGTCCCTCCTTTCTTTAATTTCAGTTCATTTATCCTTGTTGAAAACTCAGTTCCACCAGAGAACAGATCTCTCTCTTGCACCCGATAACCTTTTACATTTTTGTAGCCTCCTGTCATATCTTCCCTTAAGTCTTTTCTTTATAAGCTAAACAGGCCCTGGCCCTGTGACTGTTCCTCAAAGGGCTTAGTTTCCAGATTTCCTATCTTCCTGGAAGCTCTCCTCTCAACTCACTCTAACTTATCCATGTCCCTTTGAACAGGATTCAGGAATCCACGTGCAATCTAAGTATCACAATACAATGTAGTTACTTTGAAAAACGTTTCCTGACTTTGGATTGTCGTATGAGATAATAATTTAGAGCAAAGATTTAGGAGTTGGTGTTTCCTTCTCCCTCTCCAACACTTCTTCATTTTGTGTCATGACTTTTAAATTGGAACACTGAAATCATAACTTACTTAACATTGACTGGTTGGCTCTGTTCCAGCTTAACAATGTAGTAAATCTGCTGTAAGTAAGCAAGTCAGATATACTATTTCTGCAGAGATTCAGTATTGTTGGTGGATTTCAATAAGAGAAGTATAGAAAATTGACAATAGTGGAACATGTTCTGCACCTCTCAGTGTGTAGTGTTCAAGGTCAAACTGTGAAGTTGAGTTAGAGGGCAACAGGGAGGGTTGCAGCTAACAAGTAGTTCTTTAGACAGTTTTGCTGGCTGGGGAATTCTGGAAACTGAATACCACATAACTTCAAGTTGCCAAGGTTGAGTAACACTGCTGTAGAGGATAACGGCCAGATGCTTGGCTTAGGAGGGCTGAGGGCCAGAGGCAGGCAGATAGTATGTCTAATATGGACTGGTATCCAATTTACAGAAAAAGAGGTGAGGTGAGCTTGAAATAATAATAATAAAAAGAATGCACTAAACAACACCTTTTTTCATAGAAAAAAATGACAGACTGGGGAGGCCAGCTTTGATACAGGGATTGGTGAGAAATTGATTGCTTACAAATTTTTATTGATAATTTGCCTCTGAAATTGATATTTTCAGACTGTTGCATTGTGGTTCAGTAAGTAATGAAACATGTATTTTGGAAAACTATAAACAAAAATGTCTACATTAAAGAAAAGGAATCAAAACAGCAACTGACTTTGAGAAAAAATGAATGCAAAAAAGATGCAAACTGAGAAAATCTCATATAGAATGGAATATATATTTGTGCATAGAAATATACTGTAATGCATAGATGTGTATTGCATAGATGTGTCTTGAAATATAGTAAAGTCTTCATTCAATGGACACAATTTGTCAGACCTCAGATGCAGTTAATCAAATTTTCATCTAATATCCCTCCTCATAAAAAGAACAAAACTGTTGCATCAGAAGTAGTCTGGACAAAGGCGATAAATTTGTATTAATTGTGCCTTAATTCTGTGGCATCTTCAGTGATGACCATCATTTGTGTAAGTGATTAAACAAATAGTGCAAATTACATTATTTGCAGCAATCTGTGTCAGTTACCCTATGACAATGATGGCGAACCTTTTACAGACCGAGTGCCCAAACTGCAACCCCAAACCCACTCATGTATTGTTGGGTGGCGGGTGGCGTGGCCCACTGGGTGGGTGTGGCCCATTGGGTGGGTGTGGCTGCAGTGGTAACGGCAGACTGGGTGGGACTAAAAATTTCAATCAACTCCAAATTTGCGAGATCTTTTTTCCCCCCACAAGAAATTGAAATTGATTGATTGATTGAACCTTTTTTCCCCCACACAGTGGCAGAGGCCTAAACCGAAAAGGTTTTATAAAACCCAGCTGAAGGCCTAGGACTGGGGCGACAGCGCACGTGCCCACAGAGAGGGCTCTGCATGCCGCCTGTGGCACGCGTGCCATAGGTTCACCACCATGGCCCTATGACATCATAGCACAGATGAGGCAGATTGCTGTAATGACCTATTTTCATATTTAACAGACAATTAGAAATAAAAGCACTCCCCTTTTCCTCAAAAAGTCTGATTAAAAAGTTTTTACTCTATTGGCCGAAAAGATCATTGGCAGTTCCCTCCCTCCCATCCAGGACATAGCACAAAAGTGTTGTTTGATCAAGGTCCATAAGATTATCTGGGACACTACTCATCCTCTTCACAACCTGTTTTCCTTGTTACCTTCTGGGAGGAGGCTTTGTGGTATCCGTAGCAGAACATCCAGATTAAGCCATAGTTTCATTCCATACAGCATTAACCTTGTGAACTCTCAGGCTTCCTCCTTCCGTTATATATTCAAGATGGACAACATTTAATATTTTATTGTTATGTATATGTAGGGGTGTGGGTCTATACATATGTTGTATGTAGTATGTTTTAGGTGTGTGTGTCCTGTATGTGTTTCACTTTGAGAGCGGGCAACTAAATTTCATTTTTGATACGTGCTGTTGTGCCCACAGTAAAAAATGACAATAAAGATTATCTTATCTTATTTTCCTACTGAGTTGGTGTACTCTACCTTTGTGATTAAATCAGAATTCTGATTTAATTTGTGTGTGTGTGTGTGGGGGGAAAACAGCAATTATTTTCATCCATATAGACTTTTATTGAATTACTACTCCTTTTGAGCACTGCAATTTCCCTTTCTATCCTGTCAAGGAAGCATTGTAAAATGTCACCGCTCGCCTACCCCCATATGCTAGTTCAGACCCTGCTGAAGGATTCCTTCATTTGAGCAGACAAACAAAATGAGCAGACCAAAAAAAAAGAGGATCTTCCAGTGGCTGAATCTGCAAAGATTAAAAACAAAGAATTTCATTTCCTTATTCATTCTGACTTCCCTTCAGTTGAGATTGCACCATAGGGAGTCCAGCTGGGCTTTACTCAGCGTGTTTAAAATTAGGGAGTGATTCTTGTCCATATTTGCATCCTACAAATACCAGAAATGACACTTTTGGAGTCAGTGTTTGCATTTGGCCAGCATTCCACATAGCATAGAGCCAAGAGAAGAAATTTGGCTCCCAAGAAGCACGCTAGAAATGTCTGTGATATTGTTTTGAGCTGCCTAGGGGGAGATGTTTTCAGTATGGGAGAGTCAACTATCAAAAATGGCCAACTTGTATAAACTTGAAACAAGTTGATACATAAAACGTACTTTATTTTGTTCAGTTTACCCTTTTTGTTGCTCTTAAAAGATGGCCTTCAGTCTCTCTCCTAAAATTAGAAATGGTCCGGCATTCTGGCTCCTGTCCTTGGTTTTCCATTGAGAAAAAGGCAAAGAGAGGTGCCTCATGTCCAGTGCTACCTTCAACAACACAGCCACCCTGGACCTCATAGGTTACATCCCAGAGTTCTGAAGGAGCTGGCAGATGTGATCTCAGAACCAGTGAACTATATCTTTAAAAATTCCTGGAGCACTGGGAAACTATCAGAGGACTGGAAAAGAGCTGATGTGGTTCCCATCTTCAAAAACAAAACAAACAAACAAAAAAAAACAGAGCCTGGAAACTACAGACCAATCACATCGATACCTGGAAGATACTGGAAAAGATAATTAAAAAAAAACAGATCTGTGAACATCTAGAAAAAAACCAAAGAACCAAGGAGAAATTTCCTGACAGAACAATTAATCAGCGGAACAACCTGCCCCCAGAAGCTGTGAATGCTCCAACACTGGAAGTTTTTAAGAAGAGACTGGACAGCCATTTGTCTGAAATGGTATAGGTTTTCCTGCCTGAGCAGGGGGTTGGACTAGATGACATCTAAGGCCCCTTCCAACTTTATTATTTTTATTAAAGTTATAACTAGAAGCCAGCAAGGATTTCTTAAAAACAGATCACACCAAACTAATCTTATTTCATTCTTTCACCAAGTAACTAAATTAGTAGACCAGCGAAATGCTGTGAACATAGTATACTTAGACTTCAGCAAGGCATTTGACAAAGTAGAACACAACCTACTTCTTGGAAAACTAAAAAAAAGTGGGATAGAGAGCATCACCATCAGATAGATTTTTAACTGGCTGACAAACCGTACTCAATGAGTATCCTTAATGGTACTATGTCAATATGGAGGAAAGTAAGCAGTGGGGTACCACAAGGTTCTGTCCTAGGTCCAGTACTCTTCTTTTTAAATATATATATATATATATATATATATATATATATATATATATATATATATATATATATATATATATATATATATATATATAATTTTTTTAACATAATCACCTTAATATTTGGTAAACGGCATGCTGTGTGGGTTTATATTTAAAAACAATAACAATTAATTTCAATAATTCCATAATCCACATAATGGCTTTCCTTGATTTTCTCTTCTTCCAATAATATTCTCTTTTATCAACCTTAACTTAGTACATTTCTTAGTATTTTGATAGATAACAATTGAATATAAACATTTTCTAGTATTTCTACAAGTAACGACATCAATGTAAAACTTCTTTTCTAATTGATCATCCTAATTACCTTGTCATAAATCCTGTTTTTGAAGTTTTTATTTAGATTTGTTTCCCCCATAATCTTCAAAACATTTTTACCAGTTAAGATTTTCTCAGTTAATTATATTTAAGTATTTAAATCTTTTTCCTCATGCAAGCCATTCCAACAATTTTACATTTCTCATATCTTAAAACAAAAACAAAAAAGAGAAGAAAAAAGAAGAAAATAGAATACTACTTGAAAAACATGTCCCTCTTAAGCTAAAATACATTTATATCCAAAATCTTTCTATTCTTTTTAACCATATTCAAACAAATGTTTAATGTTTAAATATTCCATCTAATAAATCTAATCATTAATCTTTTAAATCTATTCAAAACATTCTTATTAATTGAAATTTTCTCAAAATCAAAAGTTTCTAAAACATTTTCCTGATATAAACCATACCAACATTTTTATATTTCTCATATCATAAAAAATACTATGTTACTTGAGGGGGCCCATCCCTCTTAAACTAAAAATCATTTATATCCAGAATTTTCTATTTCTTTAACTATATTCAAACAGGTGTTTAATCTTTAGATATTCCGTTTGATATATCCCATCATCTACTTTCTTAATTCTAACTTTAGCCTTTTTTTTTTGCCCAACATCTTTCCTAATCAGTATGCTCCACTGGACCAGAAGGTCTTCCCATAGTCTTGTAGATGTTGTTGTAGGTACAAGAGACAAGTCAAGTAAGATGTTTTTGTAGGAATGTTTCGGCCCTTCGTATTCAATGAAAATCTTTTAGTTTCTTACTATCTTAATTTCTTTCATCATTTTTTGTCTCTCAAGTTCTTGTAGTTCTCCTGACAGCTCTATAATCCATTTTGTCTAATCTTTTTTCTTGTCCTCAGACTTATTCTGCAATCTTGAAGTGTAGATTATCTTTTCCATGTCTGATATTTCCTGCATTTTTTTCTCCACCTGGGTTAAGTCATAATTTCTTCCATTGTTGGGTTCCATCTTTAAGTCTCTTTCCTCTGGTTTATGGTCAGTTGTCTGCTTTATTTGATTGCTGTCTCTTTTTATTTTCTGAGGTTTTTTTGTTGTGAGGTTAAATTGAAGATGTGTTCATTTATATTTTCCAAGTTTTTTTAAAATTTCCTTGTGGTTTGAAGTCATTGTAATTTGCATTAGTTGCAACATAGCATATATTTCTTCCTGGAAAGTATTTGTTTTTTCTTGATATGTTCTTTCTGCAGATCTCTGATGTTCCATGATAGCCAAAAATCAAAGTTTTCCTTTCTCTGCAAAGAGCTTTAGAGTCACAGTTCAATAAGTATTTATAATCCAGGAAGATAATTTTTTTCCTACAGTTTATAGTTCTCATTTTGTAAATAGCCCAAAATGTTTTCTTTTCTTTTTTGCAGCTGTTCTCTGTTTAGTTAAAACACTGAAGGTCACAAAAACAGGTTATCTTTTTCTGGGCTTTCTGCCAGTTCCTGTATTAGAGCAATTACAATTGTATATTTTCATCCACCACTAGATGTCAGCACCAGTTCATTTTTCAGTTTTCAAAACAAGCAATTACTTTCTCCTGTTTTTATCAATAATGTTTTAAAAAGAAAATCTTAATTCCACCAATTTCAAATTTATCCAGATTTAAGTCTTACATTCATTTCATTTCAATGTATTTCTGTCCCCCATAAAAGTTTAATTTGCCACTTCTGACTGTGGGATGGTGAAGCAAAAGTCCACCTCCTTCTCATTTTTGGAAGATTTTTGCTTCTTGGGTTTTTCCCTCCAGGAAATCAATTATCAAGTAGAAGAGAGAGAATCAGTATTCTTACCCAGTTCCAAACACGTTGTTTACAATCAAGCTTAAATTAGTGGGGTTTTTTTGGCTTCAGGTGCTTGTAGCTTGGGCTAGACTCTGAAGTGAAGTTAGTCTTTCTTCTGCTGGTTTCTTGAGGACTTTTTCTGGACAGTTGGATTGACTGCCATTTCTCCATGGTTGGTGGGGCACCCATCCTTCTTTGTCGCCTCTCCATGGCAAATTTAGGCCCATTTAGGGTCCCCAAACAGAAAAAAATTGGCCATAGGGTGTGGAACACTGCAATCCTTTGGCTGCTGTGCTACTGTGCAAAACTGGAAGCCAGGCCCAATACTCTTCAACTTTTTTATAAACAACTTACATGAGGGAATAGAAGGGGAACTTATCAAATTTGCAGGTGATACTAAGCTGGCAGGAATAGCCAATACCCTGGATGATAGGCTCAAGAGCCAGATGGATTTTGACAAACTTGAACATTGGGCCCTATCTAACAAAATGAAATTTAATGTAGAGAAAAGTAAAGTCTTACACTTAGGCAAGAAAACCCAAAAGGACACATATTGAATGAGTGAAACCAAGCTTAAAAGCAATAATTGTGAGAGGGATCTTGGAGTCTTAGTGAACAATCAATTAAATATGAGCCAGCAATGTGCTGCAGCTGCCAAAAAAGCCAACACAGTGCTAGGCTGCATTAACAGAGGGATAGAATCAAGATCACATAAAGTATTAATACCACTTTCTAACGCCTTGATTAGGCCATACTTGGAATACTGCATCCAGTTTTGGTCACCACAATGTAAAAAACATGTTGAGACTCAAGAACAGGGGTGTCAAACTTGCAACATCACGTGACATGTCACAACATATTGTGACTTTTTTGCCATTGCCGGATGGATGCATCACTATGATGCATCCAGCCTGAGGGCCGGCAGTTTGACACCCCTGCTCTAGAAAGAGTACAGAGAAGAGCGACAAAGATAATTAGGAGACTGGAAGTTAAAACATATGAAGAACGGTTACAGGAACTGGGCATGGCTAGTTTAGTGAAGAGAAGGACCAGGGGAGACATGGTAGTGGTGTTCCAATATTTGAGAGGCTGTCACAGAGAGGAGGGGTGGTCAACCTATTTTCCAAAGTACCTAAAGGCCAGACAAGGAATAATGGATGGAAAATGATCAAGGAGATGATCATCAACCAGTGGAACAGTTTGCCTTCAGATGTTGTGGGAGTTTCATCACTGGAAGTTTCAAGAAGAGACTGGACTGCCACCTGTCCAAAATGGTGTAGGGTCTCCTGCTTGGGCAAGGGGTTGGACTAGATGACCTACAAGGTCCCTTCCAATTCTGTTATTCTGATTGTGATTCATCTTGGGTCAGGAGCTTGATTGTGAGCATTCCTGATAACATACAGAGTGTCTTGGAATTCTTTAAAAGCAAACCGTGGTGTTACTTACATTTCACACGTATGAAGTATGTCTAAAAGATAAGCAAATGCTGTAAAAGTAGTAGAAAAGGAAAACAAAAACACATTTCCAAAAACCTGATTAAAATCTGACTCAGTTAAAACAATTAAGTCCCATCCAGTTTGACAGTACTGACAGTGCTTGACAGTATTGTCAAATATGTATGTATGCATTCATGTATTATCCATGCATGCATATATCCATCATTATATAGTGAATTAATCTGTTGATTCATCTAGTCCACCATGTATCCATCCATCCATCCATCCTATACTGAATTAATCTATTGATTCCTTTAGCCCACTATTATTGGAACTGATCAGCAGCAGCCTTCCAGAGATTTACACTTTAATTCTTCATTTCTACAAGGGAGCAAAGAGTATTGGATATGATCTGGGATTTTTGCATGCAGACTTTTGCATACCTCTAAACCAGGGGACTTCAAACTTGGCATGCCCGACTGAGGAATTCTGAGAGTTGAAGTCCACAAGTCATAAAAGGGCCAGGTTTGAAAACCCCTGCTCTAAACCATAGGAAAGATATTGCTTTCTACGCTGTGTGTATATACATGTGTCTACTCATCTGCCTATCTTCAATAACTTGAATAACTTGAATCAAACTCTCAATCTGCCATGCTAACTCTTCTTAAAATCACTCCTTTTGCAGAACCACCTCACATCCAATCCCCATCCGGAAAAGCTTCTACAAGTGCTATCTTCCTACCTAGTAACCATGATCTTTGGTTTTGAGGTCTCTTAAAGATGACATTGGGACATAGACAACCCTCCAGATAAGCTTTTTAAGAGCATCCTGAGCAAGGCATTTCAAAAACTTATGTACCAATCTGTTTCTTATTCTGCTCTAGGGAGTTTTGGGGACATTGTATCATAGTAGTAGATCCTCTAGGAAATGGATCAGGAACTTGGAACAGCAAAGATCTGGTCTCAAGTAGCTGTCTTTCTTGGACTGTTGCCTGAGACAATATATTCGCTCTGTCTCATGAATAGGATCACCCTGATGAGGTCAGTGCACCACAAGACATTTTACTGTTTAAGATGATAAACAAGATGATCCACTATTCTTCCACTATAGGTATAAAAGTATACTATACTGGTCACAGAATCTTATTTTACAACATGTAATCTTCAGCTGCTTCTGGGCTAGCTTAAGGGGTTGAGAGAAGACCACAGAGCACACACTGTGCTAGTTTCTAACATCTTACTGGCAATTTCTGCCCCCAACATTTGCTACCTATATACCTTCCTACCTACTTTCATGCATAACCCTCGTACCTTAACCACTAGACTAGAGCAAACTGGTTCTGCTTCCACTATATCCATATACAAACCTCACATGGGTCAGTATCTTGCATATACCTCCTAGTGCATGGGATCAAGATAATAATATGTTGCTTTGGACAGTTGTCACTAGGCTCACAGAATCGCATAAATGATTTTTTCATTTTTGAGGCGGTTATGGTTATATCAGACCTGGATTGTTGGTAAAAGAATTATTGAGAAATTGGAAAAGTAGTAATATTCCTGATATTAAGGGACTGAATTAAAGAGACACATAACTCACTCCAATTTAGAAAAGGTAATTTTAGTTTTAGTTTAGTTTTAGTTTTATTTAATTTATATACCGCCCTTCTCCTTGGTGGGGACTCAGGGCGGTTCACAGGGCATATATAAAAAAGACAATACAAAAATTAATTTTATCCTCTAATCACAAAAAATGACTCAATATGTTTTTCAATAGATGTTACAGTATTTTGTAATGTTTGAGAATTAATTTTTTAATTTTTTCTCTTAAGGTAGATTTAGAAATGTTTGACATTTGACTAAAGTATAGCATATATTTGTTTTTCCCTTTTCTGTTTTCGTTTATTTTGTTTTTGCAGGTTTTCATTAATTTCATTTCTTATTTTTTATTTGGTATTGTTAAACTTGTTAAAATTGTTTAATAAATCTTCAAATAAAAATATAAAAAGATAGAATGTTGCATGTGTTGCACTACTTTTCCAATTTCTCAAAGTAATTTTTCTACCAACATTCCAGGTTGGATACAAACATAACTCCTCCATCGTGGTCAACACGATGTAAAAAAGATGTCAAGACTCTAGAAAGGGTACAGAGAAGAGCAACAAAGATGATTGCGGGACTGGAGGCTAAAACATAGGGAACGGTTGCTGGAATTGGGTATGTGTAGTTTAATGAAGAGAAGGATGAGGGGGGACATGATAGCAGTGTTCCAATATCTCAGGGGCTGCCACAAAGAAGAGGGAGTCAAGCTATTCTCCAAAGCACCTGAAAGCAGGACAAGAAGCAACAGATGGAAACTAGTCAAGGAGAGAAGCAACCTAGAACTAAGGAGAAACTTCCTGACAGTTAGAACAACTAACCAGTGGAACAACCTGCCTCCAGAAGTGGTGAATGCTCCAACACTGGAAGTTTTTAAGAAGAGACTGGACAGCCATTTGTCTGAAATGGTATAAGGTTTCCTGCCTTAGCAGGGGGTTGGACTAGATGACCTCCAAGGTCCCTTCCAACTTATTATTATTAAATGAAACCACTGGTATAATTAAGTGTGATTTAACTTAACTATTTTTAAGTTACTTTTTCAACAATGAATTAAGTTACATGTCTCTTTAATTCAGTCCCTTAATATCAGGAATACTACTACTTTTCCAGTTTCTCAAAGTAATTCTTTTACCAACATTCCAGGTCTGATACGAGCATAACTCCTCAACAATGAAATCACTGGCTATAATTATGATTTAACTTATTAAAAAGCATCTGCTACCTAATGAGCTCCTCACTCTATCTCATGGTAGGGTTGCCCAATATGATTATCATGAAGCCAAAATCTGAATTAGGTTGATAGAAGAATTTGCTCCAAATAGCTAAGATCTCTTTCAAATGGTTATTAAAGATCTGCTGGGAAATGCTATCTCCTCCTCCTCCTCCTCCTCCTCCTCCTCCTCCTCCTCCACCACCACCACCACCACCACCACCATCATCATCCTTCAGTGGTAATCATATCTATCTAAACCAGTGTTCTGCAAACTTGGCAACTTTAAGATGTGTGTACTTCAACTTCCAGTCCCAGTGTGGACTTCAGCCACCCATGCTAGCTGGGGAATTCTGGGAACTGAAGTCCCCACATCTTAAAAGTTGCCCAGATTGAGAAACATTGATTTAAACACTGTTCTTCTCTATCAATATTTCTCAGTCTTCATCTTTGTGCAGCTTTTTATTGAATTTTCCATACAATCTCAACATCATCTGAATTAATATATTTCTCTCTTAACAAGTCTGATCAACTTAAGAGCTCAGAACTTATTCTTTTAACTACCTCATTATAATGTCTGGATGATTTAGTTACTTCCAGGCTATGTGTATCACCTACATTTTGGACTTCTCCCCTTACACAATTATCCCACCAAATAAGATCCATTCACAGTGCAGGATGTGCTATAGTTTGCCCCCTCTCTTAAGTAGAAGCCATGTTACAAACTGTTACCTAAACTCATTCCCTGAAGTGAAAGAAGCAAAACAGAATTACCATTTCATTAAACACAACCTAACTAATTAATTACCAGCGGGCCTCCAGTAAATTAATCTATTGTAAAGCAGGCATCAGCTAATCTATTTGAAACGAGTAGAGCTATTCATTAAGAATTCACTTGGTGTTAGGTAGAACAGCTATTTATAGCTTTTTATCTCACTTCTAGGAATGCATGAACATTCCTGCATCCACATTGCAAAGACTGGTATGTGTGTGCATTGCTTTTAAGTCAATGTGCTCCCTTGTTGTTGTTATTGTTTCCTATAAGCACCATTTTCTTTATCTGCCTTGTAGATAAAATCCCCTCTATAGACAGGGGGAAATGGAAAGGCAGTGAGGACAGAGACTTCCAAACTTCAGAGCAGTGTCTTTCTCAGCGAGTACAGATAGTCCTCAACTTATGACCACAACTGCATCCAAAAATTTCTGTGGCTAAATGAGATATTTGTTAAATTACTTTTGGCCCATTTTATGACCTTTCTTGCCACAGTTGTTAAGTGAATCACTATAGTTTTTAAGTCAGTCTCATGGTTGTTAAGTGAATAGGGCTCCTCCATTGACTTTGCTTGTCAGAAGGTAGCAAAAGGTGATCACATGACCCAGGGACACTGCAGCCATCATAAATATGAGTCAGTTGCCAATAATCTGAATTTTGATTACATGACCATTGGGATGCTGCAATCGTTGCAAGTGTGAAAAATGGTCACTTTTTTCAGTGATAACTTTGAATTGTCAGTAAATAAATTGTTGTAAAGCAAGGACTACCTGTATTAATCCTGCAATTAGAAGAGTAAAGAAATACAAACTATAAATAAATAGAAACTGCTATATCTCTGATATGCTTCCTTTAGCATCATTGGCTGGGGAAAGCCTCCTGAGCCAGTCACATGATCCAGCAGGACCAATCCTATTACTTTTTCTGCTATGGAGCTCCAGGGCATGTAGAGTTTCCCATGTTAGGATATCATGAAAAGGTTTTTGTGTTGCCCATTCAACCTCATCAGATACTGTCATGCCTTTAATCTTAGAAACTGTAACTTTAGTCAGAGTCAGTTTTCAGGGTTCAATGATAATGTGAAGTTCATTTCTTTTAAAGAAATCAAACTGATTCTATCCCTTTTCAACTCAACAGTACCTTTTACTTTCAGCATAGACATTTTTTTCCATCAGACCAGAGGAAATGGAAATTGCTCTACTCCAATCTTTGTCCACCTTAAGAACTTTAAGATGTATACTCTTCAACTCCCAGAATTCCCCAGCCAACCTGCTATCTGGGGAATTTGGGATTTTTTTCAAGTTGGCTAGGTTGAGGAATACTGCTGTGATCTATTTCTCTCAGGAAACCCATTCATGTCCTATTGTTTTTCCAGCATATGGTTGACACTCTGTTTGCTTTGAAGGTCCTAAGCTTAAAGGGCCACAGATTGGTTCCATGGGGACTTTCCTCTTCTTAGCTACTCAAGTGGGAAGATTTGGCAAGAGCCCACACAGCTGCCAGAATGTAAGACTTTAGCTTTGTGTTAATCTGTCAAGCACTGCCCCACACATGGAAACACCCCCCCAATCATGGGTCAATATGATCTGAACGGGTGCTCCTTGTACCCCTTAACTTCTCCCCAAGACTTCTTTTCCTGCTACTGAATGTAACTGATGAGTGGAGTGTATGTGAATGGGTTATATGGTTATGTGCATGCTCTTTTTGTTATGGCCTTGCAAACCTCCAGCACTTGGCACCCAAATGTCATCCAGAAACTTATTTAGAAAAAATCCCCATATAAGTTCATAAGAACTACCATGCATCCTGCCTTAGCCATAAAAGCCAGTTGAGTGACTTTGGGCCAGCTTTTCTCTCTCTCTCTCTCTCTCTCTCTCTCTCTCTCTCTCTCTCTCTCTCTCTCTCTCTCTCTCTCTCTCTCCCTCCCTCCCTCCCTCCCTCCCTCCCTCTCTCTCTCTCTCTCTCTCTCTCCCTCTCTCTCTCTCTCTCTCTCTCTCTCTCTCTCTCTCAGCCAAACCCATCACACAGGGTTGTTATTGGGGGGGGGGGAGGAGAGGAAAAGGGAGGTGTGATGGATATATTCACCAGCTTGAGTTATTCATAAAATAATGAAGATGGGATACAAATAAATAAGCCTTCTAATTTATGCCATGTGTCCACACAAATGCTTGTTCTCACATTTGAATTTTCCCACCAATTTGGGAACATTTCATAACTTTCTTTACATTTTGTTGTCCTGGACAGTTGATTTATTTAAATGCAAAAGGCTATGGTTATCACTGGGAACCTGAGGTTGTTCCAAATTTGCGATGGTGGGCAAATATCTTCTTGTTCTAAATGTTTATTTCTTTGGGAATTCCTCCCTCCCCCAAAATATATGAAATAAGTTAATATAAGGTGCATCCAGTGCATATTCCTAAATTACCTCTCTATATATTATGCACATCTTATGCAGATCCTAATTATATTTTATTCTGGCCTTTGTATGGCTTTTAATCTTCTTGCTGAAAGATAAATTGATAAGATACTTGATAAGATAGAAAAATGTGGGTTAGACAGCATTACCATCAGATGGATTCATAGCTGGCTGACCAGCTGTATTAAGCGTGTGGACCTCAATGGAGGGAAGTGTGTATTGGAGTGCCCCAGGGCTCTGCTCTAGGCCCAGTGCTCCAACATCTTCACCAATGATTTGAACAAGGGGATAGATGGGGAACTCATCAAATTTGCAGATGACACCAAGCTGGCAGGAATAGCCAACGCTCCAGAAGATAGGCTTAAGATACAGGAGGATCTGAACAAACTGGAACACTGAGTGCTATCTAACAAAATGAAATTCAATGGTGAAAAAATTAAGTTTTTACATTTAGGCAAGAAAAAACAAATGTACAGGTATAGTGGTTCCTTGCTCAGTAGTAATAACTGTGAGAGCTATCTTCGAGTCCTAGTGGACAATCAATTCAATAGAAGCCAGCAGTGTGCTGCAGCTGCCAAAAAAGCCAACACAGTGCTAGGCTGCATTAATAGAGGGATAGAATCAAGATCATGTGAAGTACTAATAGCACTTTACAATGCCTTGGTAAGGCCTCACCTGGAATACTGCATCCAGTTTTGGTCACCACGATGTAAAAAAGTTGTTGAGACTCTGGAAAGAGTACAGAGAACAGTAACATCCGGAGCTCAATCAGCTCCCTGTTGAGCTCCGGATGGCTCCCGACCTTAGCTCTTTCCGCTGCGTCCTGAAGACTTGGCTATTTGAACTTGCCGGCCTGGACTGAGGGACTGGGATTTTAGATTTAAAATTTAAAATTTTACATTATAGAATGTGTTTTATTGTTTAGGGCTACTTGGTTTAATTTATTTTAATTTTTGTATATTATGTGTTGCATATAGTGTTTTAATTGCCCTGTATACCACCCCGAGTCCTTCGGGAGAGGGGCAGTATATAAATCCTAATAATAATAATAATAATAATAATAATAATAATAATAATAATAATAATAATAATAATAATAGTAATAATAATAGTAATAGTAATAATAACAAAGATGATTAGGGGACAGGAGGCTAAAACATATAAGGAACGGCTGCTGGAATTGGGTATGTCTAGTTTAATGAAGAGAAGGACGAGGGGGGACAGGATGGCAATATTCCAATATCACAGGGGTTGCCACAAAGAGGTACTCAAGCTATTCTCCAAAGTGCCTGAAGGCAGGACAAGAAGCAACGGATGGAAACTAGTCAAGGAGAGAAGCAACCTAGAACTAAGGAGAAACTTCCTGACAGTTAGAACAATTAACCACTGGAACAACCTGCCTCTAGAAGTGGTGAATGCTCCAACACTGGAAGTTTTTAAGAAGAGACTGGATAGCCATTTGTCTGAAATGATATAGGGTTTCCTGCCTTAGCAGGGGGTTGGATTAGATGACCTCCAAGATCCCTTCCAACATTATTATTATTATTATTATTATTATTATTATTATTATTATTATTATTATTATTATTATTATTATTATTATTATACAGAGAGTGTTATGCAGAGAGTGTTATTCTCCTGTTTCCACAGTACCAGTGAAGATTCTGAGGATGCAGGTTTCATTGCTTTATCTTTCTGGAATACCCATTTATCCTTATCTTTTAAGAAAATCCTGTTATATTTATTCTATATTCACTTTTTTTCCTTAAAGTCTTCAATCTGATAAACTGGTGCAATATAAAAGTTTAAAGAATGAATAAACAAATTTCATTCCTAAAATCTTTCCACAAAGCATTGAGGTCTAGAGTCTTTGTTTTTCTTAAACATGCACATACTTCTCAGATTATTGAATTCTGGCTTCTGAATAGAAAAGCAAATGGCACTCATTTTGTTAATTTACAGGAGTAGGAAAATATGAGGAGAAAATAAATATATTTGTTTGCTGAGTAAGAGGCAGCTGATACCAACATTGTGTTAATACTACAGATAAATGGCTCCCCTAAATACTGCATCTCCTGGTAGTGAGCTGGGAGTGCCCCTGTTACTCGCAGATCAGTATGAAGAGGAGTGCAGACTTAGCTTTCTACACCAGGATGGCAGACCCACTTGGAGAACATTTCTTTCCTGCTGATAAACATATGTGGACACCCTTTGTCTTTTGTCGCTGGTACTTGGGTAAATGGAAGACATTGATTGTTTTCTGCCTTTTTTTTAGTTAAGCATAGTCATACTCAGCTGGAAGGGAAGGACTGCTTGGGGTCAAACCTGTTGCAGACTTAGCTTCCATAATAATATCATCTATTTAGATGATCCGGTTCAGCCCACACTTAGCCTATAGTTACATCAAATAATATTTGCACTGAGTGTGTAATTACCTTTGGTCCTGTTTACCCGTCTAATTAACAGTTTGACATTGCATCCCCGCTGTGTCGACATCTGTCAAATTCTTCCAGAGGCTCGGCAGGTCCCCAAGTGTTCCCCCCCACTTTCCTTTTGCATTTCAAGTTAAAGACCCAACCTGATTATCTCTAAATTAAAGGCATGCTAAACCACATGAAAAACCAAAGGTCTGGAAGCAGCCACACAGGATGTGGCCTCGGAATCACCGGGAAGATGAAACAGTGAAGCCCAGTGTCATTGCTAGGGACATCCACTCCCCCACTCCTCCCAAACCTTGAGATAAAACTGTTTACTTAGGTGATGGCAGATGCCCTTATTTTGCAATTAGAAGGAAACAATATAGATAAAATAAGTAAAATCAAGAAAGGGATCTCAAGGAATATGCACAGCTACCCCCTGTGAAATTCTCATTGTCCAGACTTAGGCCCTTCCCCAATATTTTGCGGCTATTTAGAATCAGTGTTTTAAACTGTTGGGGTTGGGGTGGGGGGGGAGAAAGAATGGTAAGAATGGAATGGTCAACCAGGTCTGTGCTTTTGGCAAAAAAAAGTCCTTAAGGCGATTCCAGAAGTGAGGTGTGGTGGGGAATAGAATAGGAACTGCCGAGGAGTTACTGCTTTGAATGATGTTATGAATTTACCTCCTTCCTAAATTACACTGTTGATTCAATGCCATTTTGACACATGGCCCCACCTTCAGGACTTATGGATCCAATCTCAAATTGCAACAGCAGCAGCAGGAGCAGCACAACAACAACAACAACAACATTTATTCAGTCCCTTCTATGGACTTAAGGCAGAGTATACTACAGCCAGCATTTCAATCCTATTTAAAATACGTCTGCAATTTTGGTCTGTGTAATTTCCACCATACTCTTCTTTGAAGTGGGGGATAGGTCTGATGAATGGTAAAGGGCTCTTGCAATCCTATTAAGTTAATTCCTAATACCAACAAGATATGAAATAGGGTTGTATTTTAGTTATAATGCTACATAATCTCTTGAAAGATACTGTTGTTATCGCAATAAAAGATGATTATTTCAGTGGCCTTCATTCTATCCTCTATCCTCTAGCTAGACTGAATGAGAAAACCATGTTCATTTGGTTCCATCCTGTGAACTAGTGAAACTGGTGTGAAAAACTACTATCCTACATGGCCTAGTGTGAAAAGAATATTCTTTTATTTGTATTTTGGGTCTATAATAGATCAAGAACCAACTAGTTTGATACAATGCATATTTCATGGGGAAAATCTATCTATGTGACCACTAGGATGACTTGACAGCAGACATAATCAATCTTACTTCATATATCTGCAATAGTATCTCATTCCTTTAATTTTCAAATTAAAAATTACAAACTGAAGGCAACTTTGGGAAGGGTCTAAGGCAGTGTTTCTCAATCCTGGTAGCTTAGAAATGTGTGGACTTCATTTAGCAGAATTTAGCTGGCTGGGGAATTCTAGAAGTTGAAGTCCACACTTCTTCAAGTTGCCAGGTTTGTGAAAAACTGGTCTAAGGAGATGCACCAAGGTGTTTTGGTGGTGCACAAAATCATTATGGCTTAACTGTGTACTCTCAGCTACATGAACCAGTAACTGATGTAATACACTGTGGTTTCCATCTTTCAAAGGAAAAACTCATTTTGGAGTCCATATTGTCCTCTATGCACTAAAGCCCTTCTATATTATTGTGCAGTTAAAGCAACACAGGATCAAGACATACTGCCATAGTCACATCTACCATTTTCAGAAGTTTTTTGCCAGTCAGAAAATGTGCACAAAAATCTGTACCTTAGGGAAAATAAAAACTCATATTACTAGTTGAGGGACCATCTCACCCCAACTCATTCATCTCAACAGAACGGCCATGTTGTGGACCCTGTCAGTCAAGGAATTCTGTCTGGTGTGTTTGAAGAGAAAGGCCTTTTCTGTCATGGCTCCTATCCTCTGGAACATCATGCCCCTTGAGGTGAGATCAGCTTCTCCCCTCTTAGTCTTCTAAAACAGAATTCCCCAATCTTTCAGAGTTGGTGGCCTGGAACGGGGTGGTTTGGTGTGTGTGTGTGTGTGTGTGTGTGTGTGTGTGTGTGTGTGAATGTATGCATGGACGCATGCATGTGGATCAACACCTGTTGCTCATGCAAGTGGGAATGTGAGCGCTCGCATGAGTGGGGCCATGAATGTCTGCGATGCTCATGCAAGTGGGGCTATAAATGCCCATGACACTCACATGAGTGGGACCATGAACGCCCTTAATGCTCATGGCAACACTCACACAAGAGGGGCTGAGAACACCCACAATACTCGTGCTGATGCTCATGCTGTGACACTCACAGCGACACTCCTGCGAGTGGTTGCTGTGAGCCTGCATGTACCCGTGCATACTGGCCAGCCACTCACGTGGCCCCACTGCCCAATAGGCTGTGGCCCAGTAATGGGCTGCGGACCACAGGTTGAGGATCCTTGTTCTAAAAAAGCCTCAAAAACTGGCTCTGCCAATTCCCCTGTAGCCTCATTGAGGGTCTTCCATGTTGGAGTCAGTTATTGGACTAGGAAGAAGATTCCACCTTTACTCCATAGCATTCTGGTTTTTTAACTTATTTAATCTCTATTTATCATTTACTGTATCATTTACTGTTTTGTATCTTTGTTTTTTATAATGCTTTTAAACCACCCAGAATCATTTTGTAATGAGGTAGGCAATATATAAATTTAATAAATAAATAAATAAGTGAATGAATGAATGAATGAATAAATAAATAAATGGAGAGTTGCTTCAGAAAAGTGTCACATCAGGGAAAGTGCATTCAAAAATGAGCGTGTTGGAAGATATGCCTTCCAAACTTTTTTTTTTTACAAAAAATCATGAAGAAACATGGAAACAAGCTACAGCAAGTGATCTTGAAAATCAGAAATTGAGTAAAACCAAAATTGACCTACCTGTGCACGAGTAACAGCTGTAATATTGTCATGAATCTACTTCTGCATATGAGTAAGCTCGAGTTGTACATAAAGGAAAGTTGTTATTAAAAAAAGCGATGGTGTGCATCTGTATAAAAAACACTAGATACATTTCTATCCTGTGACTTAAAATATTTTAATATTTTTAAAATAAAGGGGCATTACTGATATCACTCATTGTTTAAGTTACTCAGTTGAACTGCTACAGTAGCTAAATGAATAGAAAGGGAGGCCTATTCTTAGTTCAATACCTCTACCAAACTGAAGAGCTGTCTGCATTTTTTTAAGTGCCTTGAAATAATTCAAACTAAAGAAACATCCTGAGCAATATTTTTAGTCACAAAAACAAGAAGGGAGTTGTCTAGTAAAGGGGGGAAGATAAATAAAAGGAAGGCAAGTCCCATACCAAAATAACCGACAGCTCCTGCTGGAAGATGAAAGCAAACTTAGCTAACCTTTAATTTTCTTCCTGTTGTCCAAGGAAATCAAATACCAGGTGGGTGTAGACTCCCAGAAAAGGTGAAATCTTTTTGTTGCTGGAGCAGCTGTTGTACAGCCAGAACTCTGGCAAACTCTCCTTGATGAAAACTTTTGATCCTATGGCTGAATTGGGCATCAAAATAGGTAATAGCAAAACATGGGACTCGCAATATTTGCTTTTCAGAAAAGGAAATAGGAAAGCTCATCAAGTAATGCATGGGGCAACTCACAGACTTTGGGATTTAATATCTGTAAGTTAGGGATGTGTGGAAGCCACAGACTTGAGTCTCAATTTTTCTCATGAACTTTGCAGTTTTTCCTATGAATGTTAATTGAAAAGCAGGCCAGATCACATACTTCAAGGAAAAATATTATCAAGGAAATGGAGAGGGGAAGGGACAGATCAACAACTGCCACATGTGCTCTATGAGACCTTAAAACATGTCAGTATTCCTGTGCAGCTGTCTGATGTAGTAAACTACTGATTTGCAGTTGGTAGCCTCATAATGAAATGCCTTCATTGGATTGACATACCTCCCAGACTGGTCCTTGGATGGAGTATAAAAGCTTTGAACTCCACATCTTGTTTTCAGTCCTATCTTGATTTACTTTTGGTTCTTGGTTCTCATTTCCTAGTCCATCCTGAACTGTTCCTGGTTGCTCAGACTAGTCCATATAGTACAGCCAAAATGTGGAATATATGAGCAGAAAAAAGCAAAATTTGCAAAATGCTTACTGTTCATATATAGAAGCCTTCCTCATAATGGAATGATCCAGAAGAGTGGGTCATCAAGGGCTCAATACATTTCCCTTTTGCTTGCCTAGCAAGAGTTACAAAATCACCTGGCTGTCTATATTATTGTGTGTTCTGTAATTCAAACTGCTAAATAAAGACATAAATTAAGTAACTGTCTAGGGATAAACAAGCGGAAAAGAACAGAAACCAAGCAAGCAATATCCAAGCATGTTCCAAGAAGTTTAGCCCAGAAGTTCAAGCTCATATTCTCTTTTATTTAGTCCTCTGGATATGAGTTACTGATTCCTCAATTAAATTTCAATCTCTCAATGTCTATGGGATTTGGATGCCATGACTCCAGCTGCTGGTGAAATAAACTTTAGTCCTAGCTCTTCTGATGGGCCTAGGCTACCAGTTTCTTGCAACTGGACAACCCCCCCCCCTGAATATTGGCACAAGCTGCAATTTTTTTCTTTACAATCCTTTAAATGTTTAATTTTACCCTATTCTATTTAACAGAATTGGAAGGGACCTTGGAGGTCTTCTAGTTCAATCCCTGCTCAAGCAGGAAACTATATTATTTCAGACAAATAGTTGTCCAATCTCTTCTTAAGAATCTCCAGTGTTGGAGCACCCACAACTTTTGGAGGCAAATCATTCCACTGAATAATTGCTTTCACTGACAGGAAATTTCTCCTTAATTCTAGGTTGGTTCTCTCCTTGATTAATTTCCACCCATTGCTTCTTCTTCTGCTTTCAGGTGTTTTGCAGAATAGGTTGACCCCCTCTTCTTTGTGGCAGCACCTTAGATATTGGAACACATATTTATTTTATTTCATCCTTATTTAGGAGTATTATTAATATAACTCTGGACTTTTTTGCAATGGAATATATCAGTTACTTGTTTTTATTTCATATGATACTATGATTCTATTTGTGAACAAAACATAATTATGTTGTTTGTATTTTAAATGTGGTAACTAATATGACTTGATTTGGCAAAAAACTAAGGGAATGTGTAGAAAGTCATGGGAGGTGACTTTAAAGTGAATACTCAAATGATGAGAACAGAAACATTCCTTTAGCCCTGTGAAAGGAACTATGTTTGTGAAGAGACTCTAAGGTGGCATCTCCTTGACTCAAAGGAGTATTAGAGGAAGGGAAGGAAAAACATATGTTTCTGTTATTGCAAACTATCTCAATAAATTATAGTTTTAGTTTTCTTGAGTTGGTTTTCTGATGTGATCTACCGGTACTTTATAAGACTGGCTGACTGACTGACTCATTATTTGTTTAGAATACTTGTAGACTGTTCCAATCCACTGAACTAAAAGTGTACAATTCCCCAATATGTAATTGGGATTAAGACTGTTAAATAAAAAACTGTGTAATATTTCCTTGGAACTGAGAATCATGAATCAAAATAATAACCATAATAGCAAAAAGATGCAGTCACAACCATCAAAATGTTTTTCTTTTTTTGACAGAACAATTACGTTTTCATCAGTTTTATAAAGCTGGGAAGGAAGGCACCAATCTTTAACTTAGTCATTGAAAGTGTTATATATGGAGATACCAGCTGCTTACAATATTGTGTTTTTCCAGTACATGTGATATGCACCACATAAAGTGGGACTTTTTGATTAGTGAAAAGTGAATAGAAATAGTATCAATAAATCAGATAAATGTATCTCTGTAATGATTTAATACTCTTAATTTGATCTTTTTCAATTGTATACATGATAGATGAACATTAGATGAATAAACGTTATTTCAAGAGATTAACAAATTGACTACTTAAATAGTATATATGAGATGGAAAGAACAGGGCAAGTAAATAAAGCAAGCTATAGAGAAATAAATAAATATTTTAGAATAATGGGGCTGAAAATGCTGCTTAAGCTTACTAGTTATTTAGAATTGTCTAGAACATTCATTTAAATAAATAAATCCTTAAAAAATCTGGATACTAGATTTTAATTCATACTATTTAATTCATTAGCTGCAATATGTATGCAATCAAATGAGTTCAGTCATTGTATGTCTTTAATTATCTTTTGTAGGAAAATAAAGAATGAGACAATCTCTCTGAAAAATAGGGAGGTGAGCAAAAATAAATTAATGTCCAGGCAATTTTTATCAGTACTGTCAACTTATTTATGACTTATTATGATTTTTATTTATATTATAGTCTCTCATATAATCCTTAACATTTGATTTTTGACTTTCTAAAAGCAATTGTTTTACAATGTGAAGAGTTTTCAAGATAAGAATTAACAACTGTTCTCAATATAGTTGGAGCAAAATGGGCAGCAGATATACCGAACTCCTTATATTCACCAGTAAACATGCACACAGTTGTTTTTTAATCATCACCCCAAAACAGGAAATTTATAACCCAAAAATTAATTAAAAAGGATAGTGATTTGTCTGTAACTTGCACATTCTGAGGCATACGTCTACTTGTACATATGTAAATAATTACTATAATTTAAAAGGTATGTGTTATATATCACTTTTCTAGAAAACAACAATGAATTCACTTAATCTGATATTCAGATACTAATTATGGGCTAGTAATTTCAAATGTCAATTTAAGGACTAGTAAACTCTTCCTTTCAGCTTGGATCTGGATTGGATAGAACTTCAAATAATGTTTCATTACTGAAGTCTCTGACACCTTCCAGTGGAGAACTGTCCTTTTATAAATAAGTCACCCAGCACATGAGATATGCAGCCGGATGTTGTTTGGAACAAGTTGAAATCACCAAATAATCTTCAAGGGAATTCTTTAATAAAACCTACCCGAGCCTTAATGGTTGGAGATACACAAGAGTATGGAACCTGATTGTGCAAGCTTTGTCCAAAGCAAAACAAATCCTGTGTAATAAAGGCAGCTTGAAAACAGCCACAAAATTATTCACATTGTACCACCTTGCTTATCAACAAGACTCTGCTCTTGAAAAGTGGGATCCATCTTGATCCATTTGAATCTGTGCACTGACTCCCTCATCCCAAGTTGTCCCACAGTGGCGGGCCAGCATGCATGTGGTTTTATCTCTTAAAAAGATAAAGAGCTTGGCTCATGGCATCTTTATCTCGTAAAAAAGAGCAGAGGGGGCATCAAAGGCCCAAAGCAGCATGCTGTTCAGATGGAGTGCATTAGACAAAGGCAGTCGCTGACCGATAAAGATGGTTCCCTAGGACTGAGGTCTACTTTCAAAGACTTGATTAATGGTTGCTGGGACAACAGGTTCAGAACCTGAAAGGACGTAAGGATGGGGACCCCTTCCTCTTCCTCCCCTCTTCAGGTTGCCTGTATTGGAGGCCTTTCCTGTGTTTGTTGAGCGGCTCTGGCCCTTCTAATGGGTCCACAGTTGGCAATTAAAGTAATGAAACACAGAAAAGACACCTGCTTTGAATGAAGACAGCAACTGGGAGAAAGTGCTGAGCGCCCCTCCAATGGAGACCCATTGGAATGCCTAGCCCGCTCCTTAACAGCATCCTCATTAAAGGAGAGAAACCTTTCCATCTAATCCGTCAGTCTTTCCCCCCTCCTTGCCCACCCTTTGCACAGGCCAACATGTGGATGTTAGCATAGCTGGACTGCTTGGCATTCCTTCCTGCCTAGTTTGGGGAACATGCTACATTTTAAAACTTGTTGCGCCCTTTTATGTTTTATTTGACCCTATGTAATTGCATTCCTGAAGGAGTAACAGGCTTGCTCGGTGATTTATGTCCTGTATTAAATGTCAGTTTTGAAAAGACACAGTTAACAGTTTGGTTTAACCTCCTGCCTTCCTAGGAAAGTTCAAAACGGAACCGTCTCTTGACTCAGGAGCGTGTGTGTGGGGGGGGGTGATGGTAATTGTAGTGGTGGAGCAGGGAGCTTTAGAAGAGACAGTGGATGGAAGCTGTTTACAACCAGCCTCACCCCTTCAAGATACCCCATTTCTCTCTCTCTCTCTCTCTCTCTCTCTCTCTCTCTCACACACACACACACACACACACACAAACTCTTTTGCAGAGACCTCAAAGTTTTCAAAGTGTACTAAATCGGCTATTGTTATCTTAATGATTAAGAACAGATATTTTTTGACTGGATCTATCTATCTATCTATCTATCTATCTATCTATCTATCTATCTATCTATCTATCTATCTATCTATCATCTATCTATCATCTATCTATCTATCATCTATCTATCTATCTATCTATCTATCTATCTATCTATCTATCTATCTATCTATCTATCTATCATCTATCTATCTATCATCTATCTATCTATCTATCTATCTATCTATCTATCTATCTATCTATCTATCTATCTATCTCTAGATGAACAGAAAATGGCTGCATGAGCCAGGTGCTCTAAGGAGCAGGGCCTGTTTCTGTTCAGAGGATCAAGCAAATAAATTGCTCTTGTAATGGTGAGTTCTCAAATTTGGGTTGGTGTATCATTTATCTTTTGATATTTCACTTCCTTCTGCTGCTTTTCTTACAATGTAATGAAACAGCAATTAGTGCAATAGAACAAATAGGGTGAGAAAAGGAAAAAAAGCATAAATATAATATTGAAAGTGTTCAACAGGTGAAACTGCATAAATTTACATGGAGAAATATCCTATTCCCACTACACACCAACAGATATCTTCCAAAATTGTTTATTGCTTTTTGTGTATTGTTTGCTACATCGTTATGTTTATATATTGCACACTGCCCATCTCACATTTTAAATGTGCAGCTATATAAGTTTGTTGAATAAATAAATCAATAAAAACAAGCACAGAAGAAAACTAAAAGTATAATTGTCCCCACATTCAGAAGCTCATGAGTGCATTTTATATTACAGGCTTATTTTTGTCTTGGGACTATGGTAGCATTTTAGTTTTAAGCAGTAGTAGAGGGTTGGATGTAGGAAGTGAATGCAAATCCTTACTTACTCACAAAACACTGGATCATTTTGTGCCTTTCATTGAAAAATAAACCTTGCAAAATCAGATTGTATAATCCAATATCTTATATCTTAGACTATAGTAACCATATGTCTCTAGGAAACATTGTAGAGAAAAAGGTCATGATTCTTCTCCCTATTCATTATCTCTAATTGATCCCAAGTGCTGTTGGCAGAATAAAATGGTAGGTTGGCTCAAAATAAGACCCCAGTTCTTTAGTCCAAATATAGGGTTAAAAAGCCCTTTACAGCAGGAAACGTTTCACATTGTCAAGTTTGGGCGGCCACCATTCTTAAGACTCCCAAGGCAGGGAAGCCTTAACAGAAAAGACAGATGTAGCAGAGAAGTCAATGGCATGCTTTTAACATACTTTCACTTTCTTGAAATGTGGTCTTCATATGAGAAGTTTGAAAAAAAAGAGGAAATAATAGTACACTTAGCACCTCAAAATCCTTTTGGAATAATACACATCTCTTAATTTAAAAAAATGCAGAAAAGAATTTTAAGAAATAAAATAAAGTTTCATAATTTTTGTATACTAAATTGGAATTAATTATCTTAAAATAATCTGCTAAATGTGCTCTATGTTTTACTTACTTTTGCTCTGCTGCTGTAAATATGCTCTATGTTTTATTGACTTTCACCATTATAAATGTGTATTTGCATGTATCTGTATGTACACACACCACACAAACTATGTTGGTGTAGGATTATGTAGAAATTGAAACTCAGTGCATCCAAAGGTTGGGAAAAACTAGTTTATAGGAAAGGTTTTCACAGGTTCATCTCTTGGAATCTGTTAAAAATGTTTCAGATAGCAATCCAGAATAGGATAACACACTATTCATAAGATAGCCTACTATATTCCTTAGTTGAGAGCTCTTATTATCAGGAAAGCTTCCTATGTTTTAACCACAATCTACTTCCTTGTAGTTGCAACTCACTGGTTCAGGTTCATAGAAACATAGAATTCTAAGCTTGGAAGGGACTCAGAAGTCTTCTAGTTTTAACCCTCTCCAGTGTAGCATTCCCATGGCTGAATCTACCCTCCATGACAGCAGAATACAAGTGCAATCTTTCTTCTATTTAGCAACTGTTATATTTCATTTCTGCCCTCAGTCTTGCTGTACTGTAAAAATATTCAGCTGCATCTTTAAACATTCCTCATAAAACTTGCTCTTCATTCTGCTTATAATTTTGCTGGCTTTCTTTTGAACCTGGTCCACTTTGTTAATGTCAAACTTTATACAAGTATTAGTTAAATGTGTTATCCATATTGTGTCCAATCAGTCATAGCAATCTTCATCTTTACCAGCTAGTATGATCAAAGCTGGGGTAATGGGAATTGTAGTCCAAACTATCTAAAACAGGCATGTCAAACTCGTGACGTCGCACAATGTATCGGGACTTTTTCCCCATTGCTGGCAATGGGGTCGGCGCGGTTTCAGTGTGACACATCTGGCCTGCGGGCCAGCAGTTTGACATGCCTGATCTAAAAAGTGGGGAAAGCTAGCTGTTGTAATAAAAGTTCCTGTTTCTTTCTTTCTTTTTATTAAAGAGTTTTACAAGAAAAGATTTTACAATACATATCCCCAAAACCCACCCACCCCAAACCACCCCCTTCCCCCCACTTCCCAGAGCTAAATACAGGGTTATAGATATAATAATCATATTCTAACTAAAAATTATCCATAATATAAAATTAACCAAATTCATAATGTGCTTTAACTCCCCTTTAACATAGATACATACAAAGTACTAACACTAAAATTAATAACAATATCCCTCTAAAATGTACTCATAAGCTAAATGGAACTTTTTAGTCCCATATTTATTCTGAATATAATCTATCCATCTCCTTCAAACTGAAATATATCTTTCTTGTGAATGATCCTTCAAATAAGCAGAAATCCTAGACATTTCTGCAAGATTCGACACTTTAAACACCCATTCTTCTATAGTAGGCAAACTATCCTTCTTCCAGTATTGTCCCACCAGTAACTGTGCTGCTGTTCAAAAGTTCCTGTTTCTTAAAGGACCAACACTTCTGCTATATGCTTAAAAACTCTAGCAAAAAATTAAAATTGTGAAATAATGCATGCTATGCTACATGTTATACCAGTTTCATGTCTTGTACATTCCAAGTAAATAAAGAATAGAAAATTGTAATTATGAATGCTTATTAAGAGAAAGCAACCTTTACACAACTAGTTCTCAGAATTCCTTGAAAAGAGGCTCCTAAAAGATGAATAGCAGTTTCAAATGTATTAAATAGATTTCCAAGTGAACTGTCCTTGTATTGTAATGAAAGGCAATGAAATTACTGCTTCTTATGGCAAAATAAGGCCTGGCTTTTTCCATTCAAAACAAAATAAATAAATGACGAAAGAGATTTTCATCAAAATGATGGGAAGTCTTGAGGCTATTTTCCTAGACATTTTCTACCAATGACTCATAAATTGTAGTAGCTGTTGTCACAGATGCTGGGTGATTAAAAAAATAAACCTACCTTATGAGTTGACCAAGGGTGTTATAGATAGAACTATAAGGGTAAAGGTGGGGGGAAAGAGAAAGGTCTGTGTGATGTTAAAAAAGATAATGAGGATGATGGTGTAGTTATCTCTGTGTGGAAATACTAGAAAAGCAAAATTAAGACATGTTGACTAGTGAGGAGGGAACAAACCAGAAAGGAAAAGGTGGACATTGGTAGACCTACCCATCTAGGAGCCAGCCAGTGGGACTTGCCTTTCTGACAAGGACAGAAAAGGCAAGAAGCAAGGGACTGACAGCCCAGACCAGCTTGCCCCATTACAATCCTGCTGGAATTTCTGAAGTTGGTTTAAGCACCAGAGATTGGGAGTTTAGATAGTGATGCAGAATTGCCCCAAGTCTGTAAATCTGATCTTTAGTCAATGAGTTGAAACAGGATGCAATATCACCACTACTGAAGAAATCATAAAGGAGATATATTTTAATTACCTGTGGTTTGCTTGAGGATTTATTATAGTTTCCTGATGATAAAAAAGCAATGTCTTGAAGACTGAATGTTACCTCTGAATTTGCCTCCAAATACCAGTTGTAGAAGATCAGCAGTGGGAGAAGATTATGACTCTTGCATGCACCCCAGAAACATCAGGTTATCAACAGTAAGAAACAAAATGCTGGATTAAGATGGAATTGACCTAATCCAGTAGGGTTGCTCTTACATCCTTACAAAAATACATGGAGCAAGCTTGCATGAGAGATCTGCCTTTGGGATTTACCATAGTTAAAACATGAGAAGTTGGGGAGGCTGAAGAGAGCTGGTGAAAAAAAAATGTAAATTTAAAAGACATTCACAAACACCCACTTTGACTGCCTTGTGAGTGAATAAGTCCAAGAACACTACATTTTATACATACTGTATATGTGAATTTCTCTGGAATTCTGTTCTTTGAAAAAAAAAACCTGTCCAGCATTAAGCCTTAGTGCTCTTACATAGGCAGTGCCTGTGTGACAGCCTGAGACTAATGTTACTTTTGATGTTCCCACAATACTGTGGGCTTCCACTAGGCTTCACAAACTGAACTAATTAATTTTAGAATTTGGTTTAGCTTGGTTTAGCTGCTGCAGCAGCACAAAAAATACAGTGAAGATGATGGGGAGAGAGAGAGAGAGAGAGAGAGAGAGAGAGAGAGAGAGAGAGAGAGAGAGAGAGAGAGAGAGAGAGAGATGGTAGATAGATAGACACAGACAGACAGACATAGATAAACAGATAGGTGGGCAGATAGGCATAAACACACACACACACATCATACTATTCAGAGCAAGGAACATTGTGAGGGACACAGAACAATGGTTTGAAATGCTATCTAAAGAAATTAAAACTTGAAATAAGAAAAGGAAAACATATGTGAAACTTACATCAACTCCATTCATGAATTTCTCTAGGGCCTTTTGTCTTTGCACACCAACCTTTGCTTTCAGTGTATCCATACATCAATTTGTATGTCACTTTTAACATGCTCACCTCTCCCTTTTTGATGATCCCAACAATTCCATAGCATAAGATCTATCATCTCAAGAAGGAACTCAAGGAGAAAAGCATACTCCCATCAACATGCAGGGCATGTTACTGTATATCAACAGGGAGAAAACTCCACACTCACTAACACTGTTGATATTACCTAGTCAGGTAATGAACATCTGCAAGCAAACAATCAAGCTCAGCGAACATCAAGGACTCCATGGTGTTTGATGTGTTTCCTTTCCTTCTGCCCTGCAGCAAGAGAAGGAAACAAGGAGAAGACGAAAAATGCTGCTAGCAGCCATTGTTGGAGCTTCCCAAGTGGCCAGCTAGAGAGAACCTTGGGAGAAAATAACATTCAGGGAATGCTTCTGTGTGCCAGAAGAGTGATGCTGATAGTTATATAGAGGTGACGGCTAGGGGATGATGGTCTACACAGCCTTGTGGAAAGGTTCTTTGCTCTGTTCAGACATTGTACTGTATTCTAAGTTCTATTCGCATCCGGCAGCTTCCCAATTTCAAAGAAGGCTAGTGTTGAAGGTTTCAGGAGCAGAAAATGAGCAAAGAAGGAAATGTGGAACAAGCGCTGAAAATATAAAGGATAAAGTTTTGTCTGCAACTGTTTTTATTGGGTATTATCACAGATACTACCGTTGTGGACACTAAGTTGATATTGAATTTAATTACGGCAGCGAGACATTTAGTAGCGCAATATTGGAAGAAGGAGGAACTGCTGACTATAGAAGAATGGACTTTAAAAGTTTCCAATTTGGCGGAAATGGCAAAGATCTCAGCGTATTTGAAAGACCAATCGCAACAGAGATATATTGTGGAGTGGAGAAGATGGATTGATTATATCCAGAATAAACATGGGACTAAAAAGTTTCACTTAGCATTTGAATAAGTAGTGGATTTATATGATGTATAACTAGCTTGTAGTTATTTTATTAAGAGTTAAAGTGCGATAGAATTTAATATTTTATTGTTGTTTGCATATTTTAGATTATGTTTGTTTGTATTTTTATACCCTGTATTTAGCTCTGGGAAGTCGGGGAGGGGGGGGGAGGGGAGGGGAGAGTTGGGGAGGTTTGGGGAGAGGGGAGGGGGAGGGGAGGGGTTTTGTATTCAAAAATGTACTGTAAAACTTTTCAATAAAAAAAGAAAATATAATTGATGCATAGATGATTACAGGATTGGAGGGCTTTCTCTTGAGTAGACCTTAACTTCCACCAATTGTCTGCACATGGTGTAAGGCAGGGGTCTTCAAACTTGGCCCTTTTATGACTTGTGGACTTCAACTTTCAGAATTCCTCAGCCAGGCAGGCATGCTGGCTGAGGAATTCTGGGAGGTGAAGTCCACAAGTCATAAAAGGGCCAAGTTTGAAGACCCCTGGTGTAAGGTGAGCTTTTTTTTCTTCTTTTCATTCAACATTGGATTTTTTTTTAAAAAAAGCATTTTATTAGAGTTTACTATAACATTAAATGCAATTAGAAACAAAGATGAGAAAAGAAAGGGGAAAGGAGAAGTGGGGGAAAGAATGCAAGGATGTAAAAAGAAAAAGACAAAAAAGTAGTGACTTCCAAATTTTTTCAGTGCAGTGCAGTCCAATATAGTTAAAGCCTTACATTTTTGCAAGCCATTTCTATAACAACAAGCTTAATTTCAATATCAAATCCTTAAATCAGAAACAGAAAGTTTTCTGTTTCAAGCATGAAGTCCAGAAGTGGTTTCCAAATGGAAACAATACTGAAGAAGTTCTTCTCTTTAATTAAAAAAAGTCAGCTTTGCTATCTCTGCTAATGTCATCACCTTCTCTATCCTTCTTTTGTGGGAATTGATGTATTTTTCCATTTTTGTGCATATAGGATTCTCACCACTTTTCATTCAATGTTGTTAAACACATTCCATGTTTGGATAAATGACATGGCAGATCACCAGCAGTGAAGGAGTGATTAGTTTATCAACTCTCTTAACTCAACCATCTAGATCTTTAACTCTTTAAGAAGTGTCATTTAAAGCCTTGAGAACACCCAGAATCAAGCCTCGGGCTTCAATTCTGCTTTTCACTCCCCTTCAGTAAAGATGAAAAACAAAAAATTTCCAGCTTTTATTTAAGCATTTGTGAGACTGGGGTAGGAGGAAGGAGATTGGTTGCTCAGCTGATAAAGCTGTAATAATTACAGCTTGCCTGCAAAAAACAAAGCTGTATTTTTTTTTCTCTTTGCAAGGAAAATTTAGGGACAAGGGCATGGAAATTTTCTCCTGATTATGATGCAAGATGGAGCTGTAGTACCCAAGTTCAATATTTAAGACTGAAAATGTTTTTACATATACAGAGATTCAATTTCAGCTGTAATAACAATAACAGAAGCGAAAGAACTGGAGAACAATCACAAAATATAAAGACCTGCAAATAGAAATAGAATGAATGTGGGGGAAAAAGAGCAAAGGTAGTGCCATTAATAATAGGTGCCTTGGGTACAATCCCAAAACATCTGGAGCACCATTTGAACAGCATGGGCATTGACAAAATTACCATCAGCCAATTGCAAAAGGCAACTTCATTTGGAACAGCTTACATCTGCACCACTTTTAAAGTATTTTTAAAGTATTAAACCACAACATCTGCCTATCCCAGGTCCTTGGAAAGAACTTGATAGATAGACAAAAATGCCAAATCTGGTCTGAATAACTGCCTAACTGTGTGACTAACCATAATAGTCACCAAACATTGGTTTATTGATATAACCATTCCAGGAGACAATAATACCAAAGACAAGGAAATGGAAAAGATGACAAACACTGAGTTGTGCAAATACATGGAAGACCCCAACATAGTACCAATTGTTAATGGGGCATAATACTAGTTGAGGACCTAGAATACTAGAAAGATTTTGGACTGGTTAAATTTGGAACAAGTTACAACTTTCAGCAGCCCAACTACACATAACAATGCTGTTGCATCTCATACATAATTGCATGCTACCTTTGAGTTTGGCTTGAATAATGAAGTAAAACAGTCAACATTATGTCTCACCATTTAAAGTACTATTAGTGTGAATTCAGGGACGCGGTGGCTCAGTGGGTTAGGACGCTGAGCTTGTCGATCAGAAGGTCGGCAGTTTGGTGGGTCGAATCCCAAGTGCCGCGTAACAGAGTGAGCGCCTGTTACTCGTCCCAGCTTCTGCCAACCTAGCAGTTCGAAAGCACGTAAAAATGCAAGTAGAAAAATAGGGACCACTATGGTGGGAAGGTAACAGCGTTCCGTGCGCCTTTGGCGTCTAGTCATGCCGGCCACATGACCACGGAGACATCCTCGGACAACCGCTGGCTCTTCGGCTTTGAAACGGAGATGAGCACCGGCCCCTAGAGTCGGAAACGACTAGCACGCATGTGCGGGGGAACCTTTACCTTTACCTTTTTAGTGTGAATTCAGTTGCCTGTGATTTCTTCCCCTTCTTTGGAGGTTTTCAAACAGATAGAAGGTCATCTATCAGGCATGGTATAGTGAATCCTACAGTGTGCAGGGGATTGATCACTTCTTAGGACCTATCCAACTCTATGATTCTATTTCAGATCAAGGAAGACTGACAAACACCTATGTCACGTACTGCTAAGCCACAATCTGCTCAACCATAGCTTATTGGCTACATTAGCAAACCCACAAAGACATGCATTTTAATTTACAGGACTCAATGGTTGGGTTCACACAACAAGTTAACTTAAACCAAATAAAACAAGATATAGTTTAGCACAGTATATGGATCCAGCCTTAAAAATGTAGAGCACTGTTTACATTTAGCATGGCTAAAGCCTGCATTTATTTTTCACTCCTTTGCCTTTCTCTCCTCTCTCTTACGGGAAGTGCATATTTTTTGCAGGTTTTGATTTGTCAGTAAAATGAGAAACATCTCACCCAGGCAAGGCTGACATTGGAACCTCTTTGATGTTGATGTAGCCACACTACCAGCAGTGTTGTGGCATATCCACTCCATTTAGGATAAGATCATATGAGACACTCAACACTGGAGCAGAAGCAGGAAGTAGAATATTGTTGACAGCCAACAGTACTGCAGTGACAGTACTGCAGTAAGTCTTTGTCAAGTTAACTTCCTGCTTATAAAAGAATTATGTCCTTCTCATAGCATTCACAGAAGTAAAACGAATTACATCTCTCTCTCATTCACAGAAACAAAACAGTACAACAGTTTTGAAGCATAACTATTGTATACTTAACAGTCTATGAAAACCAAGTTAAACCACACCTTAAGAACAATGTCCAGATCTGGGCATCGTAGTTTAAGAAGATTTAGACAAACTGGAACAGATTGAAGAAAGAACAAGGACAGTGATCAGGGAACTATAAACTAAGCCTTTGGAGGAAAGATTGGAGGAACTGGAAACATTTAGTCTTGAGAAGATGGAAACAGGAGATAACACACAAACAGTAGAACTGATACCACAGAGAAGAAGGCCAAAACCTGTTTCCTGTCACCTCCAATTGTAGGACATGGAGAGCCAGTGTGGAGGAATGGCTGAACTATTGTGCTAGCATTGGGGAGACCCAGGTCCAAGTCAGTTTTCAGCCATGGAACTGCATGAGGTGGTCACTTTCTTTCAGGTCAACTTCACACTGTTGTGGGCATAAAGTGAAGGAAAATCCTTCACGACTCACAATGAACTCTGAAGAAATGCAGGAAATGAAACAGATAGATAAATGCTAGATAGGTAGATAGGTAGGTAGACAGATGACAGCTAGACAGACAGAATATACAGTGTGTTATTCAGATTTAGACTGAATGTTAGAAAAAAATTTCTAAGACTAAAACAAGCTTAACAATGGAACCAAGGTATTTATCTCTTTACTATGTTCAAGCAGATGATTATACTTGTTAATTATCACTTTTATCTCTTTTTAAAGTGATTTTGGAGCTCCTTTTGGTGAAAGGCAGGCAATAACTAAAAAATAAAACATTATCTTTCCTAGGTATGGCAGGAAATCTGGCAGTAGGAATATGAAGTCAAAAACATTGGCCTATTATAGCATTGCTTCAGTTTTAAATAAGTCTAGACATTCCTCAATTCCTCAATAATCCAGTTGGACAAAATATGTGTTATTTATTTAAGTTTATCAGCAAAGAAAGCTTATGACTATATTGTCATGGCATCAACCCCATTCTGGTTAGGACTGTTGGGGTGGTGGGGGAGGGGACCATGTGACTGGGAATTTGGAAACTCTTGTCCCAAACTTCTGTATGACACTACACGGAGAAAAATAGTATTTTATTTATTCTGTTTGGCTAGATCATGTTCTTAAGTTCCCATTTCCCTCTCTTTTAAAAATGTAAACGTGTAACCGCAGGCGTAGTGATGGATTAACCTCCCATCCCAGAAAATGGATTTTAACCCTGACTCTTCTTCCTCTCTAACAGGCTCACAAGACACAATAAGAGATGTAGACAGATGTCAGCTCTTTTGAGTGCTGTGTGGCTTGGCTCATCTGAAGTGGTAAGTCTGGAAGTGGGGAGAGAAATGCAGGGTTGAAATGACAGGCCTCTGAAGCACCAGAGTCATCCGAACTGCCAACAGCATTGTGAGCTTCCGTAAAAAAAAAGGGTGGATGGGTGGGTGGGAGGTATGACTCAATGTAGCCTTGAGGAATTTGCATATCTGAATTTGCCAGATGCTTTCCTGAGGGAGGCTTGGGCATAACTTCCTAGGAGGTCTCAAGCATCATTGGAATGAATGGCAGTTCCTTCTAATGGGATGGGTGGAAAACAATTCCCAAGCAGACTCCATGCCCTTGGAGATAATGTGGTCTCTCCCTGCCAGCTGCTATTTCAGAACCATGGCATGGGCATTTCATCTTCCAAAGCTAGTTATTATCTCTTCGAAAGGGTGAACAAGTGGATTTAAATGAATATTGAGGCTGAAATTCATACAGCTCCATAAACCTCAAAAAAAAACTAGGAAAAAAAATCCAAGGAAACTCCCTAACTAAGATGATCAGGGAAATCAAACCTGAGATGTTTGTACTTGACCAGTGTGGGAAAGGACCTTTTCTCTAACTGGGTTTCACTGGTAACATTTTTTTTTCTAAGTTAGAAAAAATTAAAGATTTTTTTTCACATTTTCTTTTTTATTAGTTTATAGTATAAAATACAAACAAAAATAGGGGAAGGAAAAAGTGCAGAAAAGAAGGGAAAAAGAAAGAAAAGGCATTGACTTCCAACTCCCTTTGCGGCAGTAAAATAAGATAGTAATATCAAACCTCAGCTTTTTACTTTTATATAGTTGTATAAATTAGCCATTTCTATAGTAACAAATCTATCTAATCGGTAAAACCCAAAATCAAAGTTTAATTATTTTTCACCTCAAGCACAAAGTCCAGAAGTGGTTTGCAAATACAAACAAAAGTACTTATATTTTTTATTTTATTAAAACAGTCAATTTTGCCTTCTCTGCTAATTCCCTCAACTTTTGCAGCCATTTATCCATTGTGAGAATCAAAGTGTATATAAAGTAATCTTGCTGCCATCAACGTATATAACGTAAAAGTTCCAATTTTTCCCCCAAGTCTTTTTCCATTAAATCCAAAAGGAAAGTTTCTGGTTTATCTTAATATTCACTTTAAGAATCTTCTGTATTAGAATATGAATCCTACTCCAATATTTCTTTGCTTTATCATATGTCCATCACAAATGATAAAAAAAATCCTTCTTTACATTTTCATTTCCAACTTTCATTTGAAGTACCTTTATACATTCTTGATAACTTATCTGCTGTTAAATACCAATGATATTCCATCTTATAAAATTTTTCTTTTAATTTTTAATTTAGTGTAAATTTTAAACATTTCATCCACATATTCTCCCATTGTTCAAGCTTTACACCTAGAATACTGCATTCAGTTTTGGTCACCACGATGTAAAAAAGATGTTGAGACTCTAGAAAGAGTACAGAGAAGAGCAACAAAGATGATTGGGGGACTGGAGGCCAAAACATTTAGGAAATGGTTGCTGGAATTGGGTATGTGTAGTTTAACAAAGAGAAGGGTGAGGGGTGACATGATAGCAGTGTTCCAATATCTCAGGGGCTGCCACAAAGAAGAGGGAGTCAAGCTATTCTCCAAAGCACCTGAAAGCAGGACAAGAAGCAATGGATGGAAACTAGTCAAGGAGAGAAGCAACCTAGAACTAAGGAGAAACTTCCTGACAGTTAGAACAATTAACCAGTGGAACAACCTGCCTCCAGAAGTGGTGAATGCTCCAACCCTGGAAGTTTTTAAGAAGAGACTGGACAGCCATTTGTCTGAAATGGTATAGGGTTTCCTGCCTGAGCAGGGGGTTGGACTAGATGACCTCCAAGGTCCCTTCCAACTTCTACTACTTCTTCTTCTTCTTCTTCTTCTTCTTCTTCTTCTTCTTCTTCTTCTTCTTCTTCTTCTTCTTCTTCTTCTTCTTCTTCTTCCTATTCCTATTCCTATTAAACTTAGCAATGATATATTCATCACTACCACACAATAGAATTTCTAATTCATTTTTAACAAAGTCAAACCCATAACTCTTTTTGTCTAATTTAAATCTTTCTTTCAATTGTAAATACATAAACCAATGGCAGATATGCCATTCTGATTCTAGCTCTTCCTTAGGCTTGAGGATAGGATCACCAAGATTAAATGATATTTTACTGTAGGTCCACCAATCTGGCTTTGCCACTATTTCTTTTCTGAAAAAAAGCTTCATGAGGGGATACCCAAAGAGGCATCTTCATAGAAAACTTTGTTTTATATTTATTCCAGACTCTTAGGATGGCACTTCTAACAAAGTGGTTGTTAAAATCGACATTTACTTTAACCTTATACATAAATAACCTGCTATCCAAATCTTAATTCATGACCCTCTAAATCAAGTAGCCTCTTATTCCGGAGATTCACTCACTCTTTTAATCAGACCAAACAACAAGCATCGAAATACAGTTTCAAATCTGGTAAACCCAAACTCCCTCTTTCCTTAGCATCTTGCTGTAGTTTATATCTGATTCTTGTTTTTCCCCTTGCCATATAAACTTAGAAATATCCCTCTGCCATTATTTAAATGGAGTATTGGTTGCAAGTATTGGTAATATCTGAAACTAAAAGAGCATCTTTGGTAAGACATTCATCTTAATTACAGACATTCCAGCCAATAGTGATAAATGCAGTTTGTCCCATCTTAATAATTCTTTTTTAAATATTGTTCCAGAGAGGCACATAATTATTTTGAAACAGTTTTGTGTTTGTATTTGTCAATTGTTGTTGTTGGTAGCTGCGAAGTCGTGTCCGACCCATCGCGACCCCATGGACAACGTTCCTCCATGGAACGTTCCTCCATTTGTCAATATGACCCCCAAATATTTCACCTTTTTCTCAACCCTAAAACCAGACTCTTTAATCAATATATCACAGTCCTGTGGGGTCATATTCTTAGCAAGTTTTCTGTTTGTTTACTTTAAAACCCGCTAAAATTCCAAACTCATTTAATTTCCTCATCAAATATTCTATAATATTTTTTGGGTCTTGCAAGACTATAACCAAATCATCAGCAAATGACCTCATTTATAATCTTTCTTCTTAATACTTATACCTGTTATTTTCTCATCTTGCCTGATATCTCTATTCAAAACTTCCAACACCAAAATAAACAATAAGGGAGTCACGAGACATCCTTGTCTCATACCCTTTAGGATTTCACATGAATTGGTTAAATCCCCTTGGATGCAATTCTCCCCAAAGTCCATTACTTCCAGAACTTTAAACATAAAAACCCAATTTAGATTGTCAAAGGCCTTCTCTGCATTAAGATTTCTAATAAAGGAGAGTATTTGTAACTCAGGGTTGAAATTTTAGGGCTGGTTGTTGTACCTCTTGTCATTAGTTTGGCCTTCCTTATATTTAATTTTGTTCCATTCTTTGCACTATGGTCCTTATTTTTTATTAGCAGACCTTGCAGATTCTTTGCACTGTTTGTTAAAGAGTAGCACCATCACTATTGGTGTTTCTTCCTCCAATTTTATAATTGTGCTCATCTTCTTCCATTGATTGCTGATAGCCATACATAATTCCATAGTAAAAGTGTATTACAAAAAGAAATGCAGATCCAAAATTAGTGGTTTGTTCCCATCTTTCTTCTCTTCCACTTCCTTCTTTTTGCTCAACATAGATCTGATGGAGTAGTAGGGTCCTCTTCAGTGACATTCTGTGCTAGGTTTCCCAAACTGTGAGGTGTGCCTCCCTTGGAGAGTGCAAACAGAGCCTAGGGGTAAGTGAAGATTTTTATTTTTTTATGTTGTTATTAAAAGTAAAAGTTTACTTGTATTGTTTTCATTGTTAATTTATGTTCATTTTGGTGGTTAGATTTTTAGTGGAAAGTGTGTACATTGGGATTTCACAAAAGGGAGGTGGGATGGCAAAAAGTTTAGGAACCTGCATTCTACGGAAAATGAAGATGGTGTTGCTAATTGCTCAGGCAGAACTTTGTTAGTTCAAATACCCTGAAATGAACCCACTGATGCAGTTCAGCTGATACAGTAGCCTTTGCTGCCCATTAGAACCTCAGAGCTCTGCAATGTGTTCAAGCAGATTCTATTCTATTCTATTCACAAAGATTTGTTATTAGTTTTTCCTATGCATTCCGATCATCTCCCGGTTTCTCTCATACTCGTAACAATTTGAGGCAAAGATCGTGACAATCCTGCCATACCAATTTCCTGCAAAGCTCTCAGAGTATCAAGGACTCCGTCTGGACCAATCTTCTCCAATCTGGTGATGTTTAGATATGCTAAACCTCAACTCCTGTTACAACTGTTCACTGGCAACAATGCAGCCATGATACAGTGCTGATATCACAGGACTCTTATACTTTCTGCTGTACATAAAATGAATCTGAATTGTATTCCTCTGTTTTACACACACAACCAATTGCCCCGTGTGTTCACTTGACAGCAACTAATGTGGTACCCGTAATACCGTTCTCTCTCCAGCTATAGTATATAAAGCTCTATGGTAGCCAAAAAACATAAGGAAGGTTAATTTTTAAGCCTCCAAGTTGACATTCTGGCATCTGTCAGGTTGCACGGGGTATCAGGTCCAAAGACTGCTGCTAGTCTCAAATGTTCAATGGTAAGAGATGTTACCATTAGAAATGGGAAGAAGAGGTGGGAAACAATCTAATCCAGGGGTCCCCAACCTTGGCAACTTTAAGACCTGTGGACTTCAACTCCCAGAATTCCCTAGCTAGCATAGCTGGCTGGGAAATTCTGGGAGTTGAAGTCCACAGGTCTTAAAGTTGCCAAGGTTGGGGACCCCTGGATTCTAATCAACTACTTGAAATCATGGAGAGCTACCACAAGTGACCAGGAGATGGCAGGCCACAGCAGAATCAGACTCTGCATTCTTCAATGTGTCAGATGCATTTATTTATATATTTATTTCTAAAAACACATTCTTAGGGTAATACTAAAACAAACATCATAATGAGATAGTTGAAAATATTATGGAGGGAAGACAATGGAGCAGCAAAAATGTAAAATAGCCAGAGTTTTTCAGGCGCCCAAGTCACAAAATAGATGTCATGCAAACTTTTTGAGCTTCATTACAAAATGCAAAATCGGTCTATTAATGAAAATTCATCTGCAACTAACCATCCCATCATGCCCCAACATGTAAAGAAACTTGAAGCAGAGTGCAGAGATGTATGAGAAAAATACTTCTTCAAGAGTCTTAGATGTTACACTGGCTGTTATTTTCTAGGCTGAGAAGTTGAACAGATCTGGCTAGTACTTGAATTGAAGTCCATCAGAATATCCGCAAAGATAGAAGTTAAAAAAAACATATTTGAAGGAAGCAATGGCAAATATTTCTATAATGCATACGTACAGCCATATCTTTACAAAGAGTTGTTCAACTTGAGGATATCTTTAATTACATGTCAAAACAACTAGACACAAAGATAGATTTTCCCTCCCATGCCATCATACCTAATTCCCACTGCACTATCTTATGCCTAAAGATATTTACCCATATAGTTGGGCTGTATTGCTATTATCCTTCTCATCTTTGTCACCTTCTCATCTTTCCTACTACCTTCTCCTATTAGTATCTTATGATTTATCACTAATTATTTGTATTTATGATTTATGATTGTATCTTACGATTTATGATCTATGACTTGTCACTTTGTATGTACACTGAGAGCTTATGCATCAGAGACAAATGCTTTCTGTGTCCAATCACACTTGCCAATAAAGAATATTCCAGTTCCAATTCTTCAGACCCAGGACTCAGAATTGCAAAAGGTTGTATATGTTAACACATAACTCTTGAATAATGTAATTAGATTTAATTACTGTGCCATAGCTATATAGCACTCTCTTCTTCAGGAGGTTTTCCAAACTGTGAACTTCTACTAGAGATGAAATAAGATTCTTCCACTGGGGAAGATATTCAAGCAAACTTCCTTGATTTTCTTTAATGATGAGAAATTTCAGGGTTTTGCTGCTTGTTTCTGAAAATCTATTTTAATTAAGTTTAATGACTTTTTAACTGTGTTTTATGTTGTTCATTTTCCTTTATAATTATTAATTGTTTAAGCATCCTGCATTGCAAAAAAGATAGGATATTGAAATAATATGAAATAAATAGCACTTAATAGTAATACTCAAACCCTAATTATATGCATGTATTTCTGTAAACAGTCTCCTGTTCATCTAAGCAGTTCCATTCTTTTCTTTCTTTGTACCTCCCAATTGGGGTTAAACATTTCTTTTGAAATGTTTTGCAAGTATTTCCACCAATATATATATATATATATTATCTTACTCCAGAGTGCATATATCTTGGAGGCGATCCTCTTTCTCTCAAATTTTGTGCAAATTTCATCTTCATTGGACTGTTTTATAATAGAGTTACAAAAGATGTTGGATATTTCAGCAAGCTTTTAGGTTCACTCAACTTGTTTCTGTGGCATGGAAACAGCCAATATTTTTTGCATTCTTTCGTTTAGGGCTATTAAGTTTTTAGTTTAATTTGAATTTGCTTGGGGAGGAAGAAGAGAAAAGATATTTCAATCCTTTAGTGATTGGATTGTGCAAAGACTTTTTCAGCTGTGAGTGTGACTACCTTGGACTTACAGGAATGGCAAAGAGGGAGTGTTTGGCTAAGCTAAGAGTTTAAAGGGACATTTACAAGATCAGAAGAAGAGAAGAACCTTTACAGAGTACCAGCAAGTGTCATATATCTACAGAAAGAAACATAGCCTCACAAAGAATACTAAAATCAAGAAAAAAGACTATTTTGGCCATGTCAGAAGGGAGGGGTATCCTTGTTGCTATGAAAAGAGAAAAAAGTAGAAAAAAGTAACAGGAAGAGGAAAAACCTTTTTCATTCTTACTTTGCGATGGTCTTCTCCCCAAACAAGAACTATGTTCAAATGGACCTAAGCAGAACCAAAGACAAAAGATGGAGTGAAAACTTAAGTTACATAAAGATATAAATAGAGAGCCAGGTTGTTCTAATAGTTAAGACACCAGGCCAGTACCAGGAGACTGGGAGTTCCAGACCCATCTTAGGCATGAAAGGCAGCTGGGTGTCTGTAGGCCAGTCACCAGGGGACTGTGAATTCTAGTCCAATTCACTTCACACAATTATTATTCTGTGGAAAATAGATAGAGGAAGGAGTATTAGCTATGTTCACTACTTTGAATTATTTCTAAAAAATAAAAGTGGATTTTTTAAAAAAAAAACTTAAAAAAGAGAGATGTTTAGGAAGCATCTGATTATCACGAGTGAATTTAAGTTTCCAGGACTAGTCCAATGATGTTCAAGAGTCCTGAAGGAGCTCACAGATGTCATATCAGAGCTGTAATATTTGAGAAATCATGCAGGGAAGGAGTGAAAATAAGGGCTGAGGTAGGGCAAATTTCTCCCAAAAGGGAAGTGGAAGATGGGGTCTGCTTGAAGTTGATATCAGGCAAAACTCCAAGATAAATTAGGTACTTACTTAATGAATATTTAGAAAGCAATGAATAGCGGAGCTTATTAACAATAAATCATGCCAAATCAGCTCAAGTTCACTTTTGATAGTGTGACCAATTTTGCTGAGGGAATGGGTAGACCTTCAGCAAAGCCTTTGACAAAATCTTCCATGAAATTCTAATAAAGACAGTGGTTCAGAGCAATTGAATCCAATAGTATACATAAATGACTCTGTGTTGTTGTTGTTGTTGTTAGTTGCGAAGTCGTGTCCGACCCATCGCGACCCTATGGACAATGTTCCTCCAGGCCTTCCTGTCCTCTACCATCTTCTGGAGTCCATTTAGGCTCACGCCTACTGCTTCAGTGACTCCATCCAGCCACCTCATTCTCTGTCGTCCCCTTCTTCTCTTGCCCTCAATCTTTCCCAGCATTAGGCTCTTCTCCAGTGAGTCCTTCCTTCTCATTAGGTGGCTAAAGTATTTGAGTTTTAGCTTCAGGATCTGGCCTTCTAAAGAGCAGTCAGGGTTGATCTCCTCTAGGACTGACCGGTTTGATCGCCTTGCAGTCCAAGGAACTCGCAGGAGTCTTCTCGAGCACCATAGTTCAAAGGCTTCAATTCTTTGGCGCTCAGCCTTTCTTATGGTCCAGCTTTCACTGCCATACATTGCAACTGGGAAGACCATAGCCTTGACTATACGCACTTTTGTTGACAGGGTGATGTCTCTGCTTTTTAGTGTGCTGTCTAGATTTGCCATGGCTTTCCTCCCAAGGAGCAAGCGTCTTTTAATTTCTTGGCTACAGTCCCCATCTGCAGTGATCTTGGAGCCCAGGAAAATAAAATCTGTCACTACCTCCATTTCTTCCCCATCTATTTGCCAGGAATTGAGAGGGCCGGATGCCATGATCTTGGTTTTCTTAATGTTTAGTTTAAATTTAAATTTAAATTTAATTTAATTAATTTAAATTTAAATTTAAATTTAAATTTAAATTTAAATTTAAGCCGAAAGCCGAAATGACTCTGTATCTAGCTGCAAAGAAGTAGTGTGCATTGCAAGGGTCTGTTTGAGTCCCTGTGCTTTTTCAATACATTTATAAATTATTTGAAACAGTGTGAGAACTATATGAACTTCATGCCTTGGTAAACTACAGATCACTATGTAAAAGATAGTACTGTCAATGCAATCCTGAGCTACATTAACAGAGGTACTGAGATCATGGGAAATAAAAATTCCATTCTATGCTGCACTGGACAGACTGCAGCTGGAATACCAAGTCAAGTTCTGATCACCACAATTTAAGAAGGCTGATGAGCAACTAGAAAGAGTATGGAGAAAAGCAACAAAAGCTTTACAGAGCTTTACACAGAGAGATATGTTCCTTGAAAAAAGGACGAATTATTACTTTTAATAATAATTTTATTAAAAACTAATAAAAACTAAATAGAACAATAAAAAGAAAAAGTAGAAGATGCAAAAAAAGAGATATAAAAGAAAAAAAATGGAAAGAATGCAAAATACTTGGAGGCAGATTTGTTCAATGGCCAATTATTTTCTTAGCTGACCATGCTCAGCAGTCATCTGCAACACAAAAGTTCAAAAGGGTCAAATATTCTTTCCATCCTGCTTCTTCTTAGGACAAAATAAGAGAGCTGAAATATGAAGCACGAATTTCCAGTGTAAGCGCAAGTTCAGTTGACAAACTTTTTAAATTGCCAGAGTGGCATTGCTATAAAGACAAATTCTTAAGTTACTTCACAAGGTCTATCAGAGAAGCCTCTTTGGGACAATCTGATGATGAAATCAATTGGTACAGTAAGAATAGAATTTGGGATTTTACCTGGATAAGCAAAAAGAACAAAAAACAGAAAAAGAACCATCTATTATAAGAATTGTAAATTGCAATCCTGGCATTGGATGCAGTTGCTAGATAATGGAGGCATTGTTTAGAAAATAGATCTGATCAGTTTTAAAAGAATGGCATTGGTTTCTAATATGCTGGTAATTTAAAGAGAAGCCAAGAGTGAAGTGAGGTGTGTAAAACCCCCCAAAATCCTGATATGGCACTTTAATACTTGCAGGAATATTTCCCCCTCTCTACTCCTATTCAGGAGTTAAGATCTGCAAATCAAGTTATTCTCTGTGCCCTGTCAGTAAAAAAAAAAGAACATTATGTGGAGGTACAAGAAAAGGTTTAACTATGTTCGTATAACAATGACTTACTATGCAGAGGTTAGACCTTTATCCAAACTGTTATTATTTTAGCATCAGGTGATACTTTGGTGACTGGTGTTTTTCTGGTTATCATTTTATCTCCCCAGATTATGCATACTAAATTGCGGAGTTTCATCGTAAAGCTGTTTGCATGCTTTTAATTTTTCTTTGAGATTGTTTTCATAGTTTTTAATTTTTCGTTATCCTCCTCTATCCATTCCTGACCCACAAAGGTGGGACAAGTTATTTCTCTTCCTCCTCTTCCTTCTGATCTATGTCCTGCTATATCTCCAGGTGCTCGTGGTGGTGCAATGTACAGGGAAGACTTCCCTTCATTTTATTTGCACAGCAACCTTATGAAGTAAATTAGCCTGAGAAAGTGATTAGCCCAAGTCACCCACAGTGAGTGACTTGGTCGTGGCTGAAGATGGATTATATTGCTATAATTTAAAATGCAATTGCAGCTCAATAGCCCAGGATTGCCAGGATGATGTGGTATCTTATGTTACTTATAAACACGAATCTTTCACATAATGTGGAAGAAGAGACGCTAAGAGGCACTTGGCAGTGTGCAACACTGCTATTTGGGGTTTTAATAAAGTCAACATTATGTTTGCCAAGGCATAGGTTTCTTCATTTTTGTACACTTCTTGCACATGTGTCCACACAGGCACAATGAGCCATATTGTCTAGTAGCCCTTCTCAGCTTGCAGCTCAGTGAGATAAAATACATGTTTATATGACTAAGATGGGCAACTATTAATCAAAACTGCTGTAACTCCACTGATGAGGAACCAGCGAAGTCTAACCCAGCCTTGCAGGTCATTTGTGCCATATTGCAACTAATTCCAAAGATCCTACCTGCACCAAAGGGTCTCCCGTTAGACCCAAAAGTGAATCTGTAAGCAAAAAGTGGAGACAATTCTAATCCTTCCATCACCCCCACCATCCTACCAGAACTGATGAAGCTTCTTGGATGAGAAGCAAAACATCTTCTTCAAGGGAAAAACAAAACCAAACCAAACCAGTCCAGCTGCCTTTTGAGAAAGCACCTTTGGAGACAACCCTTTTATGGATTAAGCTTCCACTAGATCCTGATCTGTGTATGTTTAGGTGCAGGCGTATATGTGAGAAAGAGCAGTTAGTGGAACTATGCACAAATGGTTTTTCAGAATTCTTCATACATGTTGTAGATAGGCGAACATAAACTTCTTTCGTGACTACTTACTTCCCTTGGATTTGAAGAATGAGATGTAGGGAAGTGCAGACTCTTGGAGAGGAGATTGTGCGCCTTAGTGACCTCATAAATTACTAAGTGCAAGAACTTCACACTTACCACAAGAATTATGAAATTCTATATTTACTGAGCACAGAGTGTCACATTGTAACTAAGTTTGGGATTATATTTGGCTAAATAAATGTGACATTATTCTAGGGGATTGCAAGATTTCCTGCTAGATTCTCATTGGACACTGAGGACCGGTAGTCCAAGGTCTCTGAGCCGAATTCTTTGGCAGGAGATCAAGCTGGTCAGTCCTAGAAGATATCAACCCTGACTGCTCTTTAGAAGGCCAGATCCTGAAGCTAAAACTCAAATACTTTGGCCACCTAATGAGAAGGAAGGACTCACTGGATGTTGGAAAGATTGAGGGCAATAGAAAAAGGGGACAACAGAGAATGAGGTGGCTGGATGGAGTCACTGAAGCAGTAGGCGTGACCTTAAATGGACTCCAGAAGATGGTAGAGGACAGGAAGGCCTGGAGGAATGTTGTCCATAGGGTCGCGATGGGTCGGACACGACTTCGCAGCTAACAACAACAACAAATCAGCATGAGATAAGGTGAGAAGAGTTGGGTATGCAGTGACAACCCCTTTACACCCACACGCTCTTCCTTGACCCTACAGGCGTCCCACGATTGGCATGGGTTTTGCAACTTTCCCTAATCAGATGCCCTCCAGATCAATCCATCTGGAAGACCCATTCAGATGAAATCCAACCCTGTGTAGAAGATCGTGGCTTTGAAAGAAAAGAGCGAGTGAGTTACGGAGAGATTGACAGAGGCCGAGGGGGTGGGACATCCACTTGCAAATCCCAGTACGGGAGGGGGGAAGCGGGGAGGGCGGGGCTTTGCTGGGGCTGCGCTGATGGACAGGCCGGTGCGAGGAGTGACTTCTCGAGCCCACGTGACTCTCTCTGGAGCTGGAAGAAAAGCAGCGGGCCTGTTGGGGGGTTTCATTATATTCAAATATATTCATTTTCCAGGAGCTACTCCGGAGCATCAGGTCCCAGCGACCCTTCCTATCCGCACTTTGGAGAAGCGATCCGGAATAGCTACAGCAGCGGCGGAGGCGGTAGCAACAGCAGCAGCAGCAGCAGCCAAGAGCGATTCTCCTCATTCCTCAAGCAGACTCCGGATTTCCCTGCGCGGCGAGTTTTTCCACGAGTCGTGTTTCACGCTGGCTGTCAAGAACCATGGACTGTTTTTGTATGCCTTGCTTTCTGTCAGTGAGTAGCGCTTTCGTTTTTTTTCCCCCTTGTGGCTTTGATGTAAAGCGTTAAGAGTCTTTTTAAAGCAACAAGCGATCCGAAGAGTGTGTGTGTGCGCGCGTGTGTGTGTGTGAGAGAGAGAGTTAGAGAGAGAGAGAGAGAGAGAGAGAGAGAGAGAGAGAGAGAGAGAGAGAGAGAGAGAGAGAGAGAGAGAGGTGAACGCCTTCCTTGTGGATTTTCCATTTCTGTAATTAATTTCGTCGGCACCTGAAAAACAAGTCGCTGCGAAGCGGTTCGGGCTGCAGACTTAACGCCCGCTTCCTTGAACCTAACACACTCTCTCTCGAATCAAGTTTATTTCCGACTAAACACGGATAGTATCGCGCTTTACTTATTTCAATAAGATTAAAACTCTCTCCATCCTCCCCACAGGTAAAAACCCTTTAGGGTTCTGCGGGGAAGGGGGGGCATCCTAACCCCGACCCCCGCTTTTCCCTCCCTCTGCGATCACAAAGCACTTAATCAGGAGTTGGGGGAAGAGGCAAGGTCCTAGTGGTTAGCGTCTACGAACCGGGAAGGCGAAGCACCAAAACGCGACCGATTGAAAAGCGCTCTGCACCGACTGGGAAGGGTTATTAACAATGAACCGAAGCCTCGGACCCTCACTTAGCTCCCGCCCCGCGTGTTTTTCTCTACTCATTGGAAAGGGGGCAACTCCGACTGAGGAGTGTCTTGAGTTTTTACCGGGGGGGGGGTGATGGTGGAGGAACAGGTCCTCCACCGAGATGGATTTGAATGGAAGCGTTGTCTTGAGAACTTCTTCCGAGACTATCGCGTTTTTAACCGGCATAGTCAGATAGAAACAGAGGACTGAAAAGAGAGGTGGGAATTTATTTGATGGGGGATATCAAGGCATTCTGCCCAAAGTTTTAGAAGCCGCTTCTTTTCGTACAAAAAAAAAAAAAAGCTGTTGTGTGCATTTCTCCCCCAAAGCGGTAGACTATTGGGTACTTTTTTTTTCTTTCACCAACCTTGTTTGCTTGCTCTGGCTCATTTTCTCCTCCCTTCCCTGCTTCCTGCCCCCCCTTCACTCCCCCCCCAGAGACACCATGACGCCTGGTAGCCGAATGCTGATGGTCATTCTATTGTGCCAAGTGATCCTAGGAGGTTCCAACCGGGCCAGTTTAATACCTGCTGAGACCGGGAAGAAGAAGGTGGCTGCAGGTTTGCATCAACAGCAGCAGCAGCGAGGAGGAGGAGGAGGAGGAGGAGGAGGAGGAGGAGACGGGGACAGCGCCTCGGGAACTGCACACCGCCTGTTCTCAAACCATGAACTCTTGCGTGGGTTCGAGGCCACCCTCCTCCAGATGTTTGGGCTGCGCCGGCGGCCACAGCCCAGCAAAACAGCCATCGTCCCCTCTTACATGATGGATCTCTATCGCCTTCAGTCTGGGGATGAGGAGGAGAATCTTCAAGATCTCAACCTCCAATATCCCGAGAAATCGACCAGCCGCGCCAACACCGTGAGAAGCTTTCACCATGAAGGTGCGTTGCAAGATGAGCAGTTAAGTGGGTAGAGTGTTGCATTAAAGTCAGAAGTGATGGGATTGCAGAATTGTCTCTTCAGAGTAATATGGGGGGGGGATGTGACCATAGCAGCAACTGAGGCATCCCCTTACAAGCTCCCCCAAACCCAATTGATTAACATGGGAAAAGTGGGTTGCACAAACAGCATTTTGGAAGCTTCTTCACCTGGAATATGAAATGAACCTTTATTGTCAAAGTACAACTATGTGTACCTTGAGATTAGCTGAGCCTCCCTTGGTGCTCCCACCCCCCAACACACAGTGACAACAAACCCTCCATCTTACTACACCATGTGAACCAACTACACCACACACCGGCCTAGAGGGGCAAGTAGGCAGTTTTATTTACTTCCTTCCCCCCCCCCCAAAAAAAAAATATTTTGCTCTCTTTCCAGCAATTTGCACTTTGGATGCAATAGATTCAAACTGAAAGTTTGCTTTTTCAGAGGTGTATTCTTGATTGTGGATCGTACTGTCCTGGGAAAGGGAGGGCACAGGATGAGGGTCCCACTTCCTTTCATTTCTTTATATTTAGCAGTTTCCAGAACAGGGAGGTTTGCGGGACATTTAATGCACTATCCTTGAATTTTTTTTAAAAAAGCAGCATTTTGCCTAGGAAATAACAGCTTGCAGTGCTTGTCCTTCTTGCTGAGTTAGCCCGTGGCTTCATTAAGAAATGGAAAGACACGGAAAGCAACTCCTGGCATAACTGAGAATGGATCTGGATAGAATTGGCATAGTAACAAAAGTAGCAATTATTCATATTAGTGAATAATTATCATTGGTTTCGTAGCTTGGGTAGAGCATGGGCTGTGTGTGTGTGTGTGTGTACGTATGCAAGAGACAAAGTGAGAGAGCGCACACGGAGCTCTAAGAACTTACTCTATCAGATAAGAGCAGCCAGATTCCAGACTTCACTCTGGTTACACTGGGTTTATTACTCGCTCCCCCATCCTGCTCCTTAGGAGTTTATGCAGGAATTATTGTTGCCCTGCACACCAACTTTAGATAAAACTGTTTCCACTCATTAGTTGTTTTGAGGGGGGGAGGGGGTGTCCGTTCATTTTCTTTTTTAATGACCAGTGTGAATGACTAAAAAGAGAAGAGGGATGTGTTTAACTGGACCCAAATGTTTCCTCGCATGAGTTTTGTCTGGTTTCCCCCCCACCAATCCCTAAAGAAAAGTCCGTGGAATTGATTTGCTTATTCAGGATTGTATTTCTGGGAGTCTGGGCTTTGCAAAGCTGTGTGAACTAACTGGAGTGTACTATAAGTGAATCTATGTCAAAGATTTTTTTTTAAAAAAAAACAGCACATGAAATTTTTAAAAAGAAATCTGCATATTTCATTAGGGATTTTTTTTTTTTGCAATCTGCTTTTCCCTTTCCGAAGAGATATATTTAAACTTATCTAATCACCATCCTGTGAATTGTGAGCTGCATCTGTCTCTTACTGTTGTTTCTGAAAGGACTTGAAATTTAGGAATCATGAGAAGAGCTCATTTCAAAAGATAGGGGAGAAATGTGGAGGTTGAAGCAGTCCTGGGAACTGTTACATTTTTGTTGTTTCCTAAAGATGTGATGACAAATTCTGCTTTCTCTTCTCCCCCCCCCCCCCGCCCACTCCACGGGCACACTCCATTTTTCTTTTTATTGTGTCCAGGGCTGGGCACGTGCCTGGCATTCTATAAATACAAGAATGAATTATGATACAATCAGAACAAGGGATGTGCACACAGGCTTGGCCAGAGGGCATGACTAGGTGCCCTGGCTGGACTTTGGCAGCACCTGGCAGATTGTTACTGAGGTAGGAGTGAAGCAGAAGATGCCGCCAGGCTTGTTTGGGCAAGTTTGTCTGGTTTGGAGCATCCAGCCTCAGTGTCCCCTTGGAGCATTCTGGCTGTTGCATCATAACGCTGATAGAAGCCCCACTAATTTCACTGGGGCTGAGTTCCAACTAAATAGTTGTTAAAATATAGGTTGCAATCTCCTTGATAGCATGTGAAGAAAGAACTTCATTTTGGTTGGCTTAATTTCCCAGGAAATCATGTTTGGGATCCAGATAAGAAGGCTACTCTCTATGCTGAAAAGTTAAATCCCAGCAGGATCTTGACCTCAACTTACCTGCCTTGTTGGCAACCCCATGGGATACCCCTAACATGTGTCATGTGCAGTGGCTTGGCTTGACATTTCCTGACAGTTAGAACAACTAATCAACTTGCCTCCAGAAGTTGTGGGTGCTCCAACACTGGAGGTTTTTAGGAAAAGACTGGACAATCATTTGTCTGAAATGGTGTAGGGTTTCCTGCTTGAGTAGTGGGGTTGGAGTAGAAGACCTCTAAGGCCCCTTCCAACTCTTTTATTCTGTTAAAGCAAATGAAATCCGTACAAGTAGAGGTATGGAGGACTTTCTTTAAGGGAGAGGACATCCTTTCCAGCTTGGTGCACAACAACAGGGAAATCACACCCCATGGTGTCCTCCTTTTGCTAATATGTCTATTTTCCTGGACTTGTGAAACTGTATCTTCTCCTTGGTGCATCCTGCTAACCTCTTCCCTTTTCTGCATCTCTGTCTCTCTCTTTGCCTCTTCCTTCCTCCAGAACACCTGGAACATGTGGCCAACCCATGGAACCAACCCACTCGCTTCCACTTCTTTTTCAACCTCAGCAGCGTGCCGCCTACCGAGCCAATCTCTTCCGCAGAGCTGAGACTCTTTCGGCAGCAAGTCAATGAAGGGGAGGCAGTGGCGACAGCAGCGGCTTGGGAGAAAGGCTTCCACCGGATCAACATTTATGAGGTGATGAAGCCCCTGCAAGGGGGGGACATGGTCACCAGGCTGCTGGACACACGCCTGGTGCATCACAATGTGAGCCGCTGGGAAAGCTTTGATGTGAGCCCCGCAGTCATCCGATGGACCGCAGGTGACCAGCCCAACCATGGGCTGGCTGTGGAGGTGATCCACCTCTACCCCGCGCAGACTCACCAGGGCAAACATGTCCGGATTAGCCGCTCTTTACCTCAAGGAGACCGTCTGGAGGATGCCGAATGGGCTCGCCTCCGGCCTCTCCTGGTCACCTTCAGCCACGATGGCAGGGGCCAGTCTCTGCTCACGCGGAGGACCAAGCGCAGCCCTAAGCATGCACACCAGCGGGCACGCAAGAGCAAGAAGAATTGTCGCCGCCATGCTCTGTACGTGGATTTCAGTGATGTGGGCTGGAATGACTGGATTGTAGCCCCACCAGGCTACCAAGCGTTCTATTGCCACGGGGATTGCCCTTTCCCTTTGGCTGACCACCTCAACTCTACTAACCATGCCATTGTGCAGACTCTGGTGAATTCCGTCAACTCCAGCATTCCCAAAGCCTGCTGTGTCCCCACAGAGCTCAGCGCCATCTCCATGCTCTATTTGGATGAGTACGATAAAGTTGTTCTCAAGAACTACCAGGAAATGGTAGTAGAGGGATGTGGCTGTCGTTAGAGGGGGGGGCAATGAGTTCTCCCTGTCTTTTCCACTTGCCACCTTCCAGCTTCCCTGGCCAAAATGTGCCCAGGATGAAGGGAGTGTGTGTGTGTGTGTCTGGGGAAATGGCCTTTGATTTCACAGAGGAAGCAAAACCTGACCAGCCTCTTTCTCCCGGTAACAACTACAACTCCCTTGATCCATTCTCCTTGACCTTATTTATGTGCAAATGTTTTGACAATAATAATCATATATTTTGGCAAGATATATTTATAACGACATATTAAAATATAAAATAAATAAATAAAACGAGTCATTATTTTAAAGGTAAAGCCAATAAGATTTTATAAAATTATTTTAAAATATTTTTTGTTACTCTCCAGAGAGGACCGGGATGGAGTTGCCAAGCTATCAATGTCCTGCTTTTTCCTTCAGGCAGTTGAAAGAATATGGAGTCATTCCCTCCCCTCAGACCTCTCCCATTGTTTTTAAAATTGTCTTAACTGCCAACTATCCTGACTGGCCTGTCCCCCAACCTTTTGTAGATGTCATTTGGGTTTCTCTGCTCAGTCTCCATGTAACCTTCCCTTTACAGGGATGTGGATCTTTTACCTGAGTTTTTAGGATTTGTTTTTAAAGGAACATAGATCTATTTAATTGTTACTTTGACTGATCAGCCACACCTCTGTAAACAAAGCTTTTTGTGACATCCCAGTCTTTGGCAGGGAATGGTGGTAGTTGTACTATGTTGTAGTTTGTTTTTCTGGTCCTGCTACCATGCATGTATGTACTTGTGATCAACTTTGCATTTCTGAGAGGGAGTCTTGGCTAGATTTACATTTTTTTTTAAAAAAAATCCATTTTAAAAAAATAAAAACTCCCAAAGTGTTTATTATGAGATCACTGCACATGGATCCAGAGTCTTGAGACTGGTGGAGAAGGGTCAGAATAACCTTCTCTGAAAGAAGTCCTACCTATTTCAATGGACTATCCCAGCAAGTGGCATTAGAGCAGTTCTCTACTGGACTCTACTGGCTGACAGTCCAGAAACATCTGAAGGACACTCTATCCTCCATCCATTTGGAGAATGGCAGCTTTCTCCTTGATTGGCAGCAAAATCCTCTGTTCTTGAATGTAAGACTGCAACAGGCTCATGCCTGAGATGCTGACCCATAGTTTGCAGAGTCATAATTATAAAATCAACTCAACCTTCTAGACCAGGGGTAGGCAACCATGGCTCTTTTATGACTTGTGGACTTCAACTTCCAGTTTGAGATGAGATTTATCTTGTAAATTTTTACTGCTTTTTTTTAAAAATCTGTTCATCTTAGTTTCCTTTTGTGGCTGTTAATCTTTTAAATCTCTCTCTAACCCCCTCCCATCAGGTGTAAATGACCTTTGTCCATCATCTGGGTAGGAATTCTGGGATTTGCAGCCCTAGAAATTCTGAAGGGTACCCCATTGAGGAAGAGTGATATAAACCAACTAGATGTTCAATTCCTGAGACAGATCTATTAGTCACAAAGCCAGGGGTTTCTACACTTGGCCTCTTTAAGACTTGTGGACTTCAACTCCCAGAATTCCTCAGCCAGCATTCCTCATTCCCAGCATTCTGGGAATTGAAGTCCACAAGTCTTAAAGCGGCCAAGTTTGAAGACCCTTGCAGAAGGCTATTAGCTGATTGTGGTAAGTGAAGGACACAGAGTGCCGGAGACCAGGAGGTTCTATGTCAACTTCAAACTTTTCAGATGTCTTAAAAACTGAGCCTTAGAAACGAGGCAATCAGTGTTGAGACTGGGGCTGTCATTCAGCCAACCAGCTAGCCATCCATCCTGCAGGAAGCAGCAAGAGCAGCCCTCAACAAACATGCTGGTGAGCTACATCAAGTGTGCTCCCACCCATCGGGGAAGGATCACCTGACTTGCTAACCATGTGAAATGTTCTAAGGCAGGGGTGTCAAACTCAATTTCATTGAGGGCCGCATCAGCATTGCGGTTGCCCTCGGGCCAGGTGGGGGTGGCCTACTGGGTGGGCGTGGCTAGAATGCGTATGGCCTACTGGGTGGGCGTGGCCAGCTCTACATTGTTCACACCAAGGGTGCCTATGGGGGCCTGGGCAGGAGTGGGACAGATCTGAGGGTCTCTGGCAGAAGGAGGGTCTCTGGGCCAGGGCCAAGGCACTGGGGGCCATTCCCTCACTGTTTCCAGGATGGCTTCACGGGCCACATGAAACCACTTCGCAGGCCGGATCTGGGCCCCGGGCCTTGTGTTTGACATGTCTGTTCTAAGGAGAGAGTGAGTGAGTGAGTGAGTGAGAGAGAGAGAGAGAGAGAGAGAGAGAGAGAGAGAGAGAGAGAGAGAGAGAGAGAGATGCATTTGAAAAGAAGCTTAAAGGTTTTCTTTGGGAGTTGGGGAACAATGCTGAGCCTGGAGGGCTTGTTCCTCTATTCCTTTAGTTTAACCCTCTTTTGCTCCTAGCCCTCGGGTTGAAAACTATTAACATTTTGGAAGAGAAATGTGACTGGGAAAGCACTTTAGCTCCCTTCAAAGCTCGGAGGGCTCTTTGAAGATCATATCTGGCAATTATGACATCGTAAGAAAGAAAGAGGGAATGTCAAAAGAGTTAAATATGAATTAGAAGCTAAATGGATGTTTGGGGTTTGACTTTTCCTTCTTAAATGATAGCAGGTGAGATCCAAAATACCTCTACTACGATGGGTAGAGTTTGGTCCAAGTAAAATGCAAAGAAGCTGCTTCAGGAAGGAAGTTTGGGGGACCCAGTGTCCCTTGCTGTGTTCCCCATGCTGAAAGCACTCTCCATGGCTAGGAATCCTCCTAGGAATCCATCAAGGGTTGGGTTGGTCTGGAGACCTCTCTCTGAAAATAAGCCATAAAAATTATTGGACCCTTGCACAACTTGCAGGAGATCTGCTTGTAGGTTTTGTTCTTATGTATTAGTAACGATGAACCCAATTTGCAAGTTCCCTCTCCTCAAAGACTGGCAACAAGTTAGACGCTAACCCCAATTCTCCAGAAAGCCAGTGCTTGTGGTGTTGGACAAGGCCCAGGAGACTCAGTTCAAATCTACCCTCAGTCATAGGAAGCTCATTGGATGACATTGGCTAGTCATTATGTCTCAGCCAACCTACCTTGCAGGTTTATTGTGGAATAAACGTATAAGCTGCCTTGAGTTGCTTTGAGTTGCCTCTTCATATAAGTTGCCTTTGAGGAAAAGGTGAGCTACGCTCAAATACAAATACAATGTAATATAAATTTCCTCATTCACTTTCTTCCAGTGCTCAGCCAGCCGTGTGATTTCATCTTCAAAAAAAAAAAAAGCCCTCTAGGGCCTCCCCCTTGCTTGCCTCTCTGCTCTTATGATAGGATGGATGCCTTCTGGTGACCTTCAGTCATCCTGCTCTACTACCCTCAGCTATCCAAACATTTCTGGATTCCTGAAATGACCTCATTGTTCTCTCCGCTGTCTCTTGTGCCTGGAATTGCCCCATGGACCCATCTTATTTATTCGTGTCCTTCCTAAAAGTGTATGCCCCTACCCAAACTCACCTTTTCTGAAGACCTGGAGGCTGCTATGTAATTGTTGTAGTGTATGTAATGGAAATACAACATATCCTCTCTTGTTAAAATGTCCTTCCCTTCTCCTTTCTCATTTTTTTAAAAATATAACTTCTTCCTGCTTGTAATGTAGCTGCCCAGTGTAGTTTTGATATGAGATGGGTGGCAAAGAAATTTAATAAATATTAAATAAGTAAATATATATATATATATAATAATGGGGAGGCATAGAGGAGAAATTGGTGGATCTACAAAGCCAGCTGAAAAATAGTGAAGGGCAATTAAAAACCAGGCTTTGAAATGACATGCTTTGAAAATGATTCCTAAAAAGTATTTTGGACCTCCTGGGAGGTCAATACTCCTTCTGTAGAAGCCAGAAAAAGAAAGAGAAAAAATATTATTTAGGAGTCACATTTTGAGTTGATTTCTATCCCCTTTATGAAGAAATCGGTAAGATACAAAATACATTGGTGTAAAATGTGATTAGAATTACAGCTTTAGAAAGATGAAGGACATTTGATAATTGAAGACCATAATATCTAAATAGAACTTCCATATATGGAAGCAGCATTTTCCAGATGCTGGAGATAGACAGAGAAAACAGCCATATCCACCATATTAGCCAAGCACCTCAAAGACTAGCCTGGAATGGAAGCATATCTTTGTCTTGTTATAATCCAATATATGATAGCCTGGGAGAAGAATGAAAGAAATACATATTTAAAGATGCCAGTTTCAGCAAGGAGTCATCTGAATTTAGGTGGTTTCCTCCTTGGGCCTGCATAAGATTGCACAACATATCAAAGATTACTGAATTGCACCATTATTTAAATCACCCATTTTTCCAGAATTATGATTTAGAAGACTTGCCTAAGCTAGTGAGTTGTGGAACTGCCATCCCAACACATCTGGGGAGCACGAGCTTGGGGAACCCTATGCTTTACCTTAAAACATGAAAACCATAACACCATGGCTCTACCCATATCCTCAACGGCACTTGGAACATTTGCGCAAAGTTTGATATTAATGGGAGATTTGGGCACAAGTCAAAAAGAGTGCCTGTCAAACAATGGCAAGGCTGAGGTTAAACCTGTCACTTAGGGCAGTGTGGAAGACTGGGTGCAACTCTTTCCCCTTCCTTCTTGCCTGCCTGCTTGCCTGCCTTCAGTCCCTGGATATACTTCCCACAAAAAAGAAATACACATGCATACTTGGCGGGGGAGGATGAGAAAAGAAGGCTGAAAATGATGCAGCATTTGTTGTTTTTCATTACTGGAGCTCTCCAAGCCTCCAAGAGGGCAGCTTAGTGGAAACCAATAAAAACCCGAGGTGGAAAGGTTGCCAGAAGCCTCATCTCCCTGGAGAGCGCAGGTGGAGAGACCAGATCAGAGCCTCAGGCAAAAGCAAATAAGCCTGCACGCGGGCTTGCACACCCACACTTACCCACACCAACTTGCTCTTGCAAAACTACTTTCTGGCCAAAAAAAGAAAAAAAGGTGTTTAGCTCATTGGGCGCTCATTTGTTCCTCCTCCATCCCTTAGTTCTCCATGGAACTGGAAGCAGCTCGGTTAGTCTGACCCCTCCTCTCCCCTGGCTTTTTGGTGTTTGTCTGCTTTCCAAAGAATTTTTACATTCCTCTCTTTAAAAATACATGTGTTGTTGTGGAAAAGAAATGGACAAAGATAGCAGCATGGCCAAGTGGGCATTTCTCTTGCATACTTCTCCCCCTCCCTCAAAAAAAAAACAACAACCCTTCCTGCTCTTGTGCAATTCCTAATCATTTCAGTGGAGCTTGCAAGATGAATCAGGGTCTCTTGGAGTAATAAATCTTATGTAGTAAAGCTCTAAAAGTATGCTACATGCCAGGCTCATTTTCTCACACGTGCACAGGTGAATTAATTAGAGTTGGGCACAAACTGCTTTCCAAATTTCTCCACTCAGTTTATGGCAGAGATCCTGGGTGGCTTGTAACTCCAAGGAAAGGAGAATTCTCCAATCATTTCTCAGGAATAGGACTCATTCGTAATGTTGATGGTAGCATCTCAGGTGAAAAAGCCTCATGGAAGGAATGCTTTCATGAAGACTTCATGTCTGTCAATGTTTCTGCATCGGACATATAAATATGGCAAATGAATATACGGTACGTGTCCCAGGATAATTTTGCAGGATCCAATCTGGGTCAGTCACCGGGATCAGAGGCTTCGTCTTCCAAACTTTTGGAGTCGTGCCAGGGCCCATCTTGAGGGAACCCATGGGTTCCCTCAAGATGGGCTCCGGCACGACTCCGAAAGCTTGGAAGAGGAAACCTCTGGTCCTGGCGACTGTCCCAGATTGGATCCTGCAATATAAAGATGATCATTGCCATATGACACGCAAAGTGAAGTGGTGCGTGCATTGTGCCATTAAAAAGACTAACAACAAGCCCACAACTGTCCCCTCTCTCTGAGGCATTTGGTGTTTCAGGCTTTTAACGAATAAATTAAATAAGACAATGGAAACTAGAGTTGAAATGCTTTGTGTCTTGTGGAAGCAGCTGCCGTCTCTACTAGGTCCAAACCAAGAAATATGTTCAAATAATGAGGGAGAGGAGCAGAAGCCATATTTGTCAATGTGGGAGTAATTTTTTTCCAAAGCTGAATCAAAATTACATTCAAATAATAAGTGAGTGCCAGCTGGAACTGAAGCAGGACTTCTCATTGACTAACCCATCCAAATTCTGAAGAAGCTTCTTGCTTTGCCTGGAAGATTCTATATGTAGTGACCACACTGTAAACCATATATTTCTATTTCTTGAATATATTTATTTTGGATGCTAGCACTGTACAGATTCCTAAATCCGCCATTTCTGTGTATCCTAAAATGCTTCACATAAAGAATATAATTTTCATCACTTTCATAAGGTGCTCCAAAACTTGATCACATTCTTTTTAACTATACTAAAAATATTTTCATAAAAAGCATCACTGTGTGAGATAAATAATACATATTTTTAAAACTAAGTGCTATGATTATACAGTATCAAATGGCAATTCAGACAATGCATACCAAAACATTAATCTATAATTCTGCAAGGCACATGGCCTTTACCTCTGATAGGCTTTGATACTGTATGAGCTCTGTAATAAATTTTATTTTGCTTGCTCTTTAATCATGTAAGTAAATTGTTTCAAAAGATTGATTATCGATTTCGGGGAGTTTTTTCTCCACAAAGGGTTAAATACAATTACTATCTTCAGTACTAAGTTACTGAATGGGAAATTTTGCCTTATATTTGTTCACTCAAAACAACAAAAAAAAAAGGAAAAAACACCAACCCTGAAATACCATTTTAGGGTATTCAACTGTGCAAGACATACTCATCAAGTTGAAACATCTTTGAAAACTTTTCTGGATCTGTCATTAGAAAATAAAATGATTTCTCTGTAAAGGCTTTTCTTTGGACACTTGTTTTCAAACTAATCATGGGGCAGAGAGATGCTCTTTCAAAATTCTGCTATTCTAACCTATAACAAGAAAGAACACATCTGAAAACCCTTTCTTGACTTTGCCTACCCTTATAGGTGTAAGTATAGCCCAATTGCTCTTCCTCCATTTTCTCAGAAAATGAAGAGAAGAAGGGGAGCCAGTCAGCCTCTGGATGTGATAAATGTGACTGTGTAGCATATCTGAACCTTGAAAAGCAGGGAAGCCTCTGTGTGGGCATTAAGGGAAGTTTGGGAAGCCAGGGAGAGAAAGATACCCACCTGGTATTAGTGCGTTTTCCCTCAAATTTCTCTTCTGTTTCTGAAGAACTTTTAAAGCAAATTTAATGAGGATTGGTAGAAAATAATCCTGGAGTCTCCTGCATGGAAGGAATGCTCTCTTTCTCAGCTCCATGTTTGATTGCTATCCATTGTACTAAGCAATGCTTATTTCAATAGTAATTTATGGGATGCCATGCAATTGGTGGGGTTTGGATAGCAAGCTAAGCCATAAATCATGGCTTTCAGACTACCACAGCCAAATTCACAGTATATGTTTTTGTGACTTAATGCAATGTGTCAAGTCAGACACTGCATTCAGTAGTCAATAGCATTTGTAGTAGCATGTAATCTTGTGTCTCCTTCTCTCCCAAATCTGAGAATGATTGTATCACTGGGTATAAGCAGTCACTAGATATTTGACCCACTGTCAATCAAACTACAGTTGCATGCATTGACTTCATACTTATTAATGGAATGCTCAGTGAAAGTCATTGTACAAGTTTTTAAAATATACCTAAAGTTCCCTATTAACTTAGCTACCTACCCTACTTTCATTATTAGTAAAGCAATATGATTGCCTTCCTTTTAAAAACAAAAATAAATCTTTATAAGCAAACAATATCGCTACTTCTACTTCTAAGAATTAAAACAGCACATGATAATCAGGGCAAATTTGGCATGAAATGATAAGAGAGACAAAGTACCTGAGCAGGAAAGCCCTTTGGTAACTCTACTGAGTTCTACATCTAGTTGAATTTTTAAACCATTGAACAGTTCCCCCCACCTTGCCCAGCTGAACCAAGTGAATGGAATCATGCTAAAGTTTATATTCAAATTTTAGGTCAGTAGCTAAAGGTGTTATTTAACAAACATGTTGGATAACATAATGTTTATATTGCATTTCTTTAGTATTCCATTAAATCCCTCTATTCAGTTAAGTTGTTGTTGTTAGCTGCGAAGTCGTGTCTGACCCATTGCGACCCCATGGACAACGTTCCTCCAGGCCCTCCTGTCCTCTACCATCTTCTGGAGTCCATTTAAGCTCACGCCTACTGCTTCAGTGACTCCATCCAACCACCTCATTCTCTGTCGTCCCCTTCTTCTATTGCCTTCAATCTTTCCCAGCATTATGCTCTTCTCCAGTGAGTGCTTCCTTCTCATTAGGTGGCCAAAGTATTTGAGTTTTAGCTTCAGGATCTGATTCAGTTAAGAGATCCTGCTAAATTAATTCTGTGGAGAAACAAATCAATCAGCATTTAGTGGCATAATACCACATTAGCTTTTTGTACAAGCAGCGTCAGATCAGTTTGACGTAAATTTATCCTTTTCTTCAATGGATTAGCAAATTACTTTCTGAGATATTCCCATTTACATAGGAGTTTGATGTTTGTGTACACATAAATAAATCTCCTTGCATGCCAAGCAAAGTGAGTTTCTGTTCTATTACCAGAATTCATTGTGATGTGCTGCCCCACTCTCTCTGGAGAGCACACTTGCAATCCTTCTGCCCTGGTTTCCTCAGCATCTTTCAAGAGATAGCTTGCATATTTATTCTATGTGAAATTTGATCTGCAGGATTTTACTATGAAATTCTGTGAACAGCATTTGGCTAGTTAAGAAAACAGCTCTCGGTATAGCCCTGTTTCATATTATCCGGACTCAAGTGGAACTGTATGTATATGTCTATATGTGTGTGTCTGTGTGTGCTTGTGTGTGTGCTCGCACACCCCCACATGCTTTAAATCTTGTTCATGTGTGCTTTGTTCCAGTATCCCATGTATCATCAGATTGTCATGGTTCCCAACACCTGACATGGACCTTGTTAATCCTGGTGGCATCCAACCTAGCATGATCCTCCTAATTCATGTCCATCTCACAATTAAGATAGGCAGGTAAGGTGTCAAGGAGTCTTTTCTCAAGGACCCCTATTGGTAAGGTAGGCACCAATTGGGATTCAAAGCAGGGGCTCCTGCTAAGTAAAGGTTAAAGTAACTGTGACTGCTAAGATGGGAGAGTACCGGTAGCTTCAACAGATCCTAGAAAGAATATCAGAGCTTAGGAAGAGCCAAGATTCTGCAACAAACTTTCAAACTCCCAGATCTCTGGTAGTGGATCCGAGATTAAAGAAAACACAGGCTACCCATAAGGGTGAGAAGGGATTTTATATGTTTCTATATAAATTGGTCTTGGAGGAATGGTATTATTATTATTATTATTATTATTATTATTATTATTATTATTATTATTATTATTATTATTATTATTATTATTATTATTATTATTATTATTCGCACAGTCAGCCAGATGTTCTGACTGGATTTGGCATTTTTGTCTACCTATCGAGTCCTTACCAAGGACCTGGGATAGGCAGATGTGGATGTTTGATGGTATTACAGATATTGTCGCAGGATGGAAGCTGTTCCTAGTAAAGCCACCTTTTGCAATTGACTAATGGCGAATTTTTCAGTGCCAATGGTGTTCAAGTGATGCTCCAGGTGTTTTGGGATTGTACCCAAGGTGCCTATTACTGTTGGTACTACCCTTGCTTGCCTTTGCCACAGTCTTTCTATTTCTATCTGTAGATCTTTGTATTTTATTATCTTCTCTAGTTCTTTCTCTTCTCTTCTGCTATCTCCAGGCACTGCCACATCCACTATCCAGACTTTTTTGTCTTTTTATCAACAATGTTATTTATTTATTTATTTAATTTTATTATATTTATATACCACCCTTCTCCCGAAGGACTCAGGGCGGTGAACAGGGCACATATAAATAGAGAATACAAAAATTTAAAAGGATTAAATAATAGCCCAGATAAAGACAATAACAATATAAAAAACCCCATTAAAAAACCTAACATCCCCCATCAGGCCAGGCCAGCTTGTTCAAATAAATGGGTCTTCAGACTGCGTCGGAAGGAGCGAAGGTCCGATGCCATCCGGAGCTCGGCCGGCAGCTGGTTCCATAAAGCCGGAGCGCCCACAGAGAAGGCCCTCCCCCTGGGGGCCACCAGCCGACATTCTCTGACTGGAGGTACCCTGAGGAGGCCCTCTCTGTGGGAACGCACAGGGCGGAGGGAAGTTGACGCCGGCAGCAGGTGGTCCCTGACGTACTCCGGACCCATGCCAAATAGGGACTTAAAAACCATTACCAGAACCTTGAATCTCACTCGGAAGACAACTGGCAACCAATGCAGCTCGCGGAGCAAAGGTGTAACATGGGAGTACCGGGAAACTCCCAAGACAACTCTCGCGGCTGCATTCTGTACCAGTTGGAGCCTCCGAGTGGTCTTCAAGGGAAGTCCCATGTAGAGAGCTAATTACTAATTGTTAAGTCTGGAGTGTTATGTGGCAGGTGCCTGTCTCTTTGAATTCTAAAGTCCTAGAGCAATTTAACATTTTAATTTTCTATGACTTTCTCTATTTTATGGTTCCACTAGTTCTTGCTTGCAGGCAAATGATATTTCTTGCAGATCTTCCAATGCACCATTGTTGCTACTTTGTCATGCTGCTGCTTGTAGTCAGTCTGTGCGATTTTCTTGCAGCAGCTTACCAGGTGGCCCACTGTTTCTTAAACACTTTTTCTTCCAGTAGTTCTGCAGCTGATGGTGCTGGTTGCTCAGCCAACAGTCCTGAGTCCTGTAGCCCATTTTCTTTACTAGATATCCAGTAACTCCAATGTCTAGCATGGACCTTATTAACCCTGCTATCCCTGTTTCAGTCTTTCATCTAAATTTGATAATACTAATGATTGAATTACATAACTCCTTTGTTCTGCTAATGAACACCAGGTCTATGAATGACTATCTGCAATGATCTTATCAAAGATGAACAAATTAACTGTACAATTCAGTGTACAATATCCATGACAAATTAGTATTTGGGAAGAAGGCTTCCCCAGTTTACTGTTCTTTGGATCTGTTGCTCTATAAAAATTCTCAGCCAGATGTTAGTCTGTCTAACATATTGGATAGGAAAGGCTGATTCCATCCCTGTGACTGGATACCAAATCCCATAGGTTGCTAATTTGTGTGCATTCTTGGCATTAGTGAGTTGGATCAGACAGACATTCTGTCAGTGTATATCATGCCTTTCATGAGCTTGCAGAGGTGGTCTTGAGGTCAGTGTTGAGAATTTAAGGCCAAGGGACACTTCAGCCACTCACACAGAATTCACCTGCCCTCATCCACTTCAGGCACTTCTCAATCAACTTGCATTATGATGGCTGTAGTGTTTTGTGATTTACAACCTTCTCAGCTTCCAACAAGCAAATCAATTAGGGAAGCTGGATTCACTTAAGGACAGCATAACAACTATGTGATTCATGTAATGACCATGATAAAAATGATAGTAAAATCAGATCTGGTCATATGATGTCTTGCTTGATGAATGCATTGCTTAGTAACCAAACTCTGGTCCCAAGTGCAGGGGTAAGTCAAGATTTAGATGAATCCCAAATTATATAGGCCTCAATACCAATGGCAGGTTAAATCTTGGCTATTGTGTTTGGGGGGAATGGTGAGCTGTATGTAGGCAATGTTGTTGTGGTTGGGGGACTATGCTTTTTTATTCATAATTGTGGCAGTCAAAAGCCATAGAAAATAGCAACAATGGTGCAACAATGCCAACAGAGAGGTAGGCCAGGAATATTGGCCACTTGTTCTATTTGGGATGTTGAAAAAATTACGAGCAGTTTAACATACACAGTGTTCCTTCTTGTGAAAAATACAGGTATTTGCACTTTATAATTCAAACATTTGTTACCAATTCCAGGCAGGGTGACTTGGGAGAAGGACACAGGAGTATATAAATAAATGGTGGGCAACATATATCTTATGGGCAGTCTGCCCATCCCTAATGTAGGGAAGTCATTTCTATATGCCTAGTGATTGGGAATGACATAATAATGTAGACCATTTTTTTACTGTTGAAATTCTCCCCACCCCTGAGTGTGTTCAGGGTGTGGCATCCTTCTATGCAATTACATTTAAACAAATAGCAAAGACTTTTCTGTTTAAAACTGCCTTACTTTTGTTGAATTTGTTGTGTGGTCAAACAACTTTGCAAAATGTTTGGTATATTTGTTATTAAGGATGTTATGTCTTGTATCTGACTATACTTTTGTTTGTATGCAGCACTGTGCTGCCCCAGAAAGCAAATGTACTTTAAATAAATAACTAACCAATAAATAAATAAACAAGCTTTGGTGGTTTTATTCTTTTTTCTGCCAATGTACCTAGGCATTTTATAATGTACTGAGATTACTATGGTTTAATCCAATTTTAGCCAATATATTTTAAACTCACATAAAAGTCACAGGTGGACATATCTATCTATCTATCTATCTATCTATCTATCTATCTATCTATCTATCTATCTATCTATCTATCTCTATACGTGTTTTCCTTCATATATTTATACTTTAATCAATGCTTTATTCAAACTGTAGCACAGTCAAGAAATATATTGGGGATACAGAATAATAATAGAGTTATTAATAAATAACAAATTAATAAATAATAGTGCTGCAGACTAGCACTTGGTAGGTCCATGAAGGCCCTGGGATGTGTCTATACCTACAAAGATCAGAAAGTGCAAGTAACAGTATTCCCTGCGATAGCCATGGTGGCGCAGTGGTTAGAATGCAGTATTGCAGGCTAATTCTGCCAACTGCCAGCAGTTCGATCCTGACCACCTCAGATTTAGCCTTCTATTCTTCCATGGTCAGTAAAATGAGGACCCAGATTGTTGAGGGCAATATGCTGACTTTGTAAGCTGCTTACAAAGTGGTAAAGCAGTAAAACACTGTGAAGCACTATATAAATCTAAGTGCTATTGCTATACTCCAAGGAATTGAAAGTTGGACTTTGAACAAACGGGTTAAGAAGAGAATTGATGCTTTTGAATTTTGGTGTTGGTGAAGACTCCTGAGAACATCCATGGATGACAAGAAAAAAACAACAAATGGATCATTGAACAAATCAACTTAGACAAATGACCAGGCCCAAATAATACAATTTTGGATGCTTTATGGAAAAGACAGTAATGCTGGGATAGGTGGAAGTAGAAAGAAGAGGACAACCATAGTCAGTTAAAGTGGTGTTGGGTGTACCATTGGAAGATCTGAAAATCAGTTTAGGGATAATTTAATGTCATCTTAATATTTGTCCCATGGGTTAGTCAGTTCTATTCTCTAGGATCACAACATTTCTTCAGTGTCTGAAGTAGAGACTAAATGATAGTATTTCTTGGGCTTTTAGAATTTATCTTGTAAAATTTGAAACCTGTCTTTCAACTCCTTGAAAGCACCTCTAAAAATAAAGCTGGGCATCCTCCCATATAGTGTAATGCAACATATCAATTTAAAACATGAAATGAATAGTTCAAGAGGGTATAATACAACTGGTCTAGCCTAAAAATATATTTCTCTCTTCCTAAAGAAATCAAGATACGAGAGGTCAGCTGAATCTTTTTTGGGAGGAAATGTCACAAGTTGGGTACTGGCACGGAGATCACTATTTTGGCATGGCAAAAGCAGAGGCTGAACCACAATCTTCTCTTCTTCTTTGGTGCTGGCTGGATGACAACCCCATCTTAGAAAATTGGTTGCAGGTCAGTGGGGCCCACTGATTAGAGGTCACTCAGTACCATTTATTACACCTTTGCTACATAATTATCTGGTTGATATCTTAGGGTTCGTATTATAGGGTTGGATTTATATTACTAAAAGCCTTCAAAAGAAATCTTTTGGTAATTCAGAAATTATTCTTGGCTTGCTATGGAATTGCTTTTCACCTGTGCCACTACTTACCAATAACATCTCTTTCCCAGATAAGGTTTATTCATTCCTGCCTTCTTTTATAGAATGAATACTCTACATTTTCATTGCTAGAAGCCATCGGAAAGTGAGAACAATAATCCAATATATTTTGAAGACCGAGAGTGTTTTTTTAATCTTTTTCCATCTCTTATGCAAATAGATTTGTGAACTGACCTGTATTGTATATGATTTTGAGTCTCTTAGTGTTAAATGCTTGTGTTTGTGTTACATATATTCTCTCTCTATATCTATATCTATATCTATATCTGTATCTGTATCTGTATCTGTATCTGTATCTGTATCTGTATCTGTATCTGTATCTGTATCTATCTATCTATCTATCTATCTATCTATCTATCTATCTATCTATCTATCTATCTATCTATCTATCTATATTCTATATATTTATACAACTAACACAAGCTAGACAGACAGACAGACTATTGTTATTTGTCATACATGTTGTCTATATTGTTATTTTATTACATCAAAGCTTCCTGGAGGGATTTCAAAACCCTGAAAACCTTCAAAACCCAAATAACAAATTGTATCCTTTAACGTCTTTTAAATTAATCCTCTTAAAAACAACAGCACCTCCCTTGTGGAACGTAAATCTGGCTATACTGGATTTTCTAGCCAATCCTCTGCTCACATATTTTTACTGAATTTGACTTATCTTCCACTGTTTTTGAAACAGCAAATCAGCAGTTGCATTTTGCACCAATTCCTGTGTGCTGAGTCAGATTAAATCACAAGACATCATCTCATGTAGCTGTTGTGACTTCCTGCTCCATGTGACAACTAAGGAAGCCCCGTGTCTTCTACTGCAGAAGTCAGTCTTCTGTTTGATGGAGTTCAGTCTAGATTTGGTTTAAAGATAAAAGGGTCGTAAAAAAGGGAGAGCAAGGGTCACCAACAGTTAGCTCCTTGAGAGCAGGCTGAGTGGCAGGCATACAGATCAGCCCTTCATTTGCGATAAGCCTTTGCACAGCACAGCTGACACATGAGTCAGCCAATCACATTACAGCCTATGTACTTCTGAAGATAGTTTGGGGTGGAGTGCAGCGGAAGCCTAGAAAATATGGTCTAATTGAGTAAACTATGGTTTGTTTAACCATGTTAGGAGTGTCATACGAACATGTTTAATGTTATACTTCTTTTTATACAAAAGTAATGATTTCCGATGTTTGCATCTGTAGCCAGTGGTAAAGGCATCAGACTAGAAACTGGGACATCATAAATTTTAATCCCGCTTTAGGCACAAATGATGTTGGGAGAGCCTGGGCCAGTCCCTCTCTCTCAGCCCTAGGAAGGATGCAGTGGCAATGGCAAATCACAGCTGAAAATGCTGCCAAGAAAATTACATGGACTTGTCCAGGCAGTCACCATGATTCAAAACTGAGTTGAAGGAAAAACCCCACCCCTCCCAAAAGCTATAAATCATCATGAAGAAACTAATAACCTGTTTTTGGATTATACATTTCTTCTTTTTGAGTGATCTGATTCAAACTGGAATTTTAATCAGAGAATAACTTCTAACAAATACCACCAATTTGCAATCTAGATTGTACCTATGACCTACAGGTAAACAAAGGCTGGGATTTCCGTTATGTAGCTGTCGTCAGTGTCAGTGTCTCTTTTTTTTTGGAGACATCTGTAGAGCATTCTCTCTCACAAGCTCATGTTTTCTTTCTTCTTTCCTATCTCCTTCCATGGTGCTTGGAATACAAAAGCATCCCAGACACAAGAAAAGGTTCCTAGGAGTGATTGGCCCATAAAATATTGCTGTAGAGTTGTACCAAGTGATTGGGAGATAATTAGGGAAGGAGACAAGAAATGCTACTGTTGTTAATATTATACTTGCAGCCAGTGCTTTTTTTGTAAAAAAAAAAAAAGTGCCGGAATTCACACACATCATACAACCCGTCTTGCCTACCCTACAAGGTTCCATCCAAAAAAGGTGCCGGAACTCTGTTCTGGGCGTTCTATGACAAAAAAAGCCCCGCTTGCAGCCAACTGAAGGATCTTGATGTCTGGCTTATCTTTTGAGTAGGAACAGAGGACTAACTGTTCATGAGTGTGGAACACTGAATCTTTTCCATACTCCTCCCAAAAAATGTATGGCCTTAAGACATTTCAGAATTAAGTTAAGTATTTTCTGATTCTGGGAGTCAGAATATTTAATTTGTTCTGTCAAATTTCTAGTCTATGTGTGTTTGTATTTGTGTGTGTGTGTGTGTGTGTATGCCCTTGCTACTTATTCTGCTATACAAATAAAAATAACTTGAATGATATTTCTTTCCCATGTCCCTCCTGAGAGTTTTTCTGTGTGTTTCTAGACAATGGATGGGTTGGCTATTGTTCACTTCAGTTTGACTACACATTCTCTCATCTTTGCTTCCAGCTTTGGCTTCTTTTATAAATAGGATGTATATCGGTTGCTGAGTGTGCAACAAGGTCATGGGTGTGAAAAGAAGATTGCTATAATGGCTACTGATGCCATAAAAGGATCCAGTGTTTTTTTTTCCTTTAGCAGACAAGATTGGATTATTTTGCTGAGAAAGGGTGGGGTTATCCCAAATAGAATATTTGGAAAAGAGAGTCTGCTAAATCTTCCTGGCAACCAAATATTTTATTTCCTGTCATAGCTGCCATAGTTAAGCAACTTAAGACAGAAAAGTGACCAGGAACAAACAGACCAAATTATCCTCTCTTCATGGTGATGCTGCAACTTATTTTGGCATTCCATCCTCATAGACATTTGGCCAGCTGGCCTGGTAACTTCCCCTTTCTAATTCTAGGACTGCAGCCCCCATCTGGAGAGGATGAGCAAGCATTGGGGAAAAAAATCGCTGAACTCCTGGCTGGCTGTTCTCAGGGTTTCTTCTTTCTCTGTTCTGCTCCCCCTCCCTCCCATCCTTAGCTCTTTGTCTCTGGACCCCCCACTCATGCTCATTCCTCCCTCTCTTTAGAAGGTAGATATATCACCTGGGGCAGTGATGACCTGTTGCCTCTCCTTTGATGCCTGCATATCAGGCATAACCATGCCAAAGAAAGAATTTCATTTTGAAGTGGTGGAAGCCAAAGGGGAGAGCTTTTCAGCTGTTTGACAGGGCAATTACACATATTTCCACTGATAACCCTCACTTGATGGGTTGCTGCTGCTCCTGCAAAAGGAATTAACTTTAGTACCAGATCTGTACTTAATAGAGGCCTTCAGTTGTAACGTGGAGCAGGGGTGGGGGTGGGGAAGGGATTTTCAAAGGTTCTGCCTTCAGGGAAGCTCTATTTAAAACTCTATCTATCTATCTATCTATCTATCTATCTATCTATCTATCTATCTATCTATCTATCTATCTATCTATCATCTATCTATCTATCCTATGATCATCATCATCCTCTCTCTCTCTCTCTCATTGTCTATCATCTGTCATCTATCATCTATCATAAACTGATTTTTCTATGGAACACTTAAAGGACCACAGATGTTTGGGGTGCCTTTTAAAGCATAAACTGAATTTGTTTGGCCCTAGACACGAGCAGCTGAGTTTCACTGCAACATTGCAGGAACTGGGAATGATCCTGACATATTTATTCATTAGAATTTTATCCCTCCTTTCTTACTTTATAAATAACTCACAGCAGTGAACATTCCTAACACTCCTTCCTCCTCCTATTTTCCTCACAACCACAACCCTGTGTAGTGGGATGAGAAAGAGTGATTGGCTCAAAGTTACTCAGCTGACTTTCAAGCCTGGTGGGACTAGAACTCCCAGTTGCTTGGTTTCCAGGCCAGCACCTTAACCATTTTACACTCAACTGGGTCTCAGTATCAATACTGCCACTATCTTCTATATCTGCTATCCTCTGAACATGCTTTATTTCAACCCTCCAAACCCCCAGAGAATGTGACCTCTGTATCTTCATAACAACCCCATGAGAGAGGGAGCTTAAGAACAAAGTGAAAGCTGTTCTTCAGTTATCACGACTGAACTTGGCTTCCACTTCTTAGTCTTGTTCTGTAGCCCATCTTACTTGTCCAGATTGAATAACCTTAATAATTTGGAGAATACAGGAGTGAAGGATGTGCTCCAGAGATACATTTCCTAACCTCAGAAAGCTTCTTCTTACTCTGTAAGTTAAGAATTTGCCATTTTTACATGAATGGAGATAATGCCCACTTCATCTGAAGAAGCCAAGGAGATAATCCAGGAAAGACTCTACAAAATGACCCAACTTTGACCAAGTGGTAGACATTCCCTAGCTCTGCATCTGTTTTTACAATTAGACAGAATAAAAGTGATGAAAGGCAAAGCATGCATTAATGATGGGCAGAATTATGTCACTATTTGAAGGGTGATAAAATGTATACAACTACACTGTATCCTACTCTGCTTACTCAATACAACAAGCAATCTATTTGTCAGTCCTTTGACTGACCCAGTAATTCTGACAGTTCATTGTGATTATCCATTGCTTAAGGGCTTCTGCGGCTGATGTACTTTATGGAAGGATTTTTATTCTAATAGCTTTTCTGTTCAAATTTTTAAAATTCCACTCATTAGCAGCCTCACAAACAGTGGAAAATTCCTAAAACCTGGCTTCATTTTTAAGTAGTTTTATCTGATTGAAAATCAGTTACAAATACAAGACCCTAAACTGCCCAAATTCCAATATCCTGAAATTGCATGAACAACAACCAGAATGAGAAGATAGTTTGTTGGGCTGAGGGTCAAAAAGTTTCCTCTTCATCATCGCAGTATATGCCAGTGGAGGTCCAATTGAGGCTTCCATAGTGTATATCTTAGCTGATTCATCTCAGGAACAAGATCTGGTTGGGACCTTGTCCTTTAGATCAGCCTTCTGCTCATCTGCTTTTGTCCATCACTTATAGCCAGTGCAGAGTTCTGTTCCAACACATTTGGTAAGCATCAGGGTGGGCAAGGTCATTTTAGGTTGGTAATTGTTCCCATTCTGCATATTCAACCAACCATTGCTAATCTTAAAATTGCTGCAAAATTAGAGTAGAGCTGAGCAGCTCCCTCTGGGCCAGGCATTGTGGCTCAGTTTCCCTTATCTTCTCCCACAGTGTAGGGAACCTTTAGTGACAGAGTGATGCCACCAGAAGCTTTTCTTTGGGGGCACAGTTTTGATCTATTTGGGAGATTGAGGGTGAGAACAGGGGTGTTCACACAGTCCTTGCTTTCCAATTTCTACCCTTAATATTGCATTCATACAATTTTTAAAATCATTTTCCTACTAACTGTGTACCTATGAATGACATATTTAATGTGATCATTTGTGTGGGGCATGGGCCTGTCTGAGGCAAGGTAAAACTGAGGCCATGAAAAAGTGTGCGGTGGCTGAGTTAGATGCCCTGAAAAAGCAGTTTATTCCTTAATGTATTGGTCTGTGTATTTAGATAAAAAAAGAAAGAGGTTTATGGGATTTTTTTTGTCTCAGCTGCCAAATATCTTGGCCAGCAGTAGATGTGACACATCTTATATCCCGAGGTGAGATAGCTCAAATAGGAGACATTCCTTGAGATAAGCAGGCCCAGGACCCAAATAATTTAGAACCTGGAAAACCAACACCCTGAACTGAACTTGCAAAAATTTTGACAGCAGAAGTGTAACATAACCATAGCAAGATCTGGACCCTACGTAAGCATTTAAACAGTGTGATCAGGACCCCATGCAGGTATACAAAAATTTATATGTGTTACATGTGAAGGCAAATGAGTTGAGTCTTTTAAATGCCCATGTGGAGCACATGTTGCATAAAACATAATATCCAGAAGAACATCAAGAAAATCAGCTACAGGTTCTTGACTTCTCAACATGAATACTGACTGTTCTAATATATTCTGTTGATTCTGAATGACATCAAATGCCATTGATAAATCATTTTGGATTTTTTTTGTAAATTTACACTTTGAATATTAAAGTACCCTTTTAAAAAGATTAAAGTCTAATATGGCCATTGCATATGCTCCAAGCTGTAATCCATTTGCTTCTTTAATAAATCCTGTATTCATCCTATTTGATAACAATCCATTCCTAAAAAGCAATAAATACTGTTTATTTATTCTTAACAATAAGATTCTTGGATGAGTGGTGCATTTGAGTTAAGGATATACTTTTCTACTGTGACAGCACCAGGTACAGAAAATCAAGAGAACTGCTTTCTATACTTTGCATAAAAACATCCTCTGTTCTGTTGCTTGCTCAGACTATTAGAGATATATTCTGCAATAAAATGCCTAAGGTCTATAGATGTGCTCAAATTCACTTTACTTCTGCTTCCTTGTGACTGGAAAGTAATTAATTAACCAAGGGAATAGTTTGTCTGCAGAAATAGTGGGTACTTCATCACTGGAAGCTTTTAAGAAGAGATTGGACAGCCATTTGTCTGAAATGATATAGAGTGTCTTACTTGAGCAGGGGGTTGGACTAGAAGACCTCCAAGGTCCCTTCCAACTCTGTTATTCTATTATTCAATTAACCAGTTTTAATTTTTGTCCTAATCCTCTATTTTTTGGAGTTTAACCCGTGGGCAAAGTTGACCCTTGGCTTAAAAGAAGGTGAACATCTATTTTATAGGAAAACTCAAACGAGTATTGAGCAAAAGATCTTGGCAGCTATAGTAGGTTCAGAAAAATAATAACTAGGCAGTAGTCCATAATGAAGATTATCACGAATGTTTTACAGAGAATTGTTATTTACTCCCTTTTTCACAAAAGAAGATTGGATGCTGTGGAAATTCAGCCAGTTAAAATTCATTTGGGGCTCACTGGTCTTGGACAGGGTCTCATCCAACATGATCCTTATGGGTGGAAATTCACCCACGCACAAGACATTGTGCATATCAGATGGTAGTTGGTGAAGTCCACCCCCTCTGGCTCATACATTCTGTAACATGCACTAGAGATTCAGGGAAGGAAGTAGAAGAGTATTTATGGACGAAGATTGTTGTGGGGGATCCCTCCCCACCCTCCACCAGCTGCTGAAAACTATGGCATTGCATAACAACCAGTGATAGTATCTGCTGCTCATGTTTTACAGCCTAGTTGTTCGCTTTTTTATTGCATGTCCGTGCCTAGCACAAAGGACTTTGATTTTTATTTTTATTTTTTTTTAAAGTTGGGCCAGGAAAGATTTGTAAGTGCTGTGGCTAAATAGAAACAACCTTGGTCATAAAGTCAAAGCTCCTCTGTGGTGAGCAAGGGCGGCATTTGTTCACTTCCACAATTTTACAGCAGAGTTGGAAGCTCTTTTTATAAAGAATTAGCTGGAGCTGAAACTTTAAAAGCATGAATCGATTCTTTAAAGACAAGCAGTTGAAATTAGAAGATTCCTAATCCAATAATAGCCAGGATGGACTCTACAGAAACTAACAATTTCTAACAGTGAGAACAATTGGAAAGGCTTGCCTTCTGAAGTTGTGGGTGCTCTGTCACTGGAAGTTTTAAGAAGAGTCTGGACAGCCACTTTACTGGAATGGGATTTAGGGTTTCTTGCTTGAACAGAGGGTTTGACTAGAAGACCTCCAAGGCCCCTTCCAACTCTGTTATTCTATTATTCTGAAACCCCAGCTAGGTAAACTGCTTATAAGGGCATGATTCCATGCATTCATCAATAACGATTAATCAACTGTCAGCAGACCTCAGTCTATAAATTAGACTCACCATTTAATAATAATAATAATAATAATAATAATAATAATAATAATAATAATAATAATAATAATAATAATAATAATAATAATAATAATAATAATTTTATTTGTATACCGCCCTTCTCCCGAAGGACTCAGGGCAGTGAACAGGGCAATACATGTTAAAAAACAAGAATACAAAAATTAAAAGAGGTTAAACAAGATGCCCAAAAACTATAACAATAAGTTAAAATACATAAAAAGCAATAAAACCCAAACCCATCACCCATCAGGCCAGGCCGGCTTGTTCAAACAGGTAGGTCTTTAGATTGCGCTGGAAGGAGCGAAGGTCGGGTGCCATCCGGAGATCAACCGGTAGATGGTTCCATAAATCCGGCGCGCCCACAGAGAATGCCCTCCCCTGGGGGCCACCAGTCGACATTCTTTGACCGGTGGCACCCTGAGGAGGCCCTCTCTGTGGGAGCGCACTGGGAGGAGGGAAGTTGATGCTCCCTGAGGTATTCCGGACCCATGCCATGAAGGGCTTTGTAGGTCATTACCAGCACCTTGAATCTCACACGGAAGACAACTGAGAGCCAATGCAGCTCGCGGAGCAGGGGTGTAACATGGGAATATCGGGAAACTCCCAACACAACTCTCATGGCTGCATTCTCTACCAGTTGGAGCCTCCGAGTGGTCCTCAAGGGCAGCCCCATGTAGAGAGCATTGCAGTAGTCCAAACAAGAGGTCACGAGCGCATGAGTGACCGTGCGCAAGGCCTCCCGGTCTAGATAAGGCCGCAACTGGCGCACCAGGCGAACCTGGGTGAAGGCCCCCTAGTCACATTTGCTATATGGTCTTCTAAAGAAAGCTGTGAATTTAAGATCTAACTGAGCATTGCAACTTAGGACACTGAGGCTGATAACAGGTTTGGAAAAAAAATTGCTTTGTTCAGTATTGAATACCACTGTTAGGCTTTAGCAGCTAATCCAGAATGCCGTGAAAGAGAGAAGGAAAATAGTCCTGTATGCATCCTTTTCATAATTGCTTGCATTTTTAATATGTACTTTTATTTGTCCTTTCATCTTCTAAACTAAAATCTACAAACACTTTTCTTTCATGAGAGGGAAACAAGTTCCTGGTCCTTAGGCTTGTAAACAACAGATGTCTTAAGCAGCACATCATCCTGACAGATATGTAAAGGAAATACATGCTTCCCAATTAACTTCTTGGGGTGGGTGGGGGGTGGGGTAGGTAAACATTTCATGATGTGAAACTGACAGTCCCAATTTACAAGTGGACGGATAAGTATTAACCACAGACATCCTGGGTACTGCTGTAACGTACAAAGAGGAGAGTTGACAGTGTTTCAGATCTATACAAGCAGCTAATCAGTGATTAAAACTGTTCCTGGTCTGTATCATTTTAGCTTGCAAGTGGGAGTTGCTTGGTACCCTCCCCCACATGGGAACTACATGTATAACCATCTGGATTTCACTATCAAATTGAGTGTGTGTTAATACACTGCATATATGATTTAGCTGATGGAATGCAGGAAATAGCAATCCAGCTAACATAGATTCTGTGCAAGCATGGGATTCTAAATTGTAGAGAATAGCATAAACAGGCTTGAAGTAAAACTGGTGATAATTGCCCTCATGATGTATGGGTCAAAATGTGCCAAAAGTGACTGGGATTGTTTCTACTGCTATTATTAGAGAATAATATATGTGATATATGTACAATAAAGATTGATACTTTAAAACTCTGCTAAATTAAAATGTGTTATGGGGAGGCCTCCAAAGAGTTAAGAAGACTTGGGAGAAATGAGACAAAGATGGTCATAAAACCTTGATTTAAGCTAAGGAAAGAAAGAAACCATGATAAAGAAGCTAAGACTGACTCCTCACTAGACTCAAGTATAAAAGGAAGGGAGGGGAAAACTCAGCCAGGCATCCAAAATTCTGTTTTAATAGCCTGTATCAATAAAGTTCCAGCCAGACTTGTAGAGTCTCTTGATATGGGGTCCACAGGGTTGACAACTAATGTTGACATCTGGATGGAGATGTCCCTGTCAGCTGAATCAAAAAAAGCCAGAAGATTGTCCTTTCTTTCACAGCTGTAATAGGGAAGATTGGCTTCTCCTGTGGAAAGGATATCCAACAAGGCAACTGAAGTGCCAAGAGTGTTCACATTGTTGTCACGGGTGTTGTAGCCAAGTGTGAGATTGTGAGGGAGCTGGGAATTCTTGTTATCCACTTGAACGTTGAAAATTAAACATAGGGTGTTTAAAAAAACCAAGGGAAAAGCTATTGTGAAAAAAATTAGCATGTTATTATCAGCAACAGCAACAACAAAATACTTTGTTTTAAAATTGTATACTCTTTGTCTCCACAAGCCTACTGAGCCTTAAACCAACATTGATCCAAAACGAAAATCAGTTACACAAATATGAGAACAGCTCAGTTGACCAAAGCTATGAGGGGTAGAGATGATACATACAAATAAACACATGGAGCATCAATCAAAGCTGTGATCTGAAATCTAAGAGTATTGGGTAACATAATTATAAAGGGAAGGGAAGAAAATGGAAGAATATATGTCTGTAAAACTAAGAAAAATTGAAAGACTATAATAGACATGAATAAAAGTGGTCTGATCCTGTGGAATAGAGATCTGAATGCATACAGGGAGGTAAAAAGCACAGGATTACTTATGAATAAAGGGCTTAAATATATATTTCTAAAAACATGAACTGGTTCTAAGGTTGTTTGAGTGTCTATGGATATGGCAATCCAAAGAGGGTGATTCTGTGCATTGCGCTCCAGTGAATGATGATGATGGAACTATAGGTGAGTATAGAAAATACAGGGAAGCATTGAATGAATACAGATCAGGAGAAAATTATTCCCTTAGGGAATATGACTAAAAGGGATGGGAAGAAGACAAGAAAGCACAGAAAAAGTGTTTGGACCTTCACAGGCAGAGCAACAAATGAGAATGATGAATAATGAATATCTGCTTAATAAAAGGTTTAGTGTTTGAACACATATCTTAAGCATAGGTCCATTCCGATGTACACAGAAGAAAAGTATTGAATATACATGAAGGTGATTTGATCATCTGTGATGAAAGACTATGAGAATACTGAAGATCAACGAGAGATTATGGGTATGGGACCAATATATTGTATGTGCCAATGTTAAATACAGGTGGTCTTGACTTACAGTCACAGTTCAAGGTTGACTCAGCCTTCCATCCTTCCGAGGTAGGTAAAATGAGGACCCAGATTGTTGGGGGCAATTAAGCTGACTTTGTAATAATGCCGCTTGGGGTGTGTGTGTGAAAGCCCTAATAAGCAGGCATATACATAGAATGAAGGCTATTGCTAAGCTTGTAAGCCGCCCTGAGTCTTCGGAGAAGGGCGGGATATAAATGGAATTTAAATAAATAAAAATAAATAAATAAAGTTCATTTAGTGACTGTTCAAAGTTACACTGACACTGAAAAAAGTGATTTATGACCATTTTTCACACCACTGTTGTAGCATCCCCATGGTCACATGATCAACATTCAGATGCTTGGGAACTGACACACATTTATGATAGTTGCATGTTCTGGGATCACGTGATCCCTTTTTGCAACCTCCTGACAAGCAAAGGCAATGGGGAAGCCAGATTAAATTAACAACCATGTTACTAAATTAACGAGTTAAGTGATTCACTTAACAACTGTGGGAAGAAATGTCATAAAATGGGGCAAACCCCACTTAACAAATGTCTCACTTAGCAACATAAATTTTGGTCTCAATTGTAGTTGTAAGTCGAGAACTGAAGGTCTGATGAAATGAAAGAGGTTGTAGGTGAGGCAAAATGCGTAGAAGAGAATTATGGCTTTATACCACTCACAGTAAAAAATTAGTTGTATTTCACCTCCCAAAAAGTAGGGTGGAAAAATGATATTGTCAAATATGTATAGAAAACTATATTTGCAAAAATTAGTCAAATAAACAATGAATATTAAAAGAACAAGAAGGAAGAGAAAATGTATTTTTGATTGAAAATACATTGTTTTGGAAGTGAATGTAGAGGTCCAACAAGGAGCTTCCTATAGACTGCATGGAATTAAAAATGAAAATATGAAATTAATTAGTATGAAGTGGAGGTGAATGATAAAAGGAATATTTAAGAGATTTGCATTTAAATAGTGGTGATATGTTAAATAGTGCAATTGAAATGAATGCTATATTAGTTTCGAAGAAAAAAATGGGTAAAAATGAAGCTATAGATGCAATGAGAATAATCAAAAATGGTAAAATGGTAAGATGCAGGTACAGATAGGGTAAGTAGGGAATTGCTGTGATTTGTTTATCGAGTAATTGTGTGACTTGTTTATGTAAAGATTGCAATTGAGCCTGACAGGTGGAAGAGTACTCTGATAGTTTCCCTGTAGTAAAGGAAGGGTAATAAGGATGAATGTAATAACATAAGGGGTTCTATTGGTTAACTATTCCTAAGATTTTTAGCAGAGTTCTGATCAAAATGTGCAAGAAAATGCACAAAAGTTCAAAGATATGCTGGGTAGAGGGTGAATAGAACAGATTTTTTGCTTTTTAGCATGTTGGGGATTTGAAGATGCTTATAATTTTGTATGCAGGTGTTGACTGAGAACCCAATTAGTTTCTTTCTCACTTTCTTACATGAAAGTGAAAGTTGGGTATGTCAGCAGAAAGATAAAGGAGATTGAAAGCAGTGGGACTAAGGGAATTTACAAGGTGTGCCTGATAGAGCAAGACGTGAAGGAAGGAATACGGATCGAATACAAAAATAAGTGATCAGCCTGAAAGAAGAGTGCAGGCTTTTCAGTGTAAACCCAGCAGAGCTCTTATATTCTTAAATGTTTTGGCCTTCTGGATTCTATCTATTCACCTGCTTACCTTCTGGATGTAGTATTCTAAGCTTTAGTAAGACCACATCTGGAATACTGCATCCAGTTTTGGCCACCATATTGTTTAAAAGATGTTGAGAATCTGGAAAGAGTGCAGAAAAGAGCAACAAAGATGATTAGAGGCTAAAATATATGAAGAACAGTTGCAGGAATTGGGTATGTCTAGTCTAGTGAATAGAAGGACTAAGGGTGACATGATAGCAGTGTTTCAATATCTAAGAGGCTGCCACAAAGAAGAGGGGGTCAACCTATTTTTCAATGCACTAGAAGGCAAGACAAGAAACAATGGATGAAACTAAACAAGGTGAGAAGCAACCTAGAACTGAGGAGACATTTGCTAACAATGAGAACAATTAACTAGTGGAATAGCTTGCCTTCCAAGCTGGACATTTTTAAGAAGAGGTGGTCAGCCATTTGTATGGAATGGTATAGGGCAGGGGTTGGCAACCTCGGCTCTTTTATGACTCGTGGACTTCAACTCCCAGAATTCCTGAGCCAGCTATGCTGGCTCAGGAATTCTGGGAGTTGAAGTCCACGAGTCATAAAAGAGCCGAGGTTGCCGACCCCTGGTATAGGGTCTCCTGTTTGAATAGGGGGTTGGACTAGAAAACCTCCAAGGTTCCTTCCAACGTTGTTATTCTGCTAATTTTTGTCCCTTTTAAAATGAAAACGGTCAGCTTCTCTTACTTCATTGGCCATAGTTGAAACTTTTCATCCTGGAGCAGTTTCATATCTAGTTTTTTAGGCTTCTGAGAAACTTGCCTCCACATTTTATTTTATAGGTACAATTATTACTGCTAATCAAATTACATCAGGGTAAAAAAAGAAAAAATAATGATCATTTCTCCCCACTCCACAAAAGTTCCAGAAATACATATGCTTCAGTTTGAAGAGGGCAAAAAAGGATTGCGTGCATCCAGCTGCCTAATCCATTTTTGCTCAAGGATCCTCAGCTTGGACAATTAATGCTTGCCTGGTTTTGGGTAAAGTGCAGAAGTTGCACATTTTATGACAGGGAGGGACGCTTGTGTTTCCCAGACAAAACCAGTAGTTGCTAGTTTGGTAGTATTCTTTAAAAAAATCATTTGTTGGCGGTAGCAAAATCTGAAGCAAGCTTACTCAGATCTTCTCTGCTGTTTCATCAGTCTGGGGAGCTTGAGAAAGTGGCAATCTGTCTAGTAAGGATTTGAGATCAGTGTCATTTTGGGCTTCTTCAGGTAATTGCTTCAAAAGTATCCCACTTTTAAGAGCAAGAAAAACCAATTCCCTCAAGATCATTGCTCTGGGGATCATTAAATACGTCTTATTTCCAGATCCAAATCTTGTCTTTTGCAACATTTTCTTGCTTTGTGGGATGAACTGAATTTAATATATCCTTGGTTTTAGATGTATCTAACAAAGAGTGAACAAAGGCAGTCTTCAACTTATGACCAATCACTTTACAACTGTTTGAAGTTACAGTGACCATAGCTGTTGTATCTGATCATCCCGCCTCTCTGGGGTCACATGACCATGTGTTGCATGGGTCATGTTGTGTTGTTCTGCAGTCACATAGCCACAATTAATGATGTTTTTAGAGGTTTCACACACAAAAAAATCACCCATTCCAATGAATGAGTTCACTTAATGACTTCATCATTTGCTTAATGACTGCCATATTTGCTTAAAGACTCCAATTTGCTTAATAACTGCCACAAAAAGGCCAAAAAATTACTTACAGTTACATAAATGTCTTGACTTATGACCATAATGACTTACAACTAGATTTCCAGTTCCAATTACAGTTGTAAGTCGAGGACTACCTGTATGCATTTTATTCAATTGTGCATCAGATCTTTTAGGCTTGACTATTTTTTAATATTGATATTATATCCTATGTTCAGGGGATGGTCAAAAAAGGCAGGATGGTGGCCACAATGGGGCAAATGAAGTTCCACCCACCATCAAAGCTGCAACCTTGATTTTTAATTTTGTTTTGTTTTGTTACCATATCCTGCAGAATTCCTGCACATAGGGAAAATAATTAAGTTGCCATCAGTTGTTCCTGAATGGGGAGATTTTCTCCCTTCATCTAAAATCAGGACAGGGCAGAACAGATCTGCCTTCCCCACTTTCAAATAAATGGATCCAGTTTATCCTTTTAACCAGGGCGATCAAGCTCAAGTAGTGTTGAATGCCTGGCGCTAGGAACCCATCACTGGAGTAACAAAGAATGAAGAGTTTTTATTTTAATAGATGGATTATAGGACTTGGTGAATCAGCAGGCCGCAGAGCCTGGAACCTTTGATATATTTAGAAATCATTAACCTGTCAACAGAGGAGCAAAAAAAAAAAAAGAAAGACAGTGAGCGAGATAGATAATGGGAGCAAAGGTAAAACTGCATATAGAGCAAATCAGCACTGAACATAAATAAAAGCAAAGCTGTTCCTCTATTTTTTGAACTGCTGCCTTACTTTAACCCAGTGATGGCAAAACCTTTGGGCTCGACGTGTCAAAAATTCAGAAGAGCCCTAAATTGACAATGCTGATATATCAACACCCCCATCCTGAGCAAAAGGGAAACAATTCTTTACATATTCTTTTATTATTATTTTTTTAAAAAATACAGTCCAATCCTGTGTGTGATCCCCAGGAATGGCCACACATGCTTATATTAGGCGTGGTGTCTTTCTGTTGACATGCTACTGTGCCTACTCAAGGTTGCTCCGGGTCTCAAAAAAGGCCTTCATTCTAGAAGCGATTTGGGGGTATATATTTCTGTGTTCTCTGGAGTCATGAAAAACTGTACAAAAGCATGCCCTGTTCCCATGTGATTTTTGGAAGCTGTGGAGGCTGCACGAGACCACACCCCATTCTCAGGTGGCCCCCACAGCATTTGAAAATCACAGGAGTAGAGGATGTGCTTTCAAAAATAGTTGTTGTCAGGTATTGGTGAATGCTGGTATATCACCCAAAACTTGGTGTGTCACATCTGACATGTGCATCATAGGTTTGTCACCACTGATAGAGTTGATTCTGCACTCTTTTGATGCAACCAGAACCGGTCGCTCACCCAAACCGAGGCAAAAGAAACCCCTCTCAGCCTCTTCTCTCAGCCCACTGGACCTTTTCAAAAAATGTCAGCATATATGGTTATTAAAAAAAGATTTAGTTTTTAGCCCCAGACAAAAGCTCCATTTAGCTTTTCTTTGTGGAATTCAGAAATTCAGATGATGATTTTAAGAGCCTTTCCTAGTGTTAATTGTCTCAGTATTAACATTCCTCACTGATTTTGAATTCTGAATTTATTTCTAGGGAGTTTTCTGCTGTGGTCCATTTTTCTTTCCTTTTCTGGGCACTTGCAAAGGAAACAAATCAGCATTTAGGTGAAATTTTGGACCTTTTGCTCATCCCTGCTTTTGGGTAAAGGTGAATAGGTAGAATAATTGTTAGGCCACTGTGAAGAGTCTGGAGGACATCCAGGAGATAATGTGGTTTGAATTTGCTGAAGTAGACACTCCTGGGCAGGTCCAACTGAGGCTACATCTTGCACAATTATTTAGGATGAGTTTGAGCCTGTTTTGTAGGAGGTGGACAGAGATCTCTGCAACATCAACTGTGCAATCAGCAGTCTGGATTCCCCACCCTAATCCTGGCCAGTAAAAGGCTCCTGTTAATAGTGAATATTTCTTTCATGGAGGCAGTGGTGTCATCTGCCTTGAAAAACCCAAAATTTGACCTGGCAATTTTAGAGAATTACTGGTTCTTCTTCCCCCAGAAAGGTTGTTGGGAAAGGTGGTGAGGTTGCAGTTGAAGAAATATCTGAAGAAAATGGATTATCTTGGGCCTTATCAATCAAGGTTCAGACTGAGGGTATGGAATCAAAATCACAAATAGTATTCATGTATTTAAATGGTGTCTCCAGCTGCCCAACTTTTAACAGTGACCCTGGGAGGCGTATATATAAAAGAAAGGAACACCCCCACCCCCAAGAAACCCACAGGAACATCCAGTACAGGATAACTAGAGCCAACCACCACATATTTGAGTTGAATCATACCGTTTGGGATGGGCTCATCCAACACTTTGACCCAATGGCCAGAGGAAAAAGCCTTTTAAATGGCCAGCAGAATTGAGCCATCTGATTATTTAGCTACAGGTGGATGGTGCTTCCCAATGCTGAGCTTGCTCAGAATCTGGGGCTCCTCCTGAACTCACCGCATTTGCCTGAAGTGCAGGTGACAGCCGTGACTAGGAAAGCTTTTCCCTTTGCTTTCTCTTCCATTCCCAGGCGCCACCATCTATTATTTTCTCAAACCCAATTTTTTTCTTTATACTACTGCCAGTATGGTCCAGTTTCCATAGCAAGCATCTTCTCACCTTATGATCAGTACTTTCTCATCATACCTACCTCGCAGCCCAATCTACAGATTAATTTTCTTTCACAGATCTCTTTCTCAGCAGATTTTTCCCCCCATCTCAGTTGCTTACCTCTATAGCTTCTTTCTTCAGGCTCCTTTTTCAGTCTCTTCCTCCATTTAATTTCCTTGTTTCTCAACAGAACTCTCTTTTTTAAGCATATGTATTCCACAAGCCTGTTTCCTAACTCATGAGTTTCTAATCCTAGCTAGAATGACAACATTTCTGCCCATCTCAGATGTGAAAAGAAATGCTTTATTTCCTGACCTTGGCTGTTGAACATTTTGCACCTTCACATCAACTAAGTCATAAGCCTTCTAGTTGGGGGATGGTGAACCACAGACTCTTGTCTTGCCAGGTTGCCTTTAGATAAAAGAACCTAGCTTATAAGGAATAGTATGGACATATCTGGTGCAAAACTGAGTTTTTATTGTCATGGAAGTGTAGGAAGAAATACTGCACAGTTGTGATTAAAATTGGAGATGATAGAAGTTAACCATTCGCGAGAATATATTACTTAGCAAATTGTTCAGCATTGAGCCAAAACAAGGATATATGATATTTAATGGATAAGGAATGCTTGTGGTGACGTAAGTGCATCTTGTTGGGGATATTCATGCACATGTATACTTGTATGCAGATAATGCTGTCGTATTGGTTAAGAACCTTAATGATTTGCAGTGAATTTTAGAAAGAATGTATGATGCAACAAGAAGCATGGGTCTGAACATGTGCAAATGCTGCTAAAAAGATAGTGGGTACTACAACAAATAAATGAGGATCAAATAAAATAAAACAAATATATAAAAGTACAGTGAATGGGTCAGGAAAGTTGTGGCTGGACTGAGCAAATGAGCAAATGAGATGAGGAAAAGAAAGAGATGAGACAATTAAAGAAAAGCAATATGTGAAGTGGTAGATGGAGAGGTAGAATTAAGGAGAGTTTGCAACGAGAAAAAAGTATTTAAGATATTGTGTCCAGTGAATCGAGTTGTTGTAAACTAGATACACTGTAGCTCTGTTTATTTTTATTATCTCATGTCTTTAATTTGTTTAGCTTACTGTGTCTAACACCTTTCCTGCCTTTTGCATAACATTTCTTAACCAAAAGGAAATTGTGTGATGAGGATGTATGGATGAACATATGAAACTGATTACAATTGAGCATTAGATTAATCAGCAAAGATCTAGCCTGTATATCTAATAGAACAGATAGTAGATTGCTATGTTGGAGGAATGAATTTCATTCTGCAGATCAGGTCAATAGTTTTGGTGAATTTGTAATCTAATGGTGGATAGACTGGATTAAAATCTCTGTTTTTTCAGAGAATGTTCCATATGAAATCCTGGGTTAATTCAGTGGATTATTCTGAGACTGAAAGACAAGGAGGTACCTTATCCTGAGCTCTATAGATTTAAACATGCAATTAATGACTGAATAACAATTGTCTGCAGATAGAAAAATCAATGAAAAACTGGGGTGGATTCTTCTTTCCTGGAGGAGAAATACTCACAAAGATTTGAACTGTGAGATTTCTGCCTACAGAAAAGTTTTTACTGTGTGAGATAGGGAAAATTCAAGTGATATCCCCCTCGTTGAAATCTGAAGTGAATACAATCTTTACTTTGCAGATCCCAATGATTTGCATTTGCATTAGTTTTTATATGTGTGTGGTTAATTTTTATATGCCCGTTCTTCATTAAAAGAAATATCAAAGAGGTGACATTAAAGTATTGTGTTACATCATACAGAAGTTTAAAAAAATGCATGCAGTTAACAGACAATTATTTGAGCAACTTGCAAAAAGAAATAAGAAATCAAGGCAGGGGGTTGAACTTATAGATCAGTTTTTAATTTTTAATTACAAACTAACCATTATGTAGACATGGGTCTATCTAAGCTAAAGTATGCACTTGATGAGTGCACTCACAACTCCTGATTACCATAGTTGGATTACAGACAGTTAAAAGGATGGGGACATTTTAGTGAGGCTTTTCTCCCACCCCGAGACAATAAGCTTTTAAATGTCAATTATTTGTCCCACTTCCAAATCAGCATCACAGACTTCTTGGCCCTTAGAACAAAGCTAAACCCCAGCTGATCCCATGTTGCGACATACCAATTTATCCCTTCCTTTTCCTTCTCCTTCTTAACATAAGATTAGGTATTATGAAATAATTGTCTGTAATAGCAAGGCTGATTTACACTTTGAATTGTACAGGCAGCCATCAGTATATATTGTTTCTTGCATTGATTAGCTGTTTGTTAATGGAGTCTCCCTTGTAAAGGACACCTGTTATTTAATACTGATATAACTCAGCTTTGCATGGTAGGATTAGTGAAAGCATGCTAAATTGATTATATAGGGAGAGAAGAATTGGCCAGCCTCAGTGGCGTTAAATCAAATTAATCACCAAAATGTAAATGTGTCTGAAGATCTACTTTGAAGAAAACAAATTACTCTGCCATGTTTTCCTCCTATGGGGTTGTATTGTGATTTACAACTGAATGAGAGCTGGGATGTAAAATTTGAACACCAATTAAATGTCCTGCCTTTCCCCTTATGGCAGTTGTTTGGACTGAAGCCGACAATGTCAAGGAGCAGATAAGCAGAAAACTATCCCTTCCTAAGTGGAGAAAGAGAGAAGGCTACTCCTTTCCCTGGTTAATCATGGAGAGAGAACTTTGTATCTGAAACTGAAGGTGGGGATGGAGAAATAGGATTGGAAGGATCTCAGAAATAAACCATTGATGGAAAAATCAAAGACTAGAAGGGTAATGGTTATTCTGAAGCCTGATTAGTGATTAGAGGGGAATAAGAACACATCTATGGATACTCCATCGCTGGAGGTTTCTAAGAAGAGATTGGACAGCCATTTGTCTGGAATGGTAGGATCACCTGCTTGAGCAGGGGGTTGGACTAGAAGATCTCCAAGATCCCTTTCAAGGGACGCGATGGTTCAGTGGGTTAGGACGCTGAGCTTGGTGATCAGAAGGTCGGCGGTTTGGCGGGTCGAATCCCGAGTGCGCGTAACAGAGTGAGCGCCTGTTACTCATCCCAGCTTCTGCCAACCTAGCAGTTCGAAAGCACGTAAAAATGCAAGTAGAAAAATAGGGACCACTACGGTGGGAAGGTAACAGCGTTCCATGCGCCTTTGGTGTCTAGTCATGCTGGCCACATGACCACGGAGACATCCTCAGACAAACGCTGGCTCTTTGGCTTTGAAACGGAGATGAGAACTGGCCCCTAGAGTCGGAAACGACTAGCAGGTATGTGCGGGGGGGAAACTTTACCTTTACCTTTACCTTAAGGTCCCTTTCAACTCTATTCTGTTATTCCCAAAACTCTTCTCTGAACACCTCAACTATTTCTTAGCTTATTGAGTTTTTGTTTTGGTTCATTTGGGTTCATTTGACCACTGCCTGGACAAGTCCCTTCATTTTCTGAGCAGGATTTCAGAAATAGTTTGCCACTGCTGCCTTCCTAGAGCCTGGCTTCAGGTGTAAGACAGGACTAGAACTCATGGCCTCCCAGTTTCTAACTTGGTGCCTTAGCCACTACACCAAACTCTCTCACTCTCTCATCTTGTCAGCTGTAATCATATAATGGTAGTTGTTTTGTACTGGGTTCGTTGCTTAATGACGAAGACGAGGCGAGTGAGTTCAGCAAGATCATTGTTTATTGCTTGCAGGATCTGAACTGAGAAACAGGGCTGCGAATGCAGCAATTTATACCCTGGCCTCTAGGCGGTGGCCAATAGGTTTAAAGCAACCTATTGCCACCCTAGAGGCAACCAATAGCAGCACTGGAGATGGGTTGTCTGTGGAGCTGGGGGCCGTTAGCCAGCTTCCCTGCTCAAGCAACCTCCCAGCAATTACCCACATGGTGTTCCCTTAACAAAACTAGCCCAATACATTACACCCCTCTCCACTAGAATGTACAAACATTATAGCAACAAAAGAAAAGTAATTACAGTGATACAAGTTTACAAGGGTATAACAATAGTGTGAGTTAACACGTTTCCATCCTAGCTAATACAGATGATTCCTAGCTAGCAGCACAATAAAGGTACACACAACATTATAGCTTCATTATTTCAGGACAAAATCTTGTAGATAAGCAGGAGGTTTGCGAGCCCTTGCAGAATGCCTGGGGCACCCAGGCACTTCCTGGCCTACCAGCTTGCCCACCGGGCTGGGTAGACCAGTGTCTCTCGGTTCAAGTGATTCTGGTTGGCTTGGCATTCTCTGGCTGGCCCTTCCAGGTTGGCCCACCCCAGAGTCAGTTTGTTCCACAGAGTTAGCACAGTGGCTGTAGTATTCAGGTTGGCTTTCTCCATCAGGGGACCCATGTTGCACTTCAGGGCTTTCCTCCCCTACGGCCATCTCCCTGTTGCTCTGGCTGCTTGGGCACTCAGAGCCTATGAATGGACCGGCCTGGTTGCCGGTTTGCAGTCTGTGGCAAGGACCTGTGATGAACTCCTTGCTTTGTGGCCGTTCTAGAAAATGGTTCCTAAGCTGATCGATATGGCGATGGACAACCTGCCTGCCCTCTAGGCCCACTTCGTAGGAGAGAGGGCCTGATGTTTTAGTGATTTTCCCTGGCACCCACAAATTCCCATGCCTGTAGTTCCTGGCCCACACCCTGTCGCCCACTTGTAGCCCCCTTGGGGGTTTTGGGCAAGAGGCCTCTGCTGTCACCCGGTCTGGGTGCAACCTGTCCAGCTTCGTGATTAGTCACCTCCCCCAGCGCAGCTCCACTGGGCTTTTCCCTGTAACCGTGCATGGTGTGGAATGTTAGCAAAGCAAAAAGTCGGCCAGTCTGTGGTGCCAGTCCCCAGTCACTATACACCTCAAAGACTCTTTTGTTGTGCGAACAATACGTTCGGCTTGACCATTAGTAGATGGGTGAAATGGGCTGATGTCGCATGCCTAATGAGGTTTGCTCTCAGGAATGCCTGAAATTCTGCTGCAGTAAATTGGGCCCCATTATCAGGCACTACAATGTCCAGCAGCCCGTGTGTTGCAAAGAGTTTCCTAAGCACCTGGATGGTCCTAGCAGTAGTCATGTTTGCAACTGAAATTACTTCAAGCCATTTGGAGTGGCTGTCTACTGAAAGTGCCCAGCGAAGTCTATGTGAATCCTAGACCAGGGAGTGTGAGTCTCCTCCCACCTGTGAACTGGAGCATGTGGCATTTCAGGCCTTGATTGCTGGCATGTATAGCATCCATGCACCTGGGCCTCAATGGCTTTATCTAAACCTGGCCACCATAAATAGCTTCTAGCCAAAGCTTTCATGGGAACAATACCCGGATGGCCTTCATGCAGTGATTGCAAAACCCTGTCTCTTAGTGAGGTAGGAACTATGACCCTGTTCCCCCAAAGAATACAACCCTTGTGAGCTGAGGGCTCATGTCTCCTTGTAAAATAGCTCTGAAACTCAGGACCTGGGCATTTATCCAGCCACCCTGTGTATACCCAAGATAGCACTCTACTTAGTATCTTGTCTGCTGCTGTTTCTGTAGCTATGTCCCCTGCGTGGAGGGGAAACTCCGGCAAGTCTTGAATGGACGAATCGCAGGCCGCTGGGGCTGGATCTGGATCAATTTGAGGCAGTGGAAAACTGCTCAGGCCATCTGCATGACCCATATTCTTGCCAGATTTGTGAATTAGCTTAAACGTATAAGCCAATTAAAAAATGGACCATCTAAGCATTCTAGGGGATAAAATGTGGGGTGTCTCTCTGTCTGTAGTGAATAACTGCAATAGCGGTTTATGGTCTGTGAAGATTGTGAAGTCCCTGCCGTATAAGTAGTTGTGGAATTTTTTAACTCCCGCTACAATGGCCAATGCCTCTTTGTCAATTTGAGCATAATTACGCTCAGTGGAGGACAGTGTCCTTGAATAAAAAGCATTTGGAACTTGACTTCCATCTTTCTCTAAGTGACTTAAGACTGCACCCACCCCGTATGGGGACCTGTCACATGCTAAGCAAACTGGCTTGGACTCTTTGAAATGAGTGATAGTGGAACTGACCAACAGAAGTGCCTTCAATTCCTGGAAAGTCTTTTCGTGGACACTAGTCCACTTCCATATAGCATTTTTATCCAAGAGCCTGTGTAGTGGCTCTGCCACTGTGGCCTTGTTAGGAAGGAATGCGTGGTAAAAATTTAGGAGGCCCATGAATGCCTGCAGCTCTCCTTTTGTTTTAGGGCTAGGTACCATCTGAATGGCTTTTACTTTAGACTCAGCAGGGTGGATGCCATCAGCATCAATGCAAAACCCTAAGAATTCAGTTGAAGGGACTCCAATACTGCACTTATTCTTTTTAAGCTTGAGGCCTGCTTCTCGCAGCCTTTGCAAGATGGCTCTGAGCCTCTTTGCTAGCACCTCAGTGGATTCACCAGCGATGAGCACGTCATCAAAATAGGGGCAAACCCCCAGAATGCCCTTGAGTGTATGTTCCATGATGCCCTGAAAAATGCCCGGGGCTACACTGACCCCAAATTGCAGGCGCTTTACTTTAAACGCCCCCTTGTGGGTTACAATTGTCTGTGCCGTGGCCATGGCCTCATCAACAGGAAGTTGCTGATAGGCCTGAGCCAAATCTAATTTTGCAAAAATGGTGCCACTCTGCAAGGATGCCAGGATGTGGCTTACTACTGGTACTGGATATGCATGCTGTTTGAGTGCATGGTTAATTGTGCATTTATAATCTGCACAGATTCTGACCTCCCCGTTTGCTTTTAGTGGTGTTACAATTGGGGTCGCCCACTCACCCCCATCTACTGGCTGCAATATGCCCTGTTCAACAAGTTTATCTAGTTCAGTGTCTATTTTGTGTTTGAGGGCAAATGGAACCCTACGAGGTTTAATCCTGACTGGCACTACATTTGGATCTAGTTTGAATGCTATTGGCGGGCCCGTGTATGTTCCCAGAGCTGAATCAAACAAATTCTTTGCATACTGCTGCTAGACTCGCGACTTGTGTCCGGTTGATTCTGGTTACTTGGATGCCTAGTGCATCAAACCAATCGAGCCTGATCAGGCTTGTTTGCTGGCCTCCTACTACGACAACATCCAGGTGCCCTGTAAACCCCTTAAATTTAACGGCTAGTGTGGCCTCACCCTTGACTGCGACTCTGGCATTCTGAAAATCAGTTAGTACAATGTCAGAAGGCCTCAGCTTGGCCCATCTCTTGCTGCGACTACAAATGAAATTAAATGTTTCAAGGGAAATAATAGAAATGGCAGAGCCTGTGTCCAGCTCCATCTTGCAGGGGACCCCTTGTAGCTCCACCTGAAGTCTATACTTGGGCTTAATTGGACGGTGAGCCCCAGTACGGCAAATGCTTCTGTGGCTGGAGCAAAACCCCATGCTGTACTATCTCAGGGCCCTGGTACCTCTCCTGCTCAGATCTTCTGACTGGCGATTCGATGGCTGGTCCCTCTGGGACCTCTGCAGATGGACGCGATGTGGCCTGTCTTCCCGCAGGCCCGGCACGTGGCTGACCAGAACCTACAGTCCAATTGTTGGTGGTGGCTGCCACAACCTGGACATCTAAGGAAGGGATCTGCCTTGTAAGTGGCCTCAAGTTGCTTGTTGCTGTGACGCTGTTGGTCGAGTTGTCTGTGTAGCTTGTCGACTTCTGTGTCATCTTCGGGGTCTTCTGTGTGCTTGATGTCCTCATGGTGGATGGCTTCTTCACATTGTGCAGTTATGGTGGGCTGCATGGCTTGCACAGCCCCGCCGTTGTCTTTGTCTGCCATGACTTCCTTCTGTGCATCTGAAAATGATAGAATCTCTTTGGCGAAGAGCTTCTGCTGAAGCTCTCGGTTGTGGAGACCGCAGACAAGCTGGTCTTGTAGTCTCTCCTCAGCATCAGAGAACTGGCACAGGCATGTGGCCTGCCTCAAGGCTGTGATATACTTGGACGCGGTTTCACCTGGTTGCTGTACTCTTTGCTCGAATGCATAGCACCAAGAGATTACTGACAGCTTGGGCTGGGAATGGTCTCCGAGCTTCTTCAAGTCCATGAAGGATACGGACTCCAAAGGCGTTGGCGCAAACAGGTTCTCTGCTATGTCAAACGTTGCTGGGCTGCACACACAGAGGAGTGTGGCGGCCTTCAGTCCATCCTCGGCAACCTGGTTTGCTCGAAGGTAGTTCTCAACCCTGGACAGGTACGAGGACCACTCTTCTGGCTGCTTAGTGTTGAATTCTTCCAGCTTTCTGACCTTGGTAATTTCAGCTGGTCTTCGCGGCTGGTGCTTGGCATCTTCGAATCTTGCTACTCCGATGCCTAGGGATTGGTCCTCTGGGTGCATGGTCGCTAGTGTGGCTGTGCTAGCCAACCATGGGGGGGAATTGCTTTTCCCACCAGGCGTGCGCTGCCTGTCCCCTAGTGACTTTCAGCTTTTTTTTTAATCCCATTTATATCCCACCCTTCTCCGAAGACTCAGGGCGGCTTACAATCTAAAGCACAAATCAATGTGCTTAGCAATAGCCTTCATTCTATGTATATGCCTGCTTATTAGGGCTTTCGCCCCCCCCCCCAATCGGCATTATTACAAAGTCAGCTTATTGCCCCCAACAATCTGGGTCCTCATTTTACCTACCTCGGAAGGATGGAAGGCTGACTCAACCTTGAATAGTTGAAGGAGCAGGATCCCATCTTCGTTGCCAGTGTTATGTACTGGGTTTGTTGCTTAATGACGAAGACGAGGCGAGTGAGTTCAGCAAGATCATTGTTTATTGCTTGCAGGATCTGAACTGAGAAACAGGGCTGCGAATGCAGCAATTTATACCCTGGCCTCTAGGCGGCAGCCAATAGGTTTAAAGCAACCTATTGCCACCCTAGAGGCAACCAATAGCAGCGCTGGAGACTGGTTGTCTGAGGAGCTGGGAGCCATTAGCCAGCTTCCCTGCTCAAGCAACCTCCCAGCAATTATCCATGTGGTGTTCCCTTAACAAAACAAGCCCAATACATTACAGTAGTATTTTTGTCTTTCTTCTAACCATCTGTTATCACACCAATTTAGCTTTCAAAGTAACAATGATCAGAACCAAGTGTTGGAGGTGGGAATGCTATTTTTATATGAATACAGCTAATGAGACATAAGTCTATTTTATTCATGGGCTTGGAAGAAGGAGGGGATTTACTGGTCTTCTGGCATAGCAGGCACCTTCAATGTAGTTAAGTGCAAGGAGACCTGCATCTGTGTTTTAGCAGGTGGCAACATCTAGCTGACCTTGGTGAAGCTCAAGAAATAAGATAGGTCAGATCAGATTAGTGCATTAGCTTTGCTGGCTGAGGAATTCTGGGAGTTGAAGTTCACAAGTCTTAAAGTTGCCAAGGTTGAGAACCCCTGCTCTATGTATTTAATTTATTTTTCTACTGTTCAATTAGTTGTCAACTTTGAATAATGCTTTTGGAGGATCTGCGTGTGTTTTTAGCTCTCAGGCTTTAGAGAATATACCCCTCATCCACAACAAAGATTTATACAGTATTTAAATCTATGGTATCAATAGGACCAATGCAAAACCATTTTAGTTATGAAGATCAATATTTAAAACACTTTCATATGTGATTTGAAGTCTTCAATTATTCATTTTCAACTTGTTTATTCTGATTTTGATCTTGAACTATAAATCTTAGGCTATGTTTGCTGGATTCCCTAATACTGTGGCATTGTCTATTTCCTATAGAAATAAATGTAATAATGTTTGTCATTTTAAAAGAGGATTAGGAAGGGGACTTATCACTTGCTCTTAACCACAAAAATGAAATGGAATCTATTTAAGGCAAGCATACTATTCTTGGGATGGGGTCAACATTAAAGCAAGTCTGTGGCTTATCTAGAATTTCCAGAAATATTTGGTTGGCCATTCTTGGAAAAGTATATCAACTTTGAGCCTACAAATGTTGTTTGTCTCATAGTATCAGCATTTCTGTCTCTAAGCATTCTGGGATACATACATATACCACAAGGAGGTTGAGGGTTTGTTGAACTGGTGTAAGGAAAACAGTCTAGTTTTAAACAAAAACCAAAGAGATCATTGTCGTCAATTTCAGAAAAGGCAGGCACAGCCACACTCCTCTGTGCATTAATGATTCACCTGTGGAGATGGTTACCAGCATCAAATTCCTGGGTGTGCAGTTAACAGGTAGGCTGTCTTGGTCGCTCAACAGCGAGACACTGGTGAAGCTGGCACAGCAGCGCCTGCATTTTCTGTGTCACATGAAAAAAGCACATCTTCCTCTCCCTGTCCTTACCACTTTCTACAGAGGGATGATTGAGAGCATCCTGTCATACAGCATCACAGTTTAGTTTGGAAGCATCACTGCTTCAGACAGGAAGGTGGTGCAGAGAGTGGTGAGGATGGCTGAAAAGATCATTGGCAGTTTCCTCCCTTCCATCCAGGACATAGCACAGAAGTGTTGTTTGAGCAGGGTCCGTAAGATTGTCTGGGGCACTACTCATCTTCTTCACAACCTGTTTTCCTTGTTACCTTCTGGGAGGAGGCTCTGTGGTATCCGAAGCAGAACATCCAGATTCAGTCATGGTTTTGTTCCATACAGTATTAACCTTGTGAACTCTCAGTCTTCCTCCTTCCGTTATGTATTCAAGATGGACAGTGATTAATATTTATAATAAGTAAAGGTGTAGGTCTATACATATGTTATATATAGTATGTTTAAATATGTGTTATGTATGTGTATACTTTGAGAGGAAGCAACTAAATTTCATTTTTAATGTGTGCCATTGTGCCCACAGTAAAAAATGACAACAAAGGTTATCTATCTATATATGTAAATTCTGGGGGGAAAACAGCCTGCCCTTAGTGAAAATAACAGAAAACCTGATTAGAATTGGTGAGGATGGATTGCATTTAAAAGATCCATGTGACCTAGCACTATTTTTCATAAAATCCTACTGTTTTGTGTAACGATCTGATTTTTCTAAACTTAGCTCACCCTCTTTCCTCTTTCCCTTTCCAGGTGGAAACTCAAGATTTTAGCCATAGTATTCTTCAACTAGACCTTTTGTGGGATTTTTTTTAGCGTTGTTGACATTTTTATCTGGGTATTTCTTCATAAGAACCTTGTATTATTCTATTTTTAACTATTTCATGTTGTATGCTGTCCAGAATTGGATGACCTATTAAATCTACCTACCTACCTACCTACCTACCTACCTACCTACCTACCTACCTACCATATTCTAATGCAAGTGTCTCCAAACTTGGCAACTTTAGGATTTGTGGACTTCAGCTCCCAGAATTCTTCAGCCAGCCATTCTGGGAATTGAAGTCCAAAGGTCTTAAAGTTGCCAGGTTTCGAGACCCCTATTCTAAAGCCTTGCTAAGCATTTCATGGCAACTGGAAGTCTTTGCTCTGGAGAGTCAATTTGGGTGTCGTTAGAAGAGGAGCTAGGTTAGGACTTGAGCTATGTGGATGCTTGTTTTCTTTCATAGTTTGCACCTAATTACTCTAATAAGCACTTACCCCAGAAACAAGCTGATTAAGCCCAGTTATTGTCAGTCTGACAGAAACATATATGCTTAGAACGACTGAAATGTGGAAACATGGATTCCCCCAAATTAAAAAAAAAAGAAAAATATTTTAACCCAAGAAAAATAGTTGATAAAATGTCTCCCCTTTCTCAATCCCAACCTCAGGGAACTACTATTATTCCCTACATATTTTGTGCCGTCTTCCCCAGATGCCTTGTAATCTTCCATCCTGCTTAGAGTCAGAATTAATGTAAGACTGATGGAATGGCATCACCTTCATAACTCTCAGACTTGGCAACTCTTACAGAAAGAAGCAGACAAGGTTTCTGGGTAGGAGACAGTCAATAAAAATTTTATTTAAATAGGTTTTGTGGTTTTATATGGGATTGCATCTGAATTGCACCAACAACAGGGAAAACTTTGAGTGTAGGATAATGTAATAAAATAGTGAGAAGTCTGAACAAATTTTTCACTGTTCTTGTGCAGTTTATTACATATGCATCCACAAAATGCTCTTTCTAAGTTGCTAATATTTTTATAGAATTCTATTCAATTTTCACAAGATAGTGCACCTGTGAGGATTGCACACTCATACTCCATGCCCACATAAGCTAAACATGTAGAAGAAAATTTCAGACAAGGAAATTCTAGTGTAGAATATGCTATAGGATGGGTGGATTTCCTGCAGAAATGTCAGCTTTTGAAAGTGGACTCCAAAAAGTAATTCCTATAGGGAATTCAAGCCTTTGTAAATTTCCTGCAGGCCACTTATGTTTTTATTTAATGCATGCTAGTGTGCACTGGGAAAGGGGAGAAGAAATATTACTAAGATTTCTGTTTTTACATTGGTTTACTAATCAAATAGATTTTTTTCTATTAGTCACCAACTTTTTGATTAAATTGAGTATGTTACATGATACTAAAACTGCCTAATCACCATTTTACACAAATACAGTGTAAGATAGCCTTTCTTTATAAAATAAAACAATGTTCCACCCAAATCCATTTTGAATTAGGCTGAACCAAATCTTATGTTCATTTTGTCACATTCTTATGGTGAGATATATTGGTTATGGGTAGATTGCAATATTCATTTTTATATTTGCATCTAATTTAACACACTTGCTTTCCATTCAGATTATTTCAGTCCTCCCCTTATTTTGGATATCATGCTAATAACTTCCTATATTATGCAGATAGGCTTATTATATATTTTAGTCACAAGATGACAGGTATATTTGCATGGTGCCAGTAGTTTTCTGTCATTCTTCTGTTCATTTTTAAGAAGAGAGTAAAGTTCTCTAACTTTGTGGCTGTTTCAGGATAAACCCTAGAAATGAAGATGACATTTGGAAAAGAACAGATTAGAAATGATTTATTTGGACCTTTTCCATTTTAAAGACATAAGGAGGCGCATTCCAAAATCATTAAAAAAAGATTCTCAGGTATAAAACTGAAATTTGGGAAACATATTACAGTCATTCCCAGTCTTCCCAAGATCATGGGAGATGAAGTCCACCATATTTTGCCAGTGGTGTTTGCAGGGGAGATGCCAAAAAAGTCAGGATAGTGCTTAAGACCGTATGATTAAAGCCCTACCCTCTTTTTGCAAGCATCAATACAGGTAGTCCTCAACTTACAACAGTTTGTTTAGTGACTGTTTGAAGTTGCAATGGCACTGAAAAAAGTGACTTATGACCATTTTTCACACTTATAACTGTTACAGCATCCTCACAATCATGTGAACAAAATTCAGGTGACTGGCAACTGATTCATATCTATGATGTTTACAGTGTCCTGGGGTCACGTCTTCCTCTTTTCTGAACTTCTGACAAGCAAAGTCAAAGGGGAATCCAGATTCATTTAACAACCGTGTTAATAACTTAACAACTGCTGTGATGCACTCAACAACTGTGGCAAGAAAGGTAGTAAAATGGGGAAAAATCACTTAACGAATGTCTCCTCTAGCGATGTAAATTTTGGGTTCAATTGTGGTCATAAGTCGAGGACTACCTGCTTGCAATATGCTTCAATTGTATAGTCATGGATGCCATCTTATAGGAAGAGCAGGTCGAACTGGGGAGGGGAGAGTTAAGCATGTCATCAGCTTAGAGACATTTACATTGCAACAATCCAAATCCAACCCCTCCTGAATTCCACTGACCCTTATCTAGCACCAATTTAGTGTTGAACTTTAGTTGACTAGATTGTTCGTATAGGCTTGAATAACGCTTCTATGGTCCTGAAACTTTGTGCTTGATACATCTTGACTTTTCCTGACAATCCACCCCCACATTAATGCCTCTGCATCTGGAGGTCACTATTTAGAGAAAAAACAGCGCAGCAGTTAGGAAAACTAAAATGGTGAAGCTTTGGCATTTTTTCTTCAAAATGTAGTAAGTGAAAAATGTATTAGCAAATTAATTAGGCATTCTTATACTAGGTGGAAATATATCCAGTTTTCTACAAAAATAGGGTGTTTCTTATGTCTAACATTCAAAATTTAAAGCATCAAGTTTTCCATATTCAGAGATCATGCATTGGATTGCGAAATGGTCTTTATTCACATCCTTATTGTTATGAGAAGGCCTTCTGATAATCTTTGCTTGAGTGGCTAAAAGTACTGTGGGTTACAATGTGAAGCTTGGAATATATTGCAGAAAACAGTGATGGGGTGGGGAAGATTTAGTAAAAGGAATGTGCAAACACAGGTGTGTAATGTCCTTACAAAAGCAATACATTTGGCAGCATTCAAAATTCAAATCTGGTTTCAGTTAAATATGCTTGTTGCAAAAGATAAAGTGAGAAGAAGCAAAAAAAAGAAAAAAAAGAAAAAAGGGGGGGAAGACAAGGAATTCTTCTTTGTTGCAGCTGAAAAAGTAGGGCGATCTTTATTGCTTTTCTTGTATTTATTTATTTGTTCAATTTATGTGGCTGCCCCTCTCAAACAAGTGACCCTGGGTGGCAAACAAACAAAAATCAATTAAGACCAAATTACCAAAACAATCCAAATGAAAATTAAATGTATATAGCATCGGAAAATTTATAACCAGTCAATGTTAACATAACCAGAAAATGGATCCCAAAACACACTTGGGACTTCAAGCCTGGGCACATAACCAGATCTTCAAGATCTTATGAAAGGCCAACAGAGTTGGGGCCATCTTAATCTCTGAAGGAAGAATGTTCCAGAGGGCAAGTGTTATGACAGAAAAGACACACTTCCTGGTTCCCACCAGCCAACATTCCTTGGCTAACAGGACCCAGAGCCTGCCCATCCCGCCAGACCAGATCGGATAGGGAAAAGCAACGTGGAGAAGGCAGTCCATCAGATAACCTGGTCCTAAGCCATAAAGCGCTTTAAAGGGGATAATCAGAACCTTTTAATTTCACTTGGAAATGCACTGGCAACCAATGCAGCACTGAATCAATAGTGTTGCATGTGCCAAGGTACCATTTACTATTCATGCAGCTGCATAATGCACAAGTGCTCCTTAAGAGTAGCCCCATGTAGAGTGTGTTTTTGTAATCCAGACAGGAGGTCAGGAGTGCATCGCTGATAAGGAGCAACATCTCCCAGGCCAAGAATGTGTGCAACTGGTGCACAGCCCAAAGGTATGGAAAGGTCCTCTTAGCCATGGCTACCACTTTCTCTTCAAGCAGGAGCTGTAAGTCCAAGAGGACTCACAGATTGTGCATTAAGTCCCTCTAGAATCAAAGGTGGAAAAACCTTGACACCAAATGATGTAAGCACTCAAAGCCATTCAGTCTTGTTTGGGTCGAGCTGAAGCCCATGTTACCCCATTGAAACCTCTACAGCTTCTGGGTACTGGAGTAGGATGGCTTTTTATATGAAAGAATACAAATATATAAAATTGCTCAGGGACTTGAGATATATCTGCCCTGTGTTGAAATGAAAAATGGATTTTGGGCCACAGCTTCCTATCTTTATTTCTATTATGAATGTCCTTTGCTGTTATCTTAAGTTACTATTAGTTATATTGCAGAAGTTTCCTTCTAGAGATGCTCAGAAATTTCATGACATTGATCTAAAGTTTCCTAAAGTCCATTGATCAACTTTTAATTCCAATAAACAGCTTAACATTTGTAAACAGCTTCTGAGTTTTCCTATTTGCAGGTAGTGAACTGATGAAGGAAGGTGGGAGATGGGGTGCAGGGAAGGGAAAAACTCAGGGCTTCATTATTGGGTTCACTGCTTTTTATTGATGATGAATGACTACTTCAGGTTCTCTAATAGCATCATCATTGTCATCAGCCATTCAGTCATGACCGACATGCAGATTCTCCATGATCTTCTGCCTTGCACTGCCTTCCTTCAGATCCTCCATGTATCATCTTTTATAGTGTCCAGCCAGCAAGTACCCTTCTCCTTTTTCCACTGGTCACTCCCAGTATGACTGACAGCTGTCATGACATGACAGCCTCTGACTATCTTGGCTTCAAATGATATTTTTGGTGAGGTTCGGTCTAGGACTTCTTTGTTATTTTTGTAGTTTGTAAAATTAACTAGGAAAAGAAAAGTAGGATATTGTGGTAGATCAGGGGTGTCAAACTCAATTTCATGGAGGGCCGCATCAGCATTGCGGTTGCCCTCAAGGGGCCAGGTGGGCGTGACCTGGGTGGGCGTGGCCTACTGGGTGGGCGTGGCTAGAGTGCATATGGCCTACTGGGTGGGCGTGGCCAGCTCTACATCGTTCGCATCAAGGGTGCCTATGGGGGCCTGGGCAGGAGTGGGACAGATCTGAGGGTCTCTGGCAGGAGGAGGGTCTCTGGGCCAGGGCCAAGGCAGTGGGGGCCGTTCCCTCACTGTTTCCAGGATGGCTTCGCGGGCCGCATGAAACCACTTCGCGGGCCGGATCCGGCCCCCGGGCCTTGTGTTTGACATGTCTGTGGTAGATCAACTTTACTTCATTCTATTTGGTTAAGTCAGAAACAACTGATTTTTTTAAAAAAAATCAACTTTATTTATTGTTAAATGTACATCATAGAACAAGCAAACAAATTTGGCAGGAGTCTTCCATTTCAATAATTGTGATAACTAAAAATATAGGGCATTTTAGCACTTACTGTTTAGCTTATAATTACCGTACATGATGTTATGCAAAAATATCACCACTGCTACTGTAGTGCTTTATAACAAACATGCTAATTTACACAGTTTAAATAAATATTTCATTATTTAAATCACCCATCATCTCAAAGGTGTCTCTTTTGTCCCCTGCACATATAATTAGTTTATAAACATATAGTAATAGATAATATACATGTGTCTTCCATTTTTAACTCTTATGTACACATGGATCAGCACTTCTATGTTCAAAGCTACATTTGGTTTAATTTATCAATCTATACTTTGGCTGCTTGCTTTAGCCATATATTCAGTTTTTCAGTTTACAGGATAGCTTCCCCCCCCCCTGCTCATCTGGATGTATAACAGCAGCCTCTTCTGAATCTGAAGCTATGTCAGATTCATCAGTTTAATTTCTGACACTGCAAAATTATTATTGTTTATTGCTTCCTGTTATGGATTTCCTGGGTAAATCCAGGTGCTACTGGTAAAATAAGAAAGGGTTGCTAACTATTGCAGCTGATTTGGGGTTATCCTTCATTTTACATTTCCAGTTTTTAGGTCCAAAACCCTGCACCCTTTTGTTTCTCTTTAAAAAGGCAGCATTCTTTCTAATTGGGTTCTACAGCTAAATGTATTCCTCCCCCACCCCCTTAGGAATATATGCATAGATTTTTCATCTTTAGGAGTAACAAACTGAGTTTGTTTCCAAAGTTGAAAAGCATTAATATACTTTATCCTGTTTCTTTCACTTTCACTTCCATAGAGTGGAAGTGAAAACCATAGCTTGCATGATTCTGAAATTTGAAGGAATAGACACAACACGCCGTCCATCTTTTTCAAGCCTTTCACTGATATTTTACCAAGAGCTAGTCTAGCATATTTTTTTTATTGCTGGGCTCTATTCTGTTGATAGTCAATCCTAAAAGACATAAGCTATCTATCAATATCTTCACTGTCAATTCTAAGACCGGTTGTTATACCTTTTTGGCATGCAACACACACTTTTTTGCAATACACTTCCCCGAGTGATATATTGTCTCTTCCTCTCCTTGCACTTTGCAAGTCATTCACCACTGTATAAAATGTATACATATTATATTTTAACAATATAAATAATATTGCTGCTATTTTCATTTTATGAAAGATGGTTTAACCCAGTTGTGTTTCACTGCTTGGAGTCACAAATATTTGAGGCAGCTTACAAATAGTGTAGAGGAAAAAAATGGTTAGGAGTCATCTTTGATGGGCTAAAACACTAAAATAATAGCTTTTCATACAAAATAGAATGCTTGAAATGCTATACAACCATCCAACCATTCCTGAGTTGGCACTGGCATGAAATCTGATGCTCCCATTGCTAGTTCTTATCCTGCTTCTCTTGCATCTGTTCAGCCAAACAGAGCTGCCCTGATTGCATATGTGCATATGGCTTTAATTCTTCAGCTTTGCTCTCCTTTCTTGTCTGCACATCATGAGCAGACAAGGGAAATACCCATCACTCAGGACACTGAAGCAACAATGGCGCTCACTGCAAAGTGTGTGCTGTTCCTCCCCCTTCACCCCCTTCTGTCACACTAGACCTTGAATAGAGTGTGGAAAAATGCCAAACAATTAGGAATTATGAAGGGAGCTGAATCACTAAGGTCTGTTCCTGATCTTATCATTTGAATTTCCCTCTTTTTCTTTCCATTTTTATGCAGTTGGCAGCAGCTGACACTCAGATTCCTTTGGGGGGGGCCTGCTAGTATTATCATTTCACTGTTAGACTATTAAAATATTTAAATTATACCCAATTAATCTAGCACGCGAATTAGAACATTCTACACCTCTTGGGTAAGTGTGTTGGAGTACTGATACAAAAATGGCTCAGTTTGATCTGTTTAGAGCAGAGGTGTCAAACTGCTGGCCCGTGGGCCGGAGCGTCACGGAGAAACCACGCCCATCCCATTGCCGGCAATGGGAAAAAGTTCCGATACATCGCGTGACGTCATGTGATGTCGCGAGTTTGACATGTCTGGTTTAGAGAGACAATAGCAGGATGGTGGCAGAAGAAGCTGAATGGAAGGAAACCTATGTGTTTGCCTTGTGAGGTAGTCCAGACAAGAAGCACAGACAGAAATACCGGCTTGATTGTAAGGTTACATTAACAGAATCTTGCAGGTCTGAAAGCACATCTCCCCACCCCTCGACTTTGCAGTCCAATAAACTAGGGAGGGTCCCTTCTGAGATGTTTGCTACACCCCATTCTTTGTGTGGTTCAGCTACCTCTTATTTGACATTGCTTAGTCTGTGGCTCTTCCACCTGTCTCCCAAGGTCATTCCCACATACCAATACACTATGTGCCCACCTTGGCCAGGAATGGCTAATAATTGCTATCTGAATCCCATCCACTATTGTTCCATTGACTTCACACGTGACATATCAGATAGTGAAGTGTAACAGATTTTTACGCACCTTGAAGCTGCTCTCAGACATGTCTATGTAGATTCTCAACCATCCAGGTCATGGTTGTCCCAAAGGTGCTTTTCCAAAAGACAAGTGGAAAATTTCTTGGTTTATTTTTATTCCTTGAAAACATTCTGCTTCTCATCCAATATGATTCTTCAGTTCTAGAAATAAATCAAGAAAATCCATTTAGTTTTTGGAAAAGCAGCTTTGGGATTGCTCTCAGACAGTGTTGGAATAAGGGTGAAAGAGCATTTTTAAAGTTTATACATTTAGGGATGATTTAAGCCTGCCTCACTTTGAGCTGGGGAAGAGGCATTATCATGGGAAAATGGCAGCAAAAAGATTTTCAAGATATTTATTAGTAAATAGGGAAATGTCCCCAAACTAGCCCTGCTTTTAAAAAAATGATAGCTGTGATTATGTACTAGCTATTTCTCTTTAACTACAATCTTGCTCCAGAGTGTGAACTTGGGGATCAAATTCATTGAAAGTAGCATATCTTGCAAACAAAATAATTGCTGAGACAACTAAAATAAATGGATTGCATTTCGATGCAACTACACTTTTAGTTGTAGAGTGATTTGCTACCGCACACCTATGTCCATCTTTGCCCTTGTCCTTTTTGTGATCACTCTTGCAAATCTCTCGAGTTCTCTAGGGAGCTGCCACTTAAGTCATACTCTTTGCTGATTTGGCTCTCTTTTTGTTGTCCTTAGACCTTAGTTTTGTGTATTCAGGGTGGATGCCAGAGGTTGTCTCAGTGCTAAACCTCTGCACCTGTAGAGAAAATGTTGTGGTATGTTAGAGAAAAATATTTCCTTTGCAAATCGATGAATTCCTTCTGAGACCATGCAAATCTCACCACACCAGATTTAGTTTAGACATGATGAAGCCTGGGTAGTACCGTTTCAGGCTATGGGTGGGCGAACATATGTTTGAATACTCTGCCGTGTGCTTTTTGTATATTTCATGGAGTAGGCTGACTCCTCTTACCAAATATATTTTTCTTTTGCAGGGAGGTGTTTTTTTTTAATCAACCAGCTTTTAGAAATTTAACTCCAGTGTCCTGCAGAGACACACATCCTGAAATGGTACAATCCAGAAAAGCTTAGCTCAATGCCCTTGATGATTGCATAAACTGGCACTTGACGTGTCATAGCAAAAGGAACGCACCTATTCCATTAAACTACTTCAGACAAGTAGCTTGTGTAATCCTATACTGATTATTTTAAAAGGTAAATCCAGCAACATAGGAAGCAGCCAGATACTGAGTTATATGTCTGGTCACTTAATTCAGTGTTGTTGCCACTAAAACCATCCAGTTTATTTGAAAATAATATAGAATAAACATACAATTGCATGGGATATGCAGTTTGAGAAAGAGAAGCAACGGAAGTGAAGCTCTGCCATTCCTACTCCCTGATGTTTTTATGAATTGCAGTAGGCTCCTTTCTCCCTTTTTTTAAAAAGAGGCTCTTAAGAAATAATTATCAACGAGGAAAAACAGAAGGACCAACCATTTAGAGTTGATGGCATCATCTAGTCCTCCTCAGCCTTACTAATAGGAATTACAGCACTAGCATAACCTACAATAATGCGCGGTTGTATCACAACCATTTTAAAGGAAGTAACTCAGCATGATATTTTAAGACCTGCTGAACAGCCTCTTTCTACTACAGGATTTATGTAATTTTGAGATTATATTCTTGAAACAAAGATAAGACATTGACTCAGTTTATCAGACAAGCAAGCAAATAAATATATGAAAATTTGGTGCTAAGTTTGCTTGTTTTCCATCTTTGTTTTTTGTGTTATGTCTGATGACAAGTACTTATGCCAGAGATCTTCTTAGAACTAAAATCACGAAGCCCTAGTGTTTGGTTTGAAATGCATGTTTCTGTTTTGACAAAAAAAGGTAAACTGAAATGGTAAACAGGACCTTGGAAGGCTAGAAGAATTGGTGGGAAGCAGGCTCTCCAATCTACTTTCTAGTAAATGAGTGTTTTGTAATTGGACATTTGCACCATGATAACCATTTTGGGAGTGTATCCATAGCATGCTTTCAAAATTCCAAGCCGGTTGGAAATAATTTGGATTATATTCTATGCAAAAAAATTCTTTCGTTTGCACAAGCAATAATTATTAAGGATAACTCATTTAATGGATCTCTTCTGGATTAAGGAGTTTCTTTATTTTGAGTTGCTTTCTGGCTATCTCTAAAATACATCTACCGTACTTGGAAATTTTGGAGAAGGGGGATTACCTCCTCAAGACAAATCTCAGTCCTTTTGTCATTGGCTTTAGGATTGTATATTGATTAGGAAAAATGGAAAGAATTGGATCTGTTTTTGATACCTTTTTACGACAATGCAGTTAATTTTTTTATTAAAAAGATAAAAACTAATTCAAAAAATAAAAAAATAAAAGGAAAAATAGAATGTGCAGGAAAAAAAGAGAAAGAAAAAGAGAAAGAAATAGAAAATAAAGAAAAAAATAAGAATATAGTAAAGAAAATATATATATAAAGAAATCACAACATATATAAACATTTTTAATAATTTATCACTTTCTCTCAAAGTAGAGTATAACAAATATTCTCTCTTCTTTGGGCATCAATTTGTGCATCAATCAGAACAATTTGTGAAAATGCAAGATGGCATTCCAGAGATAGCAGAGAAAGATAATATTTTAATACCAAGAAAAATAAATAATACAGATACTAATTCTATATTATTAAGAAGTGCATGTACTCCTCATCTGCTAAAGCATTTGATGCTTTGTACATTTTTCTTACATATTCTTTACACTAGTGTTCCTCCATCTTCCTCTTTATGGGACCCTAGTATCATAATCTGTATGGTTCCTGCCCTGGTTTATATACTCTTCCACATTACATATTCAGAAAGTATATATACATATATATAGATTTTAGTGCTCTTTGTAAGATTTTAGGAGCAATATTTGGTCATTGATTTTTTTTAAAAAAAATTCATACAGGAAATGGGATCAAAAAAGTCTGGAATGCCACTATCGTGCAATTGAAGCCCCACCACTTTTTCAACTTGTAATATACATAAAAGGATTACCTTTAGTGACTTTGTGCGCTACCAACATTCTTGGGCTGCAGGTTAGGAATAAGTGCTCTGTAATGAAAGTCGATCATGTAAGAAGATAGTTTTCATTTTCTAAGTGGGAGTTAAGACTATATTTACCTTAATTCTGATTTGCTCTTCATTCGGACACATAGTATAATCTATGGCTACTTGTTCCAGAATAGAACGGAATGGAACGGAACAGAACAGAATAGAATTGTAGGGCCAGAAGGAACTGTGGAGGTCTTCTAGTCCAACCCCATTCCCATGGCAAGAGAGCTTATATAATTCTAGACAAATGGTTGTCCAATTTTTTATCGAAAAGTGATGGAGTATCCGTAATTCTGTGAGGCAAGCTGTTCCATAATCCCATAATTCTCATTGTTGGGAAATTTTTCCTTACTTCCAGATTAATGAGCTTCTTGTCTTATCCTCAGGAACATTGGGAATAAGTTGACCCCTTCTGCTCTGTGGTAGCCCCTCAAATACTGGAAGACAGCTATCATGTCACCCCTGATTCTTCTCTTTGTTAGGCTAGACGTACCTTGTTCTGTAATCATTTCTCATGCAATTTTTCCTGCAAACCCCTAATCAATTTAGTTGTTCTTCTCTGTACTCCTTTTAGAATATCAGCATCTTTTTTTGTCTCATGGTGACCAGAATTGGATGCAGTAGTCCAAGTGTGGCCTCATTAGTGCAGTATAAAGCAGTACTATCACTCAGTGTGATCAAATCTGAGTTCGGTCTTTTCTTTAAATCAAAGGAAATGATACTCAAAAGAAAGGTACCAGAGAAAAGAATCCCTAGTTTTAAAAGTCATTGCATTTAAATCAAATAGGTGAATAATACAATATATGCAATTGTGAATAAATGAATTAATATTGTATTCAATTATTATTCAATATTAATACTGAAATGTAGAGTAGAACAGTTTTGGTCACCACGATGTAAAAAAGATGTTGAGACTCTAGAAAGGGTACAGAGAAGAGCAACCAAGATGATTAGGGGGCTGGAGGCTAAAACATATAGGGAACGGTTGCTGGAATTGGGTATGTGTAGTTTAATGAAGAGAAGGGTGAGGGGTGACATGATAGCAGTGTTCCAATATCTCAGGGGCTAACACAAAGAAGAGGGAGTCAAGCTATTCTCCAAAGCACCTGAAAGCAGGACAAGAAGCAACGGATGGAAACTAGTCAAGGAGAGAAGCAACCTAGAACTAAGGAGAAACTTCCTGACAGTTAGAACAATTAACCAGTGGAACAACCTGCCTCCAGAGGTGGTGAATGCTCCAACACTGGAGGTTTTTAAGAAGAGACTGGACAGCCATTTGCCTGAAATGGTATAGGGTTTCCTGCCTGAGCAGGGGGTTGGACTAGATGACCTCCAAGGTCCCTTCCAACTTTATATTATTATTATTATTATTATTATTATTATTATTATTATTATTATTATTAACACAGAATTAATTATATTGGGAGGGCAGTAAACAATAGACTGATATCTTCTGGTTGGGTGAACCCCATCCTGACCCTGTATTCCAGAAGTTGGAGAAAAATGGGAGGCAGATTTGGAAACAGTGACCCTGTTTTTCCCCCTCCAATACCAATTTTTGTCTTCCCTTCTCTGGCATTCAGGCTGAGAGTTAATCCAATCAGTAGCTTAAATGTTAAGCGCCTTACTGTTTGACACATTTGCCGCACAGCATCAAACCTCAGCTGATGCATTTGCTCCCTTTAGGGACAAAAGTACACTGAGAGAGTGATGAGGTGTTATTTTGCTTCTTGACGAATTTGCTTTGAATAACCCACATTTAATCTAGCTGGCCTGGCTGCAAGCCTGTAACATTTATAGGGTTTTGGGAGAATTCTGTAAGGTTTTGCTACTCTTCCGCTGAGATACTGAGGTTTCTTCTACTTAGAAGGGCTTGTTCTCTTCTTCCACTTGTCCCATTGCTCTGGTGAAGTATTTTTGTGCCTTGGGAGCATTGTGAGCTGTGTGTTTCCTTGGATATGCCAGCTCTTTGTACCCATTATAACCAAAGGACAGGTACATGGTCAAAAATGGCAACCACCATTTTTGCACACCACTTGTAAAGTCTAGACTAGACTTATTAACCCAGAGACCTCTTATAATGAGACCACATCCCTGATAAGGTAGCTCATGAAATTTACTAGAAAGTTCCGAATTTAATGGTGGGAAGTAAGTTAAGGAAAGGCTAACAAAACATCAGTGTTTTGTATACAAGCATCAATTTACTGAAAGGGAGAATGAATGAATGAATGAATGAATGAATGAATGAATGAATGAATGAATGAATGGAGGGAGGGAGAGAGGGAGGGAGGGAGGATAAGGCTAACACATATGCAACACAAATATGATATTTAGCAGCAAATGTAATTAAGCATTACATTTTGGAGAAAAAAGAAATATTTTAAACTCTTGTAAAGCAGAACTACGTTGATTATTAAACTTTCCATGTCTTGATCCTTAACTCTCCTCCAGCTGGAGTTCAAAAGAGATTCTAAATGTTGGCTTTTGAATTGGAAAAATGAAGTCAAAACTTAAAATTTATTTATTTTTTCAAAAATTGTGCATTACAGATAATTTCCTGATCAGCTATAAAAGTTGTTACCATCCTTCCTGTCTGCCAAATGTTGTCAAGGTAGCCGACTGAAGTGTAGCCATAATTGTGATAATGGCTGTTGAGCAATGGAGGTTGTGTTTTGCAATCATAATTAATAGCCATTAATGGAAATCTTTTGTCTACTTTTTAAAAACTCAACAGCATAGGGGCCATCTATACATTTCATGGTAGTGAATCCTATGTCAGTGAAAACAGTATATCTCTACCTCATGAATGTCTCTTTGCAGATGCACTTTCTTTCTTACACTCCTTTAATTCAGGACTCTAAAAATAAAATCTAGCAATGCTAAATCCTGTATTGTCTTAACATTTATAATAAATGTCCGGGTACACAAATACGCCATTGCCTAATTATTATTTCACATTCTGTCATTCATTCAAAGCTGTCCTAGGATTTTTAGAGAAGCAACAGAGGCCTGGCTGAGATGTGGGCATGAAAGAAGCAAACTATATAGCATCACATTGTAGTTGTGAAAAAAGGGAAAACAACCTGAGGGGGAAGCTTGTCATTATAGAAAATGGTGTTCACATCACAAATCCATATTGAAGACCAAAGGTGAGAGGCATGTTTCTTTTTTGAGAATTTTGTTGTATGAACTTCTACATTGGATATTATGCAGATCATATGTCACCACGTAGGGCAATGCTTATCTATCCAACCCTGGCCTTTGCTTCTTTGAGATCCGAGCAGCCCCCTCCTCAACCTCTTCTTTTATTGAGAGTGACTTTGTGCTTTGATCTTGCAAAAAGCCAGGGGCCAACTGAAGACATTTGCTCCTGGAGTCTTCCTCTGTTTCCCCTTCTCCCTAAACTCAGTAAGAGACAGAGGACTTTATTCAGACTCTGTAAGCAGGCACACACACACACACACACAAAAGCCTTTTTGGCAGTTTTAAAATCTTAGAGCAGACAGAGGTAACCACAACATTGACTGTCCCTTGCTGGATGATGATAAGCTGTATAACCACACAGATATTTCCATGTTAGGAAAATGCACCTGTGGAACTGGATTTGTTTCCACTTTGCTTTAGCCCCTCTCCCCCCTTTATCTGTTTGTGCCATTCAGAGGTTATTAGAGGGGATCAACATTGAATAATATAAAACAAGGGAAAGAAGCTCTCTAGAATCTTGATAAGCAAACTTCTCTTCATGATTCAGAGAGAGAAGAATGGCTAACTTAGTGTAGTAAAGAGGAGTGCCACTAGCAAATCAAACCAGAGAGGGAAAAGGACCTAAAAGAGGACCTATTAATATTTATTAATATTTTGATAAATAATATCACACAGACAAATATGCAGGAGCTCCACAAATATTCCCCCCTCTTTCTGTCTGTCTCTAATTTTATTAAATATTTTTTTTACAATGTTAAAAGATAAACGTTGAAAACTATAGAAGGAAAGAAAGAGAAAAAGATTTTGAAAATAATAGAATGTGAAGAAAAGAAATGATACCGAAGAAGTACTTCTCATCTTATTTATAACAGTAACAGACATGATACCATTTCTCTCTTTCGCATTAGATCAGGGGTGTCAAACTCAATTTCATTGAGGGCCACATCAGCATTGAGGTTGCCCTCAGGGGGCCAGGGTGGGCGTGGCCTACTGGGTGGGCGTGGCCAGCTCTACATCGTTCGCATCAAGGGTGCCTATGGGGGCCTGGGCAGGAGTGGGACAGATCTGAGGGTCTCTGGCAGAAGAAGGGTCTCTGGGCCAGGGCCAAGGCAGTGGGGGCCATTCCCTCACTCTTTCCAGGATGGCTTCGCGGGCCACATGAAACCACTTCTGGGCCGGATCCGGCCCCCGGGCCTTGTGTTTGACATGTCTGCATTAGATAATGTAGTTCCCTTTTTCCCCACATAATTGATGAATCCAGAAGTCACTAGTTCATTTTTATCTATTTTCATCAAAAAGTCTATAAAGGATTTCCTGTCTTTTATAAAAATCATTTCCTAATCAAACAAGTCAATTTATTTTTTTCTACAAGTTCTGTCATCTTCAAGTCCATTCTTTTGTGGGTATTTCTGCATTCTTCTACTTTGTGTATATAATAATTTTACTGCCATTACCATCTATAAAACTAATTGTGGGTGAGTCTTTTCTAAGTGAACATCCATAAGTTCCAGTAAGAAAAAATATGTTTTCACCTGAATGTTGATTTTTAAAATTCTCTGCATCATCGTATGTATATTTTTTAACTTTTTCAAAAGCCCACCATGCATAGTAAAATGTGACTTCATGCTGCGTGCTAGTCATTTCAGACTCTAGGGGCCGGTGCTCATCTCCGTTTCAAAGCCGAAGAGCCAGCGCTTGTCCAAGGATGACTCCGTGGTCATGTGGCCGGCATGACTAGACGCCAAAGGCGCACGGAACGCTGTTACCTTCCCACTGCAGTGGTCCCTATTTTTCTACTTGCATTTTTACGTGCTTTCGAACTGCTAGGTTGGCAGAAGCTGGGATGAGTAACAGGCGCTCACTCTGTTATGCGGCACTCAGGATTCGACCTGCCAAACTGCTGACTTTCTGATCAACAAGCTCAGCATCCTAACCCACTGAGCCACCGCGTCCCACAATATATATATTTCTCTGGTGACATTTACAACAATATATCATTTTATAAAGGTTACCTCTTAAGTTATAAGATAATGTGAATTTCAGGCTTTTTTTAAACTATGTCCTTTCTCGTTGATTCTTCTGTACATTACAACCAAAAACAATCCTTTTCCTTGTGGGAATTTGCAGAAGTGTCTTCTTAAAAAAAAAAACCTTGACCAGAGAATATTTTTCACCAGTTTTCAGCCTTTGTGCTGCCAAAATTAATCAAAGAGGATTTGGGGGACATTGTCCCATTCTGAATTGCTATATCCTCTGCACTAGCAGCTATTTTTAATTGGCTGAGCACCATGTGCTTTCAATATGTTGTTCAAGGATGAGGAAAGATGTTTGCTTGTGTGTGTTGGATAAAGAACAGCAGTCTTTCTCTCTCTCTCCTTTCTTTGCCCCCCCCCATCTTTTTTACTTAATCTAATGAGCTTTGAATTCCTCAGTTGGTCTATACAGAGATTAGGAACTCACGAAAGCTATGGGGAATTACGCACGTTTAGGGGGTATTTAATCCTTTATAAAAGGATTTTGTTCGTAGCATTCCTTCCTGCCTATGGCAAAATTATCCCTCCTTGTACTTAGATGGCCCAGACACACACAGGGCAGCTCTTGAAATGTATCTTGAGTTGGAAGGGACCTTGGAGGTCTTCTACTCCAACTTCTCTTCCTCTGTCTTTTGCTCCCTCTCTATTTTGATAAGAAAAACTTGATATTAGCATTATTAGATCATTCTGGCCCAGTGGATAGGAGATCAGGGATAGTAAATATCTTCATAGTGTAAAGGTTTCCAAATTTCCCCTCTTCCACCTCTAAATTATGTAGGATTGAGTAGCTCAGTCTGGGACCTTATTGATATGATGTTGCTCAGCTAGACTAGCAGACAGATGGAGATTTCTTGATAAGTCTCATTTTATTTTGTGGTATGCTGCAAAGTTTTGACACTCTGTCATTCAGCTATGAGTTCTGCTACCCTGTCACAGTCTGTTCAGCTTAGGAAGCTTCCTTGGTGACATCAAACTGACCAGTTGCAGCTCACAAACACATGCCTTTTGCATTTGTTGTAGGAAAGTTGCTAACAGAGCTTCTTGATTTTTGGGTACCATAGAGTGACATCCCAAAGGTGCTTTTTCCCCCAAAAGGCAACTCAACTTTTTTTTGGCAACTGGACTGTCTTTGAAACTATTTTGCATCTCATCCTTGGATGAGAAGCGAAATGTTTTCAGAGAAAAAAACCAAGTAAGTCCAGTTGCCTTTTGGGAAAAAAAAGCACCTTTGGGACAACCATGTTCTGGATTATTGAAGATAGACACAGAGTAACATGGTTCTCCTCTTGCATTATTATACCCAGGGCTTTTTTTGTCATAGAACGCTCAGAATGGAGTTCCGGCAACTTTTTCTCTACCCTACCTTGTAGGGTAGGCACAGCGGGTTGTATGACATGTGTGAGTTCCGACAACTTTTTCTTTTACAAAAAAAGCACTGATTATACCCAGTGTGGAGCAACATGGGAGGCAGGGTTTGGCAGCAGCCATTCCTTCAACCTGAAAGAAAAAAAGAACATTATGTACGCAATGCAATTTTTCTTTATGGTGAAGAGATGCCTAGCATTGGGCTCCAGCCACCACAAAGCACTTAAGACGTTTGGTTGCATGGGAGGAATGTCTGGTAAGTGTGAGGGATGGATGTCTATGGAGATTCTCAGTCATTCAGGTCATGGTTGTCCCAAAGGTGCTTTTTTCAAAAGGCAGCTGGTGTTCTGTACCAGCCTGCTACCGGCCCTGCAGCAAAAGCAGGGACAACCCCTTTACAAACGGCAAGAGGCTGGAATAAAGCCTGCCAAATTTATTCACATAAAACAGAGCAAGACAAGACACCAACCATAAAACACGAGCTAAGAAACAGGAACTATCCAAGCGGTTGCCTTCATCAAACCAGCCCTCCTACACATTCCCCTTAAATACAGTTCAGGGCGTGGCCTCTCTCTGCCTCCTTCCGAGGTGCCCCATTGCCTTCCTCTGTTTACTCCTGACTGACTGCCTCGTGCGTCGGGCGTCCTTGAACAGGGCCAGCTGTGCGTCATCTTCATCCATGCTGTCAGGCTCACACAGCTGGGTCTGCATCGTGACCAGAACAACTTTCGTCCAGTCTCCAACCTTCGCTTCCTTGCGAAGGTTGTTGAGAGTGTGGTGGCGCATCAGCTCCCTCTGGTCCTGGATGAAGCGGATTATTTGGACCTTTACCAATCGGGTTTCAGGCCCGGGTACAGCACGGAGACGGCATTGGTTGCTCTGGTGAATGATCTCTGGAGGGCTCGGGATAGGGGATATTCCTCTGTCCTAGTCCTATTAGACCTCTCGGCGGCTTTCGATTCCATCGACCATGGTATCTTGCTGCGGCGTCTCAGGGGATTGGGAGTGGGAGGCACAGTTCTTCAGTGGTTCTCCTCCAATCTCCTGGGACGCTCGCAGTCAGTGTTGGCAGGGGGGCAGAGATCGGCCCCTAGGTCTCTCGTTTGTGGAGTTCCTCAGGGGTCGTTTCTCTCACCTCTCCTGTTCAACATCTACATGAAACCGCTGGGTGAGATCATTCGTGGTTTTGGAGTTGGGTATCATCAATATGCTGATGATACCCAACTTTTCATTTCGACCCCAAACCACCCCAGTGATGCCCTCGCTGTGATGTCCCGTTGCCTGGAGGCGGTTCGTGTCTGGATGGGGAGGAACAGACTTCAACTCAACCCTGACAAGACTGAGTGGCTGTACATTCCGGCATCCCGGGACATTCAAAATGTTCCATCACTTTCTATGGGGGGTGAGCTTTTACCCCCCGTGGATAGGGCTCGCAACTTGGGAGTCCTCCTAGATTCACGACTTACCCTGGAAGACCATATAGTAGCCGTGACTAGGGGGGCTTTCGCCCAGGTTCGCCTGGTGCACCAGTTGCGGCCCTATCTGGACCGGAATGCCTTGTGTACAGTCACTCATGCGCTTGTGACCTCTCGCCTAGACTATTGTAATGCTCTCTACATGGGGCTTCCCTTGAAGACCACTCGGAGGCTCCAACTGGTACAGAATGCGGCCGCGAGAGTTGTCTTGGGAGTTTCCCGGTACTCCCATGTTACACCTTTGCTCCGCGAGCTGCATTGGTTACCAGTTGTCTTCCGGGTGAGGTTCAAGGTCTTGGTTATGATCTTTAAGTCCTTACATGGCATGGGTCAGGGATACCTCGAGGACCACCTGCTGCCGGCGTCAACTCCCCTCCGCCCTGTGCGTGCCCACAGAGAGGGCCTCCTCAGGGTGCCTCCAGTCAGGGAATGTCGACTGGTGGCCCCCAGGGGGAGGGCCTTCTCTGTGGGTGCCCCGGCACTATGGAACCAACTGCCGGTTGAGCTCCGGATGGCATCGGACCTCCGATCCTTCCGTCGCGGGTTGAAGACCCACTTGTTTGAGTTAGCTGGTCTGGCCTGAAGGGGAATATGGGTTTTTTAATTGGTTTTATTATTTTACTATTGTTGTATTTTAATTGGGCATGGTTTAATTTTCTTTTAATTTTTGTATACCTATTTATATATGCCCTGTGAACCGCCCTGAGTCCCTAGGGAGAAGGGCAGTATAGAAATCCAATAAATGAAATGAAATGAGAGGGGCCTGGCTGGGGGCTCTCACCAAGCTGTCCAATCCCCTCAGGAAGCTCTTCAACACCCCCCTCCTCCTCCTCTGAGTCGTCCGACCCAACTGCCGAACCCACAGGCTGACCCTGAATCACAACAGCTGGAATTCCTGGAAGACGTTTCACTTCTCATCCAAGAAGCTTCTTCAGTTCTGAGTGGGTTGTGAGTGATGGGTATAACTTGCTACATAGACAGTCAAGTTATACCCATCACTCACAACCCACTCAGAACTGAAGAAGCTTCTTGGATGAGAAGTGAAACGTAGGGTTTTCCTCAGAATAATAGAGACAACAGCAACCGCAAAGCTATTTCTTCAACAGCCCTCAATTATGTTGCCGAAACTGAAGTTCAGATTATCTTTTTAAGTAACTTCAACTTTGCATGAAAATATTGCAAGCTTTACTCAATTTTGATAATGAGAATAGCTTTCGGTGCAAAATTCATTAATTATGAGGATTTATTTTTTTTTCACCAAGAGCCAATGATGGAATTAGGAATTTAAACAAAACCATTCCGAAAGCCTCTTGCCTTTCCCTGCAATAGGGTAAGATGGAACAGTGGTTCAACTAGAGCTAAAACAATTTCATTTTTATAGAATTAAAAAGAGCAGTTTGAAGAAATTTCTTCAACATATTGTAG